>NW_026099573.1:20087422-20340343 GCF_025091365.1 Daktulosphaira vitifoliae
AAAAAAAAAAAACACATCTTAGTAAAACCAATACCTTCTCAGCTTCGCATCGAAGCTAAAATTAAACATTTACACCTTCAATTATAAACGGAACATGAAAAAAATTATTTTTTTACAGGAGACCAACTGTATATTTAATTTGAAATTTAGCATTGAAGATAAAATATAGTCATAACAGTAAAACTATTTACTATGTAACATCAAAATTGGTGATTTTTTTTTATGATAATTGATTGTTTTGTATAGATTGCTACTCGAAAATAATTTAATTCATCAATATTAAAAAAACATATATTTAAAATTAAATAAAATGTAAAAAAGAAAATTTTTAACTTTTATCAAGCATAAAAAAACATATCTACTAAAAAAAGAAGTACTTTAATATAGTAATAGTGGTGCTTGAATAATTTGTAGCAAAAATTGAATAAGCTGTTATAATAATCAACAAAAATTTTATAAATGCAATTTATTTACAAACTAATAAGCAATAAATAACAAATAGAAAAATAATATAACCGGACGGTCTATTAATAGCAATAATTTTAGTATATTTGAGCGACAAATTCAGACAACCATTTTCAGCAGATGAAAATAATATTTTAATAAATATAGTTAAAAAAAACTGAAAAACACGCTTTTAAAGAATATCGAACTAATAAGTTAAAAATAATTTTAAAAATAAGCTTAAAACAATAATGAACAAAAAATACTATTATTGTGAAAAAAAGCGTCGGGCGCTTATAAGGGTGGCCAACCTCAAGTAGTTGGGATTAAGGCGAGGAAGAAGAAAAAGATGCTTTAAAAGCGTGTTTTTTAGTTTTTTAAACTATATTTATTTTTCACTTTTTAGTTTTTTATGACAACGCTGTCCCAGCCACAGAGTGTTTATTGTAAATTATGGCTATCAATAGATATAATTTCTGTATTGGCAGTTAGTGTGTTTAAAATTTCACAACAATGTGTCTTATAACCATTGATAATAAAGGCTATATACCTGCGAATATCGTCATAAAAACCAATTAGCTACCTGTATTTGTATTCCCTTATATATTATACATGTATGTTAATTAAAAAAAAATTGAATCTTTAAATGTTTATATCTATTAATAAACAATAAAAATTTGTTTATATATATATATATAATATTGATAAAATGCACGCATGTACGGGTACGAAAACTAAAAATAAAATTATACAGGAATTGTGTTTGCCGGCGAGCGGTGAGCGGGGTGGGGTGAATACGTTACGAAAGTCTAGTCTCAAGGCCATAGACGACGGGATACGCGAGAATAATAACACGTGGCGCGTGGAGAGTTACAAACATACTTACAGATGAAACTAATATAAGCGTTTATACGACGCCTAATTCTTATAAAATATAAGTTAAGAAGAAAATTGGCAACGTGTATAATTCATAAATCTTAAGAATGATTTCAACGTTCTGTCCCTTTTAATTATACAGACTTGCGAAAGCAACGTTGCCAGCTTGATTATGAACTAATTTCTAACACGCAGGGGGGACAGGAAAGAACGCAACTGAGCAACTATTAGTAAAGATAGGTGTCCTACTATCTTAACATGTGGCCACCGATTTACGTTCTCTCATGCAATATATCCACTTTACTATACATTAATGACATTTTAATTTTGTTCATCTGATTATTTGAATTTATCGCTCTTATTTCTTGACTCGATTGACTTCAGTTTTCAATTTATTGCTCTAATTATTAGATATAATAATATAATATATTAAATATAATATATTAAATATATTAGAGTCTAATATATTTATGACTATTTTTATCATTAGACGTTTCTCGGTCGCGCATTTCCATCTGCCTAAATATAAAAATACTAATAATTACCGAAATACTGGTCCAATAGTTATTATCGACCAGCCATTTTTTGAATTAGACCGTGTTCCATTTTATAAGTATGTTAAAATTGTATATTGCCATCTAACACGATTGAGAGATAAATAGCACTTAACAAAGCCAAAAAAAAATATTTCTAAGATTATTATTACTTTAAGAGAAATTTTGTGGTCAATGATAAATTAATCAAGCTTTAAACCTAATTAAACAACATTTAAAAAATATTTTTAGTAATATTTCACATAATATTTATATAACAGTTTTATACATTTATTAAGTTCATAGTTTTGTAAACAATATTTTTTAATTTTAATTTAAAACTTATTACAGTGCAAAACCGATTAAATTAACATATATTACGACTTATATTTAGTATTCAATAAAATGTAAAAAGAAAATTTTAAATGCATACACAATATATTATTAAAATAAATTTACATCCTCCTCTTAAAAAAGAGCAAAGAAAAAATTAAAATTTATTTTATTTTATTACAGAAGACCAGATGTTTATTTAAATAGAAATTTAGCATTGAAGTTAAAATATAGCTATAACAGTAAAACTATTTACTATGTAACATCAAAATTGGTGATTTTTTTTATGATAATTGATCGTTTTATATGGATTGTTCTTCAACAATAAATTAATTTATGTAAATTACAATATATATTTAAAACTAAACAAAATGTAAAAAGAAAATTTTAAACTTTTATTAAGAACAAAAACAGTTTTTGCTAAAAATGGAAAAAAATAATATAATTATAATGTAGTATAAGTGGAGCTTTATTAATGTGTTCCAAAAATTGCCAAAGCCGTCGTAATAAACATACATTTTATAAAAGCAATATTTCCGATACTAATGGGCAATAAATGACACATAGAATAATAACTCAACCAGACGATCTATTAATAGCAATAAATTTAGTATATTTGAGTGACAAATTCAAAGAACCGTTTTCAGCAGATGGAAAAGTATTGAGCAAACTGGCAATGTGGTGTTCAAGCATCAAGAACGTTTTTAACGCTCTGCCCTTCAGACTTCTCAAAGCAACGTTGCCGGATTGCTCATGTACATTTTTCTATACCGCAGTCTACGCAACTGAGTGGACTATTGAATAAGACATGATCCTTCTGTCTTACTTTTTGCACGGCAAGTTGCGTTCACTCATACAGTGTATTAATTGTACTATACCTTTATGATACTTTGTTCGACCGGTTATTTGAATTTGTCGCTCTCAATACCTGTCTATCGAATTAAAAATAATCGATAAATTTGTTACCTATTTGTTGTGTAGATTTTAATTTATTGCTCTTATATATTTAAGACTATTTTTATCATTAGACGTTTCACGGGCGCGCATTTCCATCTTCCTAAATATAAAAATACTAATAATTACCGAAATACTGGTCCAATAGTTATTATCCACCAGTCATTTTTTAAATTAGACCATTTTCTTTTTTTTTAAGTAAGTTAAAAATGTATCAATAAATATATAATGTATAAAATTAAGTTTGAACTTTTTTATAAGCGATAATGGACATACTAAAAAAATATTTATCCACTGATAAATTGAAAGATAAATAGTAATCAATAAAGCCAAACAAAATATTTCTAAGATTATTATTACTTTAGGAAAAATGTTGAGGTTAATGATAATTCAAATAACTGTAAAATTAATTAAATAACATATATATATATAAATATTTTATGGAACTTTTTAAATAAATATTTTTAGTGATATTTCACGCAATATTTATGTAGCAGTTTTATACATTTATTAAGTTCACTATTTTGTAAAAAATTGTTTATATATTTAAATTTTAAATTAAAAAGTATTAGATTGCATAACCGATTAAATTATTATAAATCATATCTATACAATCACAAATAAAATATAAAAAGACAATTTTAAACTTCTATCAAGCATAACAAACAGTTTTGCTAAAAATAGAACAAAAAACAATAACTTTAATGTAGTAAAAGTGGTGCTTAAATAATTTGTAACAAAAATTGAATAAGCCGACATAATAATCAGCATACATTATACAAATATATTTTATTTACAATACTAATGGCCAATAAATAACAAATAAGAAAATAAGACAGTCCGGAAGGTCTATTAATAGCAATAATTTTAGTTTATGTGTTGAGCGACAAATTTAAACAACCATCTTCAGAAGATGGAGAAAATATTTTTCAAACGGCGACAAATTCATTCATAAATTCTATGGTCAGATATTAGAGAAAATGAATACTGAAATCAATTGGGTGGGTTAGTGAAAGCGTCAAATTCAAATAAAGGGTATGTTATAAGCAAACTGACAACGTTGCTTTGATAAACCTATACAGTTAAAAGTTACAGAGCGTTAAAAACGTTCTTACGCTTATTATTTCCACGTTGTCAGTTTACTTATACACTTATTTCTATAATTTGGTCCAGAGAAAACATAATAGAGTGAATATTAAAATAAGAGCCGTTTATCTTGCCATTTGACAGTAGAGTTGCGTTCGGTCGTAAAATATGTTCACTATACTATACATTTATGACACTTTAATTTTGTTCATCTGAATATTTGAATTTGTCGCTCTTACTACGTGTGTCTCGATTAACTTAAGTAATCATTTTCTCAAATACCTAACCATCCAATTAACAATAATCAATTCATTTATTGTCAATTCGATATTTAGTTTTAAATTTATTACTCTACAATTGCTTTTTTATAGTATATTAGTATTTGGATTTGATTATTTTTATAATTAGACATTTCTAATCTTTGCGCATTTTTAACCCATCTAAATATAAAAATAGTAATAAGTACTGATCCTAAATTATTTTTAAATAATTAGTTTTACATTTTTATCTTAGAAATAACTCAATATGTATGTTGCCGTTAAAAAAAAAAAAAAGATGGTGTCCTTATAAGGGATAAAGGACGAACCTAAAAAGTATATAATCATATATAAATCGAAAAATAAATATTACTAAATAAAGACAAAAAAAATATTTCTAAAATTGTTACTACTTTAGGAAAAATTTAGTGGTTAATGATAAATAAATTACTCTTTAAAGCTAATTAAACAATATTTAAAAAATATGTTTAGTTATATTTCACACAATTTTATTTATCTGTTTTATACATTTTTTAAGTACACAATATTGTAAACAATTTTTTAAATTTTAATTTAAAAGTTATTAGAGTGCATGACCGATTAAATTATTTTTAATTACATTATATGTATAATCTCTAATTTCCGAAGCACTGGTCTAATAGTTATCATCGACCAGTCATTTTTTAAATTAGGACATTTTCTATTTTGTAATTAAGTTAATAATGTATTATTAAAAAAAATAAGGTTTGTATCCTAATAAGAGATAAAGGACCAACCTAAAAGGTATTTAACCTTTTATAAATTCAGAAATAAATAGTACTCAACAAAGCAAAAAAAAAAAAATATTTCTTAGATTAGTACTTTAATAATTTTAGTAATATTTCATACAATTTTTATTTAATAGTTTTATACATTTATTAAGTTCACAACTTTATAAAAAATTACTAATACTTTCAAATTTTAATATAAAGTTTAAACAAAATTTATTTAAACGCATAACCGATTAAGTTTAATATAAATTACAATATATATTTAGTCTCAAATGAAAAAGAAAATTTTAAACTTTTATCAAGCATAAAAAAACATATCCACTAAAAAAAGAAGTACTTTAATGTAGTAAAAGTTGTGCTTGAATAATTTGTAACAAAAATTGAAGAAGCCGATATAATAATCAACATTTTATAAATGCAATTTATTTACTATACTAATAGGCGACCAATAACAAATAGAAAAATAACATAACCGGACGGTCTATTAATAGCAATGATTTTAGTATATTTGAGCGACAAATTCAGACAACCGTTTTCAGCAGATTAAATAGATATTTTTAAAACGGCGACAAATTCCAATTAAATATAAGTTAATAAGAAAATTGGCGACGTGTAGAATTCATAAGCCTTAAGAATGATTTCAACGCTGTGTCCCTTGTAATTATACAGACGTATGAAAGCAACGTTGCCAGTTTGCTTATTAATTTATTTCTAACCCACGGGACACGAAAGAACAACTGAGTAATTATTGGTAAAGATTGGTTTCCTGCTATCTTAACATGTGCCCAGCGATTTACGTTCCGATTGTTTGAATTTGTCGTTCTTACTACTTAACTCGTTTGACTTCAGTATTAATTTTCTCAAATATCTGTCCATCGAATTCAAAATAATTAACGAATTTGCTGTCAATCTATTGTTTAGTTTTTAATTTAGTACTCTACAATTACTCTCTTGTAGTTAATTAGTAATCAGATTTTATCATTACACATTTTCGGTCGCATTCTTCTACTTGTCTAAGTATAAATATGTTAATAAATTACTAAGTACTGGTCCAAATATTGTTATTGATCATTCATTTACTTAACTAAATAATTTTCTATTTATAAATTGTCACTTATAAATTGAAAGATCAAATGAACATAACAAAGACAAAAAAATAATTCCAAAATTATTATTGTTTTAGGGAAATTTAGTAGTCAATGATTAATCAATCACATTGTAAATTAATTAAAATTGTTTTTTGTAATATTTCAAGCAAATTTTAATCAACAGTTTTATATATTTATGAAGTTCACAACTTTAAAAACTATTAATATTTTTTAAGCTTCAATTTTTAAATGATTGGAGCATAAACAATTTTAAGTAGCAGAGGTGCCTTAACCCCTTTAGTTGCATATACGATTAGCCAAGATCATTATAACGTTTAATAGGTTATTTTTTTTTTCGATTGATGTTCGAGGATCTCAAAAATATGTGCACGTGGCAAGTTTCCATAATACCTTCCGTCACATCCATCTTGTATACAGGACCGTTTGTATGGATTGCTCAAAAGTTAAAAAAAAATTGATTGAAGTGCATGACATTTTAAGTAGCTTCTACAAATTAAAGGTGTATACACGAGGCGTAGATAATTTATGGGAAGAGGAGCATATAAACATAAACCCCCTTCCCAATATTTTAGATTTGATTTGATTCCATAAAAAAATATTTTATAATGGATGATTGAATCCCCACCATCTATAATTTTTTTTTTTGTGTAAAAATTAACATAATATTTAATTTGTTTTTTAAAGAGAGGGGATGGTTAAATCTATGATATGCGAGGATCATTAAAACTTTAAAGATGCTGAATTAATTTTTTTGCGATCATGTCTGAGGGCCCCGAAAATGAGTGTCACGAGGCAAGTTTTAATAAAATCCTTTACTAAATCCGTCCATGTATATTAAATATTTGAACAAATATAAAATTTGTATTTTATATTTATAACATTTTTTTGGTCGGTTTTTTCTATGTAAAACTTAGAACAAAACCGACCAAATAGAATAAAGTAAGTCATATTAGAATTAGAATTAATTATCAATATTATTACTTTTCTGACCTCATTGATAACTGCCACAAATTACCAAGTCAGATTTAACGTTTTATTCAAATAAATTGACTATTATTTATTAACAACGTCAAACAATGACAATATATTCGTCATACTGGCACAAATACTATTATACATTTTTAAATATTTTCCTAAAATACTCAAAAACTTCCAGAAATCGAATTTTCGGATAATTTATGTTTTGTTACCTAAAAGTATATTGTTTTAACTTTAATTTAACGTAGATTTAAAGAAAACAGGTTTTTTGAAACATTATCAAAAATTTGTTATGATTTTTTCCCTTTCCAGTACTTTGGTTAATGATATGATTTTCAAAAACGTATGTTAAAGTTTAGAAAAGCATTTTATATAACAGAAATTTATTTTAAATTCATGTATCATTCAAATAAATATGTTTTGTGATCTTTTAACGTATAGTTGAGCAAAATTGGTCCAGTAGGAGCGGAATAATTGCGCACAGGGACACACAAAAAATTAATTATAATAGCAGAGTATGACCAATAGCTTCTTAGCTACGGTCGAAGCTAATAGGTATAAAAATTAGCATTTTCTTTAAAAAATATCAATAGCTGTTGTTTTTTACTTTTACTTCAAAACAATAATAGCATAAGAAGATTTTACTAAATTAAATAACATTTTATCACCATTAATTTATTTATAAATACCGACAGTCAACAACATCTGCCCACCACGTTAACGAGCATTTAGGTCGCTACTCAACTTTATTACCCTTCCGTCATCTCAGTATATGTCCGCCATGTACGCCGTGCGTGATGTTCAAGTCAAATGTTTGCTGTCTTGTTGATTATGAAACACATTTATACACGTTTGTTTACATTGGCTGGAACCGACTCCAACAATATTAAAAATTTATATCATTATTCTTATAAAATTTACAAGAATAAAATTAATTTAATTGATTTTATTCTAATTCTAATTTGATTTATTTTTATCTTATTAGTGAGTTTTTTCAAAGCAAATTTAATGATCGGTATTTTTCTTTGTATAAATTTTATATTTCTACTTTTTAATTATAAAGTATTACTTGATAATGAAGCCGGAAGATAGGTAGTTCATTTGGATCTATTTTAGCGACCGTCAATACCACTGGTCTCACAGGAAAGCGATCTAATACGCAATTTCGTTCACTTGATGACATAATTTTAATTTAAAAACTATAAAAGCGATTTTGATGAAATTTTTATTGGACTAATTTAAAATCACGTATTTTTAAATAAAAAAAAAATTTTCGATATTGGTTTATAAATGGTGGAGTTCCGAAGTAATGAACAAAACAATACTACCAAATTTTATTACATGCTCCTATTTTTGAAGTCTGTTAAAAACAAATAAAATAATGTCATATAAGTACTAAAGTATTCAATCTGGATTACATCCGAGTAGCATTATATTTGTTTCACGGTTGGTTCAAGCGACCCATGAGTGCAGGAAATTTTCAGCATTTTTTTTCTCAAAAGTAAATAATTTAATTATATTTTTAAAAGTACAGTAGTTTATTGAATTTGTAAGTTATTTTAGAATTAGCTTAAATAAAAATTAAATAAATTTTAGTGAAATATGCTGTATGGTAAAATTATTTAAGGAACGTTAAAGAGACATCGTCCAACACATTGACAACTGAATAATTTATTTTAATTTCAAACAAAATACCTATGATATTTTTTTTACTAAATATTCCCAATTGTAACATTCTTTAATTTAATATATTACTTTTATAATATTAGCTAATAATGTTTTAAACAATATCTACAATAAAGAAATGCTTTATTGGATTTGAAGGTTTGATGAAACAATAATTAAGTGGTCTTACAGAAAATGTATCACAAAACGAGGCATCATTTCTTTAGAAACTTAGGTTTATGATAAAGATTGTGTTACTTAATAAATTTAACTAATTAAATATTTTAAATTAATTTCCTAATAAGGAAGGATGGGATGGGTATGAATGAAAATAAAAAATTTTATAGTTTTTAAAAGTTTTTATACTTTGAACAAATGACCATTGTGTTTTTAAGCATACTCACTGATGGTAGTTCATTCTATACTATTATAATAACATAGAAAGTTTAAAAAAATAGCAAAAGTGGAATATTTTTTTATCAATAATTCCAAAATTATTATTAATTTTATTATTGTTAATAATTATTTTATATATAATAATATAATATAGATAAAATTAAAGAAAAAATTTAATCTTATTATAATCTTTGAAAGTTTTGATATTAGAATTTTTACTTAGTTTATGTTAAGTCTAACATAAAATTTTCTATTGTACTATATTTCTTTTAAGTTTAATTATATTTTTGAACTTTTTGCTTTATATATTTTCTTTTGTAACTTACAGTTTCTATTATTGAAATTAATATTATAATTATTGGATTTTGTAAATTTGAACAAATAAAATCCAATTGATCACTATTTTATGTCATACTAGAATGCAGTAAATTAAAAATTTATATATTAATTAAAACTTTTAAAGTTTTATTATTTAACTGTTTTCAGAATCAACATGCAAATATATTAAAAATTATTGATCATATTGGAGCGGAGAAAAAAACTTAAAAGAGGTGTAATGATGGATCACTGAAAGACAGTAGTGTTAATGCTTTAAAATAATTTGAAGAAAAACAGATAAATCAGCTGGTTTTGGAGGATTTTTTGAGCAAAAAAAATTTTACTAATCAACGTAAGAATATGCATAGTAATTTTTTATTTTAGTGACATTTATCAAGTCATCAATATTATATAATTTTGATTTAGATCTAGATCTAGATCAACTACAGCAACAATTTATTATAAGTGTTAATTTACTATTTAGAATAATTGAAAATCCTGTTTTAAAGGAATTAATTGAATAAGTTATCCCTAACAGAAAACTTATGTCTCGGCCTACTTTAATAAAAAGTATTGAGAATGACATTCATAAATTTTCCTTCAAAATAAAATCTAAGATGTTTTAATGTAATATTGCAATAAACCAAACTGCAGATGGTTAGTTGATTTTTAAAAAGTAAATAACAGATTTACTTTTATTTGTATAGATACCTAATCAACAGATTTTATAGGTAGTAATATAATATATTTTGTTAGATTGTACATTGGAATAACAGTCACATGGATCAAAGGGGATTTATTAGGAACAACTCATCTTTTAACACTGAGAAAACTAAAAGGGTCACATACATATGGTATCTTAGCTGAAGTTATAGATAAAGTATACACACAGTTTGAAATTTTAGATAAATTATGTTATTGTACTATATTTAATGGTTCTAATTTTGTAAAATGTTTGAAATAAGATATATTCAAATTATATAATTAATAACTATAAAATTATTTATGTTGGTATTGCTCATATTTTTAATTTATATAACATACAGCCATGGGCGCCCGCAGGAAATTTATCAGGGGGGCCAAAAAAAATTAAATACCAAAAAGTAACATTAAATAAAGTGTTTATTAACTGAAAATTGCAAAATATATATATATAATTATTATATATATTCATGAGTCATTACTAAATAAAAATTTTCAGATTATACAAATTTAAATCAGATTGGTTATAATTTATAACAAATTTAAAAATGTATTTCCAAAGTCCAGGGGGGGGCAAACGCCTCCTCTTCACCCCCTGCGTGCGCCCATGCATACATCCGAAATTATAAACTTTTTCATTTGTATTAATGGAAAATCATGATTTTAAATTAGTTTGAATTTAATCCTTATTATATTTTTTAGAACATTGGTGTCATGACTTGATGATGAAACTATTCAAATTTCTAATCAGTTGCTTGTGAACTATTTAGTAGAAGTAGATAATGAAATAGAAAAAATTGATGTAATCAATTTGAACATTCTAAATATTGAGGAACAAAATTATCATTATAAGTTACCCAAAATCACCAATGTTATACACACACAATTTGATAGCAACAGTGGTAAATAAAAATAAATATCCAACTATCCATAAAATAAACTATCCATAGTACATTTAAAAAGTAACATTTTAGATCAAATACTTTATTTGTTTAATTAACAATTTCTGTTTTTCAAAGGACTCTAAGAAACTTTATCTAATGCTGCTTTTATAAAACAGTCCAGAATTATTGTTTGCCAAGTCAATTATTTTGTGAAACAAACAATGGCACTCAACCAAATTAGCTGATTTAATCAAATAAAATCTTGGTGTTTATTTAATAACACCCAACAAGACACATTATAATTTAGTTTATAATGCAGTGGTGTTGCTTAATAAATTAATTAAAATTAATGAATTTAAATTTAGAATTATTATGGATGAATTGGCTATTATGTGATTAATACTAAAATAAAATAATTTATTGTTTCATTGACCATATATATATATATATTTTCAGATTTAATAGATATGACATTAAATGTTTAAATCAATGTCAAAAAATAATGGTACCAATTTCAATGAGCCTTGAATTACCATAAGGCGATACTAACTAATGTTTTGGTAATCTCTTACCTACTATTGAAAAGTAATTTATAAATATGGACCATTGACACAACACACAATTCATAATTATATGCAAGGTCTAGTAACTGCTATACTAAAATGTATGTAATAACAATAACTATAAAGCATTATAATTTTAAGAGAATTTATCTCAAAAAAAAATATTAGTTGTTTATGTTGTGAAAAATAATACTTAAATATACTTTAACTGCCAAGTACATTTACTATTTTACATATTTAATTATTTTTATGTTAGCTAATTTTGTTCTATAATATTGTTTAGTATCTCATATTCCTACATATTTTAATTTATTATATTTTCATTGTTTTATTCTGAATATTTACATTTTTATACATTAAGTAGTATAATAAAAATAAACCATGTTGATATTAATATTTAAGTGTTACTTTCTTCTTTTAGGTATAGAAACAAGGTGTTCTGATTCTTTGATGAACAAATTTTTAATTGCTGCTGCTGTCTGCTCCCCACAATTTAAAACTGACTGGATTAAAAATGAAGTAAAAAAACTAATAGCCACCGAGTATTTAAAATATGCCTGTTATGAATTGCACCAAAATATTAGTGAAAATGATTCTACAGATTATGACCAAATTCATGATGATTTATCTAGCTTCTTTACCAGGACATAAAATGTTTATGAGGAAAAGTTAGTGATGAAATTGACTGATTCTTGGGTACATCTAAAGCAAAAACATTAGAATTTTTACATAATTTACCTACAATGAAAAAGTAAGATTAATTGGATACTTAGAATAAATAAAAGTAGTATAATTTAACTAAAAAAATGTGTACTTTTTTTAGTTTGTCATTAAATACAACACTCCTCTTGTAAGCAGTACATCAGTTGAAAGATTTTAGTTTTAGTGGTGCTACAATCACTAAAAAAAGGATTAACATTTCTGATAACACATTTTGAATAAATAATTTTTTAAAGTGCAACCAACAAATTTTTTATTATTTGAAGATTATTTTAAATACATAATTATCAATAGTAATTGAGTGGAAATTTAAATACTTATTTTGAAAATTATCTGAGTAATTACTTTTAAAATACTTTTTAAAAGTATTTTTTACAACACTGCTAGCTGGCTAATTTTGGCATATTTAATATTTGAAAATAAAAATAAACCTTCACATACAAAATTTCAATTGAATTTAATAAAACCCAACATGATCATTAAAAATTTTACGAACATGTCACATTATAAACAAGTTCGCCTATTTAAATTTTCACATTATTAGTTTTGACATTATGCATGTCAAATGATCCTAATTTAATTTTAATATTTTAAATACTTAAGTAGTTAATTTTCGATGGATTGAATAGAATCTTGTGTTTATGTAACCTTACCAAAGATTTGATTAAAAATAGGAATAATTAAAAATTTTTAACAAAAGTCATAGGTTATAAAATCTATTAACTTATCATCGACTATACACAATTTTTACAATCTTTTTAGAATTTAAAGTTAAAATTTTATTTCTGTGAAAAATTTTTGAGGGATGTGTATATCTCCATTGCCTCTACGAAATTGCCCCGGTTTATACACAGCAGATTTGCAATTTTTATGAGCGCAGAACATATATTAGAGGTCGGACGGTTGTCATGCGAACACGCTGCAGCGGACGGGCGGCAATAGCATATACGTCAGTAGTTATTATATAGTATAACTGCGTCCCCTAGAATTATTTGGAAGTTCTCGTCAGTAGCGGACAGTCCGTGTTTTAGACCATTCCTAATTTCAAATCGATAATGGCCAATTTTTTTACGAGGAATCAATGTCGATAAACAATTTGATTTTAATTGTATTTATTCTCCCTTATCGCTTTATCTACTAGCAATCAAATAATGAGTTGTAGACACAGCTGCGTCAAAAAGGGTTCATTCGCGCTATAAAAAAATATCGATAATTAGACATAATAAATAGTCCACCTTCAAATTTGTGACGTTACAGAAATAAATATTTTTCATTTGTTTTTACTCTTATCAAAAGTGATTTAATATTCCAAGTTTTATAATTAAAAGACCATATGTCGTAATAAAAAACAAAAATGATTTATTCTTTAAAACTTATATTAGGCCCTCTTATAAATTTTGTAGCCATTAGTGTTTTGAGTATTTATTAATCTTTATACTCAAAACATATGATACAGATTAAAGAACAAAATATACAATTTGATCTACGAGATATCGTATTAGAGCTAACAAATATTTAATTCATGACCATTTAATACCCACAATAAGTGTCGTTTTGAAAAATTATTTCCCTCCCTCAATCCGGACCTGATAGGAATAACATCATTATTCTTTTAAGTGGCAATATAATTATTATGTAACATACATATTTAAATAGCTTATAAAATAAGAAATAATCTAATTCAGAAATGTAAGAAAAATTATCGAAATTAATATATAATAAAAATTGATCACTTGTGGCTAATTAATTAAGTAAAATTAATGTTGAATGAAGAAGAGGTAGGGAAAGACAAAAAAAAAAAGGTAGATTGGTTAAATAATTTTTTAATAATTGAAATTACAATTTACATTGTTCTTACAAGTATTTTTTAATTCATCAACAATGAACTAATCCATTGCTTTGTAATAATAATAAAAATGAAATAGTAACCAAATAAAAATTAAATTATTTATTATAAATAGTATCTACTCAATCGTTAAGATAATATAATTTTTTTCAAAATATTTGTGTAAAAAAAAAATGTTTTCTGATCTAAAAATAATGTATAATAAATAATTATCTATAATCTAAGTTTTGAATACTTTCATACAATAAGATTTTGACATTTTATTTCTTTTTCAGACAGACATAAAAATAAAATAGATTTACATTTATACTAAGTGGCCATACAAACAAAAATATAGGCATTTGGAAAATAAGAGACATTCTAAAATAAAACTAGGCACCTTACTTCTTATTAATTTATATGTACAAATTAAATATTCGATTAAAAAATAATATTTTGATCAACATTCAGTCATACGAGCTGAGTAAATGAGCTCAGAGATAGTAAACTAATATAAGTAAAAATCCATAAGCTAATAGGAATAAAAATTATAGAGTAGCACATTTACCCAAACATTTATACATTATCACAGATACATATTGGTTCCACTTATACAAAAAAGAAAAAACAAATTATAAATACAGACAATCATACCAGAAGACAAACAATCTAGTCTAGTGTTTAAAATAGGACATATTTACACTACAAGAGTCTTAATTTTTTGTAGCTCTTTAGCAGACCAGCGTGCTAAGTTCTTTGCAGTTGTGTCTGTTGATTGACGTCCTTTATGTAACAAATTATGTACTTCTCCATTATCTAAAACTGGACATGCCTTTGCTCCAAAAGCAGTACATAAATCTCCAACAAGACCACAACAACTTTTTAAAATTCCTGGATTTGCATTGGGATCGGAACAAATAGATATCATGTATTGAACCATGAAAGGGAGATGAGCTTCAAGTAAATATACATCTTGGTTTGGTGTAAGGTCTTCACCTTTCAATCCTTGGACAATACCAATGTATGCAGCTAGAACACCTTCCCTAAGATCATTGAGATAATCTATAATATCTACATCATTAGGATCTAATTGAAGTTGTGCAACTTGAACCAATGCATTTAGAACATGATCTAAGTATTTTTTAAATTCTGCACCAATACCAAGGGCAATGTCTCCAAAAGTAGATAAAATTTGAGGTTTTAAATTTCTGTTAACAGTATTGTTTCTTAGAGTTTCAAATAATAAAGCAAAAACTTGATCACAGTATTGAGCAAAATCTTCACGTAATGCTCTAGATAAATCCCCAACAATACCAATGGCTGCTAAACAAACAGGAAATTCCATATTATTTTGTAATCCTATGAACAAATAAGTCTTGAAATATTCCATGTATTTATTAAACCCTTTGCCAAGATTTTCAACTAATGGACTTATAGCCATAAGAGCATCCTCCTGAAGACCACTATCTTTACTTGTACTTAACATAACCAAAAGTGCATTCATGATAGTATCAGCAACTTTTTCTACATCATCACTACTCATTTTTCGTACAACGCTTTGCAATGTTGCACATAGAAGTCCTTGCATATCCAAACAATCTTCATTTACCGTTTGTAAATTAATTATTTGATTTAATCTACCTAAAATAATAAGTGTTGTACGTTTAACAGTCTCATAACAGCCAGCTGGTGAGAACTTAATCATATCCATCAATGCTTCATAAGCTGCAGATCTTAAATTTGAACGCATTCCATCACCTCTTTCTGTCGTTTCTAACAAACCTTGTACAACATATTCAAAGTATGGGGTTAAAAATGTCATTTCCTCTCCTGTGGTTTGAGCTAAACTACTGAATGCCCAACAGATGTTAGTAGCTACACGAGGTTCAGATTTAAGACCTTTAATAAATACACTAAGTATATCACTTAAGCAAGGAGAATTAATAATTAGCTCGGGTACAAATTCAAATATACGACCAAATGTCCACGCGCAAGTATCTTGAACAGCAACACTAGTATCATACATCAAATGTACAAGGATCGGAATATTTGGTTCCAATAGTTCAACTAATGCATTGTGATCTAAACCACTTAGTATTGATCCAAGAGTCATAACTGAAGCATCTCTATAACGCCAATCAGGACTACCAATATTGGCATTGATAAATGGAATTACATGAGGTACAATATTGCTTTGACAACAAGTTGCTAATAACATAACACAAACACCAGCTGATTTGCACGGGTTCCAGTCATCATCATCGTCACCTTCTTCTTGTTTAGTAAGCTTTTCCATAAGGACAGGAGTGATAAATTCTAATGCTCCTTCTGAGTACATCATGAGTTTTTTTTCAGGAGTAGAATCTTGACATTGCCCTTCATACATAAGGTCAGCTTCTTCTTCTGCAACACTTGACCAAAATTCAATTCCTTGGAGAGCGACTTCATCTAAATCAGATTTGATTGCTTCCAAAGTTATTGGAAACAAGGTAGACATGTAAAGTTCCATATGTTCATAATAAAGTGAAACAATTTTAACAAGACATTGGAGAGCTGCAACTTTTATTTGAGTTTCAGGAGATTGTGTAGCTTTGCAGACAACTTCCATGATATAATCGCGCTCATTTTTCTTATCAAAATTTCCTTTAGTAAACTCTAATGAATTGTATAAAGCTGTGGCTGCTGCAAAACATACATTAATATTATTTTGGGTCATACCATGAACAATAGCAGTTAACACTGTATTTGATTCAGATTTTAAAACTTCTCTATCAGTATCTGCACAAATATATCCAATAGTTTCCAAAGAAGCTTCTCTTAATAGATCAGAAGAATTAGGATCAGTTACATTTGAAGCAAGTGAAGCAATTAGGCCAGGCCATAAGTTAAGTGGTAGCTCAATAATAGCAACACTGGCAACACATTGAGCTGCTGAACTAGGACGACTCTCAGTACCAAGTGCCTTAAATATGTTTTCTTTTATAAAAACACGATCTTGCTCAGGAAATGATAACCAACGTTGTTTCATTTGCTCTTTAACAGCTTCATCCTTAGATGTAATATGATTTTTTATTTGAAGACCAGCAGCAATTCGAGCAACTGGATTGTTAACTGAAAATAAAAGAACATTTGACAACGTTTTTAGGAAACCAAGAAGATTTGTTTGGGCAGCATGTTCTAAAAATTTTTGAATTTGATTAAGTTCGTCTTTATCTGTAGAGATTGTTCGCTCCAACAGGCTGGTGACTTGAACAACTTCAGCGTCGCTCATTTTGATAAATTTATTACTAAACAACAATAAAATAATAAAAACGTATAAGAAAATTGAAAAAATGAACTGCAAAAATAAATTATAATAACTTACCTTTCTTTATACGGGATCAATAAATAATAAATAACGCATCAAAGTTTCACGTGTGTACTGCACTATAACTAATTTGGAGTGTGACTTGCTAATATGTATGTATCAAATACAAATTTTTTTAACGAATAACGAACAGATAAAGAGGTACGACCACGATAGTTCTTTGTTTATGAGCATAAACCTAACCGCCAACTTAATCCCGTTCCGATTGTGATAGGCGCACAAATTAAGTGATAACCATATTTCCAAAGAGTTTTAAAATCTGATCAAACAAATGTGTGCTGTTCATTTAGTTCAACCGTCTGCATTGTTGGTGGTTTTATTACATTTTATACTGTATCATTACGTTATTAATATGTGGCGACAGAGTAGGTAGTTGGTACTGAACAAATCTCAGAAAACCCATCATTCAAATAAATATTAAAAGTGCCTATTCTGAAAGAATTTTTAATTTACTTTAGATCCTATTAGTTAATTCTGTAGGTACCATAACAAAATATATCCATTTTGTCATGGTAGGTACTGTTTCATCTTACTTTGTCGTCTCTTGTTTTATTTGTTTTATATAGGTTGATAATTTGTTTGATTACCGAATTACTCAATAAAATTTAAAGATGGAAACTCAACAGAAGACTTTGGATGGCTTCATTAAAAGTAGAAAACGCCCTGCTAATGACGATATTATTCACAAAAAAGGTTTAATTGAATCTAATAATTTTGGAATTGGAAAACCTAGTAGGAAATTATTGTTTGAAGATGATGAAATTGCTTCTCTTTCTGCAAAGAAATTAAAGGTGATTATTTTTTTTAAATTATCTTTATGAAATTCCAAGTTAAAAGTAATATTTTATACTTTTTATTTATTTTAATTATTCTTTTCCTTCTACTTAAGTTTAAAATTTTCAAGTAAGTATCATCAAAATATTAACACGCATAAAAAGTCACAATTAAAACCTTGGATTATCATCATCAATAACTGAATTAACTAATAAATATGTGAACATAGAATACAATTAAAATTTAATTTTAGTTAAATAGAGATAATAAATAATAAATTTGTAAATATATATTAAAAAATATATTTACAAAAATTTTTGAAAAGTCTTTTATTTTGCCAAATAAAAAATTAAAAAGCAAATTTTCAATTTTATGGTCAAAACTGTTAGTTTAATTTATTTTGTAAACCATCCACTTAAAAATGTTTAACGCAAAATTTGTTTAAAAATAATTCTTTTTATAAATTTTATGTCAAATATTTTTTCTCCTATTTATTATTCAAAGGCTACATTGATTATTGATCCATTCATTGTACAATAAATGGAGATAGTTGTAAAAACATGCTACTAGAAAGTCAAATTCTAAAAATAAAAAGGAATTTATAAATTCTTGATAACTTTTTTAATATCACCAATTCTGATGCTTAAGCGTAGTTAAAATGAAAGTTGACAAACAATTATTGTTGGTTTAGAGAGAAAAGGGACAGTTTAATTGTGTCTTAGGTGTTGATAAATTTAATGAAAAACATGAAAAAAATATATATATATAGCCCTTAGAAAAAGCATATGATAGTGGAAATGTTGGATAAAAAAACTACTCTTAGGGTTTCATTTTTAACCTTCTCTCAGGGTACACCTTAAAATAAACTAATTGTCAACACATTTTGTATTACTATTTTTTTATGTTTTCCAATAATTCTAGGGGAGAGAAATACTAGGAGAGATACTGTAGTGTATGTTCGCTGATGATATAATATTAATAGGAGAAAATAGAGAGGAAGTTAATCAAAGGCTAGAGGTGTGGAGATCAGCTCTTGAAGAAAAGGGTTTAAGAAAAAGTAGAAGCAAGACGGAGTTTATAGAGTACGAGTTTGACAAAGGAGAACACGAAGTAGGTAAAATGAGGGTAGGGTCAGTTGTGCAAAAGAGCAGTGGTATTGACGAGAATGTAAGACACAGGATTAAGTGCGGGAGGTTGAAGTGGAGAGAAGCGTCAAGTGTCTTATGTGATAAAAGAATTCCAATGAGGCTGAAAGGTAAATTCTACAAAACTGTAGTGAGACCAACAATGATGTATGGTTCAGAGTGATTGGCAGTTGACAAGAAAGTAGAGCAGAGAATGAATGTAGTAGAGATGAGAATGCTTAGATGGATGAATGGATTGACTAGGGAAGTTAGGATTACGAATGAACATATAAGAAGGAGTATAGTTGTAGTGTCAATCTTGGATAAGATGAGAGAAAATAAACTTAGATGGTTTGGTCATTTTATGAGGAAAGAAGAAAGCTATAAGAACAGTTGTGAAAATATTGAGGGAAGAAGAGGTAGAGGAAGACCAAAAAAGAGAGAGGGATGTTATTGAATGTAATATGAGGACGGATGATGTGTATGTTGGTGATGTGGGAGAATCTTGTCAAGTGAAAGTTAAGGATAAGGGTGACAGACCCCAAGTAGTTGGGATAAATGAGAGAAAAAAGAACATGAAAAACAATTTTAGAGGGTGGCACCAAAGAATTTTCATGATAAATGGTCATCTTAATGTCACATACCTAAATTATTCTCTAATAGGTAGGTTTTTTGGAAATCATTAATTTTATACAAGGGTTTATATGACAATTTTTTTTTTCAAATTTTCAAAAATATTCCTGCTTTGATTTGTTCCAGTCTTGAACTAAAAAGTTAATTTTATAACAAGATAAATTCCTAAATAATGATCTATATATTATTAGTTGTGAGTTGTCCATCTGGTAAAATTTTTCTAATGGCGAGAAAAGGTCAAATTAACATTATATATATTTAAAATAATTTAAATAGAAGTTTATATATTAATACATATTATTAATATTATTAGAAATAGATTAGCATATAGATAAAACCTTTAGCAATTTAAAGAAACGGTAAATTATAATTTTCTCTATGTAAATTGTAATCTTATATAAAAAAAAATAAAAATTTATTGACATGTGATTCTAAAAAAAAGTAATTTGTATTTAAGGCCTTTTAAAATTAATACTAAAAAACAATACATAATTTATTTTTCAAGTTTCATAATATTAAACAATAATTGCTGTTCAAAATTTGGTTTGTGACAATTGTGAAATTTGTTTTCAATTTTACTTACAATTGTTCATATTAATTGCAATTTATTTTGTAGACTCAATCTGAAGCTGTAACATCAGTATTTTGTGATGATAAACCTAATAATGTTGTTACACAAGAAATTGAAAACAAAATTGATGTTGAAGTTGATAGACCAACTACTCCAGTGCAATCTCCATCAACAAGAGTTCAATTACGCAAAGTAAACTTTATTAATATAATTTAATAAAATTATTAATGAAATGTTAATTGCATTATAATTATTGTACTATTAATTATTATTAAGTAATTAGTTACTTATGCTATTCAATAAATGGATATTAGTTTTTCTTAAGATATGTCTTAAATAAAATGCATAAAATAGTATACCATGTAAATTATTGGTATTTAACTAATTAATTCAAGATTAATAATTTTTTATTCCTTTTTAAAAGGATTTGGATTTGGGTGAATTTCGTAAGATTGTACGCAAAAAACAAAATCTTAAAAAGCTACAAGACAAATTGAACAATATAGAACAATGTCAAAATGAACTACTTGCTGCTGAAACTAAAACAGAAACTGCTAAAAAACATTATTTGTCTTCTTTTAAATCCGTTGATCTTATGGTAGACACTAGTCCTATAAAGATGGGATTAAGTCCAGTCAAAAGGAATAACTTAAAGCCCACTGCGTTATTTGCTAGTCCTACTCAAGCAATGGTTAGTCCTAGAAAAATGATAGCTGTAGTCCAAATACCACAGACCAAAGAGTATGTATCACCTAGAAAATTATTGGATGAAGTTGGAACACTTTTAGCTATGTCTCCCTCAAAAAAGTATAGCTCTTTGGCTGACACTAAAGCTTTACCTCTGCCATTCAAATATAGAGTTTTAGATGAACTATTTAAATCAATGGAAACAATGACTTCAATGATGTATAGTAGGAAAGAAAAAATAACGTTTAATAAACTTAAACGTGGTATTCAACAAATGACAAGAAAGTAAGTTATGTATCATATTTGAAGAGTGAATGTGTCAAACGTTCTATGTGCCAAAAACATATTTGTTCAGAAAACACAAAAAACAATGGTAACATGGGCATGTCTCACATATCGAACACCATCTATGAATGCAATTTTGTACAAGTAAAAAATTTAATTGACATTTGAAACACATACAAGATTGTGGCCTCTGGCACATAGAACATAAATCAGAAATAAAACAATTTTTCACTTTTTTGGCACATTCACTCTTCATTTATGTTAAACATTTTCTTTTTCTTTGTTATTAATGTAAATTCTATTTTAAAGGAATTTTACTGAAGAACACTTGGCTCAAATAAAAACTGTTGCACCAGACTTTTATACATTTTCGTTAGTTAAATCTCCTAAAGACAAATCTAGTTTTGAATTAGTAATAGCTCCATCTTATGGTTTGTGTTTTCTTAGTTAATTTATTGTTTGTTACTGAATAATAGATTTATAAATTCAAAATTACTTTAGGCTCTACAAAAGAAACTAATGTCGACTTAATTGAATTAACATCACATAGGAAAAAAGTATTCTCAAATTCTTTGCTTGATATTGTCAAAGAGCATCATAGAGTAAGGATGAAAATTTTAATTGCTTTTATAAAGTTTGGGTTGATTTAAGTATACTTACTTTGTAATTACTTTTAGGAGTATTTAAATAAATTAATTCCACCCATTGTAATTGACAAGGAAAAAATTACAAGGTGGCATCCTGAATTTGATGTGGAGTCTGTTGTTGATATTGTCCCATCAGCATTACCTAAAATTGAAGTGGGCAAACCAAAAATTACATCTGCTAAAGATTTACTTGGTAAAAACTCATTAATTTAACAATATTTATTTTAACATTGTATAATTGACTTTCAATATTTTTTAGATAAATCGCACACGCTTTTTGTTCAAAATAATAGATTAAATAGAACATTATCTACGATGGTTGAAGAAAAAAAGAATGTACTGGAAAAGAAAATTGTTACAGAAGACGCTAAAAATGCTTTAAATAATGCACTTAAAGGCATTCCAAAATCATTACTGTTAAAGGTATGTATTATATAGGGACATATAACCTAAACATTTTTGCTTAGGAATATAGTACATAATTTATTATAAATAAAGATATAGTTTTTAAAAATTGGAATAACATAGAACTTAAATAGATCATTTGATTATTACAAGGTCTAAAGCCAGTGAAGAGTGGTGCAATTTGTTTATTTGTACAAGGCCCTTTTGACCTTTTTAACCAGTTCTTCAGGGATTATAAATTAATATATTTATACGTTTATGAGAGGAGTAGCTTGACAGAGTAATGTAAAATGTTAAAAATAACAAAACTACACCTTGCCTCCAATCCATTTTTTAAAATGTTAATAACTTCCATAATACTTCTTCAAAAGTTGTTATGGACTAGTTATTTTTAGTTTGATCATTTTCTATTACTTGAATTAGTAAAATATGCATGTTTTCATTTAAAAAATTGGAACCCTTATAAGGGATAAGGCTTTATCTCATAAATTATCACTTGTAAATCAAGAACTAGATAAAAAAAATAATTCGAAACCATTTTTTTAAGATAAATTTAGTGGTCAACAATAAATTAATCACTCTGTATTTAGACATCTATGTTTTCTGGAAATTGCCCAAAAGTTTAGTTGAAAAAGTTAATTTTTCATTAAAATGTAACTATTTTCACCCCTTTCTATGGATAAGCAAATGGTCAGATTTAAATATATATGTTTAATGGTTGACGTAAACCTAATACATTTAAAAAAATGTTTTGTTTTAAAATATATATTTTTCAAACAGTTATAGTAATTTAGATAGAAACAAAAGATAGTACTGTGAATAAATTGTTACTCAAAGCTTTAGCTTTATTAAACACATATGAAGTGTAGTTAATTAACTAAATATTAATTTAACCTGAATATATTTAGATTCAAGCAAAACAAGCAGAAAAAGCTAAAGAACTAATGACAAGATCTGTTGATCAATTGGATGAAGACAGGATGATGAGTAGATTACCCGACATCGCTCGTAGAATACGCACATACTTTGTACAATTACAAAGAAATGTCTTACCTTACAAAAAAGTTATTGACCAGTTAAAACAAAGTTATCCAGAAGCTATGACTGAAGGTAATAACTTTGTTTTTTTAAATTATTGTATATTGTTTAACTAACTATTCACTCCTTCTACTCCTATTGTTCACTTACTAATCATATAATTATTAGTAATTTATTAAGTAATGATATTGTGATAAAAAGTAGTATTATTATTTTTACTAGATAATTGGAAATCGCATTTAAATCTTCTCCAAGACAAAGTTCCTCAGTGGATTGTATTGAAAGTATTAGATGGAGCTGAGCATATAAGAATTGATAAAAAAATTGATTTTGAAGATTTTGTAATAAAAAAATTAAATTCTCATTTTGCAAACTAATACACCTATTCAGTTTGCATTCATTTAAAATTTTTAATTAGCATTTATAAAGAAATCTGTATATCGTCACCTATATAATTTTTATTATTATCTATTAATTTTTAAAACAAATTTTTTGTGTTATTTGCATTCCATTATGTATATTATAACCGAAAAGTAGTGTAGTATACTTTTATTATATTTAGTTACATTGAAAATAATTTTTCAATATCATTTAAACATAATAAATAACTTTTATATTAAGTTATTAAACATTATCATATTTTAAAGCTTATATTTTTATAGTGAAATGTGTAAAGCTTTTTACCAGTTATTTAACTATTGATGCAAGACAATTTTAAAAAATAGCATTTAAATATTGCAGTATTGTAAAAATTTGTTATGACATACACTTTTGTTCTACTTAATTTTTTTCAATAAAATATATTTTAAGTGAAATTTATATATCTGATTTTTGACACATGATAGAAGCATAGCTTCTTAGCGGTGGTTTGGATGAGTAAACTAAAAAACAATTAAAAAAATAAACACAATTTTTAGTTAAGTATCACTATAAATGTAAAAGTTAAATGCAGTTAAAGTCTCAAACTCTGTCTAGTAATTTTATACAAGAAAATGAAGTCTTACAAGGATTCTCGCTTTCAGTAAGACTTTAATTGTAATACGACAAAATGACATCATAGAAACAATGAATTTCTCAGCTTCAGCTTACTTTTATACAGATAACTTTAATTTGTTATACAGAAGTCAGTGCATGGAAATAATATAACACCTATAAGACAACAAGTAAACTCGCACTATTTCCAGCTGACAAATTTATCTTGATGTGCAGTCATATTTTTTTCTTTACTATTTATCCAAACTTATGTTGAGCAACTTATTTTAAACATATCTTGGTCATTTAATACTAGATTACTTAAGAATAATTATAACCACTACTAAGTTATCATAAATAATTATTTTCGAGGTTTAATAATTTATTACTTCTCTATCTATAAAAAGCTAACCATTAAAAGATAAAATTTGTAACTTATTTTTTTGTATTTTGGAAAATAAATTCCTAATTATTGTTGGGAATTGTAGAATCAAAAGATGTGGATGCTCGTCTTCCTGTGTGTAATATGATTTTAAAAAGTCATAAAGTAATAAAAAAACCAAATAATGCTGTTGGAAACATTAATATTTAAAGTTAGTGTTTAATATAAAAATAAATGAATAAACCAGAAATTATAAAACTTTACTAGTGTTGAATTCAAATATTTAAGTAAAATGAAAATTGTAGTTGTAAATATTTCATGAATATAAATCTTGTTATAAATCAATCATTAATTTTTTTTATATCTAAAAAAAACAAAGTATTATAAAAATTATAAATGTAATTAAACAAAATAAGTAGATAAATTTTTATTTTCAGTCCCATTGATGAAAACGGACAAGGTAATCAACATCACTACTAAATTTCTATTAAACACGTTTAAAAATGTAAAATTAAAATTAAGAAATTAAGATAAATTACAGGATTAAATAATTTAATATATTTTAATCAAAATATTATGCCGCATTATAATAAACAAAAAATTATAAATAAGACATTTAGAATACAAAAATCTTGTTACAATTATCACAATATTTTTAACTTAGCAGCTGGTATGTGTTGTTTCACCAACATACTGGGAATGCATCTCTACAAAAATATTATATTTTTTTGCTAAAATATGGTGTCATAGAAATCATTTAATGGTACTTCAAAATTACTCAATACGCGCCTGTTTTGAAGTAATTATCTGAAGAAAATAAAAATATTGATAAATTTTTTTGTAATGTTAAATAGGAAAGGGAAACTCTGAACTCTAATATATCAATAATTATAGAATGTCACTTATAAATCATGCATTTTGAGAGCTTTAAAAATATTATTTTTTGAAATATATCATATCAGAAACTAATTTGCAGTTTTCTACATTGGTATGCACTAGAGAAATTGTATTTTCTACTTCAGATATCAATGATTGAAACTCTATTCTATGCATTTTTTCATTTTTTTCAATTTCTTTGAATTCATTTTGAGAAACTGAAATAATAAATATAATAGTTATATTTTTTATAATATAAATACAAATATAGAAAAACAATTATTATTTTACTATATTAAGCATTAAAAAAATATTCAAAAACTAATAAAATATTAGCTAAAGGACTATTAGTAACTACTTAAGTTTCAATTATTTTTATAAAAAAAATTTTTAATAATGAAAGTAAACAATTTGCAAAGGTGCATAGAATTAATACTTAAAAAAATACAAGTATACAGAAATAGCTTATGCAATACTTTTTTTAGCTGTCTAAGAAATTAATAATATAAATATTATTTCATCTAAAAAAATACATAAGATTAAATTTCTAATTAGATTGTCTGCAAAAATTAACAATTTAAATGTTGTATAATCTGTTAATAAAATTATAACTTAAAATAATACATAAATGTTTGTCAAAATGTCTAATGGAAAAGTTTTATCAAAAAAATAACTTACCAGTATTATTTAATTTTTCAAGTTTAGTAGCAGACTCCACAACTATCTTTATCAGTTTTGATATTTGTTTCATATCTTCAATATTTTTAGAAGTTAAAGGACAGGGCCTAAAGAAAAATAAAGTTATAAGATATTGTGTAAAACTCTTTAAACATATGCCTATCTTAATTTTATTAATGTTATATATCAGCTAATAAAAGTGACATACTTATTTAATAGTCTAGTATGCATGTTAATAATATTATCTATATCATGTTTTGATGTATCTTTTATTGCTTCAACTATCTTGTTAAATTGATGATTGCTATTGAATTTATTTGAATAATTTTCATATATATTTTCTAAAATGGATGCAGCTTCTTTAGATCCAAAATTACTTTTTTCACAATTTAGCTCATCAAGCATTCCACAAATTAGTTCAACTTTTTGCTCCTAAAAAATTATAAGTATAATATGTTTTTCAAAAATCATTACAAAAATTAACTAACACTAGAATATAGTGTTATTAAAAACTTACAATTTCCTTTTCTTTTTCGTCAGCATAATTCATAATTTCATTCAAATTACAAAAAGTTTCATCATTATTAGAGAAAGTTGTACATTCATTTTTTGAATTAATACTATTCATACTATATTCAAGAAGAGATTTTATTATTGACTCAAGTTTATTCTTAAAAGATAATAACTCATCATCTGTAGATGTTACATTTTTTAACTGAAAATAAGAAATTGATAAATTAATATACTTAAACTTAGAACTTAACATTAAATCAACTTAAGATATTGTTTACATATAACTACATGTGGACAATATAACATGATGAATACATATAACAACTTAAATTTAATATTGGTATTTTTTGTGTGATAACTTAAATGTTTTAAAATTTGTATTTGACAAGAAAGATGACTGAAAATTATTCTCAATTTTGAAATATATTAAAAAAAAGTTCTTAGATTTTTCAAAGTATTAAACTCTTAAGAATTTTAAATTACACTTTACATTAATTAATTATTAAGAGTTATTTTTTTACTTAACTAGCTGATTTTCTAAATCAATACTGACCATTAATTATTAATATTAAGTTACTATTCATAAATCTATTAAACTAATTTAACAAATATATATATATATATATATTTTTTTTAATTACTTTATACTGATTGATAATTTCTGTTTCTGCAAGTATTATAGCTTCTTTAAGTTGTCTAACTTTACGTTCTTTTTCTTTCATAACTATTGACAGTTTAGAGTTTAAGTATAATTGTTCTTTTTGAAGATTTATAAGTATTTCATTAAATTGTTTTTCATTGCCATTCCTAGAAAAACATTTAAGTTTAAATGATATATAATTAATTTCTTACTTAATTATATTACTTGTCTTGAATTTTAAGTTTATTTGTTTCTAAAATTACTTCATTACTTTTGTTAATGTGACTGACAAAATTATCTTCAATTGTACTAATCATAATAGCAGGAGATTTATTTCTCATAGTTGCATATAAGGCTTGACAGAGATTTTTTCCTATTCCTACACTTTCATTCATGATCCCCAACTGTTTGGCTTCATCTACCTGAGTAAGGCATTCTATCAATGAATCCTAAGAGCAAAAATGTAAATTAAAACATAAATAAAAACTATTAATAACTTCATTACTTCGTAATCAGTTTTAGTTAAAGTATCATCAGGATTCATAGAAAAAAGATTACAAATATCAGACATTTCTTTTAGCTCATCATAAGATGTTTCATAAAAATCTATTCTTCGTTTAACTAAATACATTTTATCTTGATTTAATTTGATGTTTTTCAACAATGAATTTTTATACTCATATATTTCATTTAACTCTGATTTTACTTTATCATTGTTTAATTTAGTATCAGATAATTCTTTTTGAATTTTAAGATATTTATTCATTAATTCTTCATACTTTAAAGCATTGTTAAGATCGTTTACAGTCTCAACTTTAGCCTGAAAAGTAAATCATAAAAGTATTATTAATAAGTAATTAACATAAATTTTATAATAGTAATTAAAAATACAATTAAAGGTGATTGTCTTTTTTGAAGTTTGTGGAGTAAAATAGACTTTTTTATCAGAATTACTTCTTCTTGAGGTAAAACTCTTTCAATAATGTTTCGCCACATATCCCGTCGTTGGGGTGGTATCAATCTACACAATATTATAAGTTGATTAGTAAATCAACCATGAAATTTTTCTAAGTAATAATAATATTAATAACTAGTATAAGTATTAACAATGTATAAATGATAATTTTTAATGTCAATTCACTTTCAACATTAAGAAATAATTTTTACATCTTAGTATTATCAAAAATATTTACAGATATATCCTTGTATTCAGTTTTATACTGTCATGGATATATTTATAAATATTTTTTGTAATAAAACAATCCAAGAAATCATTAATTTATTCATACATCCTAGTTTGTTTCTACTGCCCAATTAAAATTATAAATTAAAATTTAAGTTGAATAAATAATAATCAAGAAAAGATACTAAGATATGAAAAATAAATAAGCTAAAAAGTATAAAACATAACAATAGTTAAAATTTAATAATAAAAATTCTTTATAAGTAATGATTTTAACTCATACTTTTTTAAAATATCATCACTTATTTCTTTCTCAATGTCTTTGCCTAATTTATTGAACCATTTTTTAAAGTTGACTAAATCTTTTTCCATTTTTGAAATTTTAGCTAATAAAGAACGAATTAATAAATTAAGCAGTGAAGCAAAGAAATACAAAATAATGTAAATTTGTTTTATCTTACGTTTTTTTTCAGTGCATTATCACTATTCTTTTTAAAGAACGTTGAAATGGCGCGTAAAAATAAGTTTGATAAGTTGATAAGTTTTGATAAGTGATAGTAATTCAGTTTACAATTTAGATATTAGATGAGACTATAGCGCTAAATTAATTGTTGATTTATTTTAATTTTAAAAATTCATATCCTTTTTTATAAATTTTAGCGTACTTATGGTAACATTTTGAGTCTAGAATTTAATAAAATGTCACATTTTGTAAAAAGTTAGTACTCTTTAAATAAATTAAAAGATATTTATAGTAATAATTAATTTTGTTTATTAGCTTCAGAAAAAGTATCTGACGAAGATTTAATTCGTAGTTTATTATATTGCTTTCAAGGTGTTGATAGCTCGTATGTTGTTTTTAACAGAACAACTAAGGAATTTGAAGTTAATTCTAAGGTAAATTTAGTGATTGCAAATATTTTAATTAATAGCAGGACAACAAATAATAAAAATTTTTCTGTTGCTTATAATATTTAGGTGAATGTAAAATGGAATTGCAAATCGGGCTTCAGATTTTTTGCACCACATCTAATTTTTGAGATAATTATTAGTAAATAAACATTTATTAAATAATTTGATGATGTCAATATTAAGTCATGCAAAATTTGGGGGTTATCCATTAGATTTCACCATTTTTATAGACTTTTAAATTTAAGTTGCATATGTATTTTTTTTAATGAAACAGCTGAACATTATATTTTTATAAACTATTTTAGTATAGTATAGTATAGAAATTAAAATTTAAAAAATTCTTATAAAGTTGTCTATCTATTAATAGCAATTTCATAGTTATGTGCTTAACTCAAAAATGAAATAGTATAGTTAACTTTTTTTCTGAAAATCAAAAACTCAAATTTTAATGTCTATAAAATGGTTAAACTTGACAAATAAGCCTTACGTTTTGCCCAACTGGTTTTTATTATCATAAAATTATATTATAAAATAAAAAAAATATTAGCTTTTTACTAATGATTTAATTGTTTATTCAATGCTTATTAATTAATTAATAAATATCTCATAAACTGGAATGTGATGGATAAAATCTGAAAACATATTTGGAATCAGCGTTGAAATTAAATAGAGACTTACCTAAATATTGTAGACAGTAAAATAGTTATTGTCCTGTACAATTAACCCAAATTTATTTTTACAGTTAGATTTTTACCAAACTGACAAATGTAATCGACTTATGGAGTTAGGCTATTTACATAGAATTGTCCAAGAATATATTGATAAAAATAGCAATAATAAAAATGGATCTGTTGCTTCAGGTGTAGCTAGCTGTTTACATACAGAACTTTGTATATATTATAATAGCATCAGTGAACTTCAAAAAGAGGTATTAATTTTTTAATTAAATTATTTGTTTATTCTTTTAACTTTGTATTACATTTAAATGATGTTTCAAAAATGTAAGTCTTTTGATTGAATATAGTGTCAAGTTTTTGTTGGTTTAAATATTTAACAATCTTTTTTATTCTTTTCATAGTTTTAAGTTATATATATATTATTTTTGTTGTTGTTTTCATTATTCTGATTTTGTATGTTATAATATAGCTAGAAGATTCGTGTGAAAATTCTAAATCTTATTTCCTTGGAAATATTTTATGCTGGTCAGTATTATGGTTAGGACAGTTACAAGATTTAGCTCATACTGTGAAATTAATTGAAGATTCTAAACATGGAGGTGAACTTGTGTCTGTAATAACGCCATTTGCATTCTGTGCAAATCCTTTTCTCCGACAAATGGCAATCAATATGATAAAAATTGTATTATTTTTTATACTAAGTTTAATGTAGTTAAAATATATCAGTACATTTATTTATTTCTAGGCAACAAGACCACTAATGATGATGATGTGCCATTGGATGGTAGATGGAGAACTTCTTGATCCATATGATGAGTTTTTTATTTCTCAACGTCCAGGTATTACAAACTTTGATATGTGGAATAATCGTTATGAAATAAGGTAAATCCATTGAAAATACTGATGTTATAAAATTATTACTGTTTTATATAATAAAAATATAAGTTTTTTATTTTTATAAGACATTAATGTTTATTTATGTCTATAAATGGGTATTTCTTGATATAATCATATAATCCATTTGCATATTTTACAGTTATTCATACTCACTTATAAATTATATTAGAACATTTTTTTTGTATCTGAATTTATCATAAATAAAACAAACAATAAATATTTTCAACATTTATTATGATAACTATCATGATCTGCATGAATTTAACATCATAATAAGTATTATTTAATATTTAATTTGTATTTATTTGACATTTTATTAGTTTTTAATATGTTTTTAAAAGAGAATCAATGGTTCCTGCCTTTTTTACAAAAGACATTATCAATAGTATTTTTCGTACGGGTCGTTATATCAATTTTCTTCACACAATATGTGGTAGTAAACCTGAACTTTCACCATCACGAGAAGTATTAAAGGAACTAAGGAATTCAGGAGGTTCTTAAAAAAAAAAAATTGATTAATGTAACTAAATACAACAATATTTTTATGTCTTATAGATAAAGATTTATTTCCTATGTTAGAACAAGGAAGTATCATATCAGATATGATTAATAAGGCATGTACAGAATCATCTACCATGGTATTAGATATTTTAAAAGAAAAGTTTAAATTGTTTTTACATTTTGAAGGTCTAAGGCGATATATGTTGCTAGGCCAGGGAGACTTTGTCACAACTCTATTAGAAATTCTTCAGTAAATTGATTTAATTTATTTATTAATAAGTTAGGATACACTTTACTGTTTAATAAATTATCATTTTAATAATTAGACCTCACTTAGACAAGCCATCAGGTTCTCATGGATCCCTCATGTTCCAAAACTTTTTAGATACAGCAGTTAGGATGAGTAATGCCCAACATGATGACCCAACAATATTAAAAACTCTTGATGTAAAACTATTGCTAACATCTGGGGAAGATTATGGTTGGGATATTTTTCAATTGAATTATTCTACCGATGGTCCTTTAGAAACAGTAAATATTTAATTGAAATATAATTTAACTTGTGAAAAAATATTTGAATTTTTATTCTCAGATATTTGAATTTAGTCGTAGTGGAAAGTATTCAATAATTTTTGTATTTTTGTGGCGTTTAAAAAGAATTGACTTTGTATTATCTCAAATGTGGAGGGAATTGAAATTACTAATGAAAAACTCATATTACATAGTTCCTGGTAAAATTTTGTCTTCAATTATTATCATAATTGATTCACTTATTCTAATTTATTTTTAGAAATTAGATCAGCTTTAAAATTGACAAATAATTTAGTAGCCGAAATGGTTCATAGCATAAGACAGATACAATTCTATGTGTTGTCTGACGTTATTGAAACTGAATGGGAACACTTTCGTCAAGCAATTAACAAAGCAACTCTTTTAGAAACTGTAATTGATGCTCATAATAAATTTCTTAAAAATATATTTAAAAGATCGATGCAAACTGAGGAATCACATGTAAGTTATATGTATTGAGTATTTAAATTACTTTTCTTTTTTTAAATAGAATATGAAATTGAATTTAATTATTTAATTTTAATTAAAGTAACTGTAGTTAATAACATCTAAAATCTTATAACAAATATAAAGACAAAAATTTTCAGCTTGATTTTAAAAATATATAATAATTCCTGATGACTTATAAATAAATATAATGGGAAACTTTTACTATGGATTATAGGATATTTACTTTTAAATTATTATTAACTAGGGGAAGAAGAAAAAGAAGTATAAAATTGCTTGCTAAAATTGTATAATCTTATGTCTAAAAAAATTATGTTTCAAGAAAAACCAAAAAAAGAAATTTTTCTTCTTTTTGTCAATTGATTTTTGAGTAGGGTTAAGATAAGTGAGGCTACAAAATTTACCAATTTTAATTGAATCTCACATTGCATAACAATTTTTTTACTTTTATAATTTTAAGTAGGTTTTGGCAAGGTTTATTAATCATTGATTTCCAATGTATGATTAAAAAAAAAGAGAGATCTTTTTCTCTTTTATTTTTTGTAGAATTTTTTATGTTCAAATAAGACATATTTTATGTTATTGATGCACTTTATTTAATTATTAATTTACATGGATACCTTCAACTATCCACTCAACTCCTCCTTTAAGAGATAGAGAGGTTGCCCTACTAAAATCTAACTACTAAATATATGTTTTATAATATATTTTATTTTTTTTAATTTTTTTTGATTTAGGATTATAAACATTTTTTCTTTTATAAAATGTGTTAAACTTTATGAGAAATAAAAAAACAAGCTGAGAGTTATGAAAATAACCTCTTTGATAACTTTTAGGATTTATCAAAAAAGATGCGCCAACTGTTTGAATCAGTCCTTGAGCTTCGTGGAATTCAGGAAAAATTTCACAGTCAATCTGAATATGAAATGCAAAGAAGAAAGAATCTTGATAAATATATTGAAGTACATGGTACATGTAATGAAATAGAAAATAATGATATAGAATTAAAAGAAATATTCAACTATGAAGTTAATAATTATGAAACTATCATAAAAGACATAAGTAATTCTTATAAGGTATTATATGTAATTATTTTATTTTTAACAAAATAATAAAAGTTAATTTTTTTCTTTACTAAATTAATTTTTAGACTGATTTGATACAATTTTTAAAAAATCTTATAAAAATATCTACTGATAATGAAGAAGCACTACAGTCATTAGCCAATCGTATTAATTTTAACCAATATTATAGTAAAAATGATCAAGAAATAGAAAAATGTGCAACATATGTATGTAGATCTCAAATGTCAAAATTTTTACCCAAAGGTTCTAGGAAGCTAAATAAATAAAGAAATGGTGTAAAATTTGTTTAAATACTTACAAAAATATTACTAGTGATTTTACTAGTTTACTTACTTTATATAAATAGTACTGAAAATGAAATATTGTTAACTATAATTTTTTTTTACTTGTATTTTGTGTGTGAAGATTTTTATTATTATAAGTAAATAATTTTTATTCATTACTTTTTTGTTTATTTACATGTTTACTATGTATTTGTATACATATTTAAAGGTTCTTTTTATTTAGGGGCTTATGAGTGACATATGTTATTTATTTTAATGTGGATGTATAAGGTTTTTAAGGATGTATAAGTATAGATACTTTCAAAACTGACAATAATGTTTTTGTCAAAAAATAAGTCCTGGACTTGTTATATTTTTCCATTTATACTTTAAGCCTATTCAAATATAATAAAATAAGTCTAGACTTAATATAATATAACTAACTTTTCATTTTCTACATAATGTAAAATACAACTTGCATAACGATACGTCATATGCATTCGTTTGAAAACAATTTTGTGAAAAACTAAATTAACAACTTAAACCATCAATTATTATACTAAATATGCTAATTTGGTATGTCTAACTAATAAGAATAATGTTTTAATTGACAAAGGGGCGTAAACAACATTTTAAAATTGAACAGGTTCACAAAAAAATGTAGTACTTAATAGATGTTAATTATTTTAGCTTCAATGCGAAGCTAAAAAGGTATTAATTTTACTGTGTTTTTTTTTTTTTTTTTCACCACTTTTTGTCAGCTCTCACTAAATCGATTTCTTTCAATAATACGTTAAAAAATCACAAATCGTATCTAGTTGAACACATTACCCTTAAAAATTGAAAAAAATTCACTCGTTCCCCGTAAATGGGGAAATCTAAAAAATTACAAATTTAAAAATCGATAATTTTCGACATTTTTTCAATTTTTTTTACTTAAAACTGCCATAACTTTTTAAAAATGACCAAATCAATATAAATTTTTACCATAACTTTTAGCTCAATTTGCAATTTTGAAAATTGTATCGTTAAGATTACTATGCAGTCAGGAAAATTTATAATTACTATTTATAGTAATTTATCAAAAAAGCTCAATATTTTTTTGCATTTTTATTGTAATAGATAACTGAAATAGAAATAATAGTAATTATTTCCTAGTAACTTTTGGTGTTTAAAAAGATTCTACAATTGAAATATTCAGAAGATAATTAATTTTAATGATTTTCTTTGACCAAAAGAATCAATCAAAACAAAATTGTTAAAAAAATTTACTCAATTGAGCGTATTATAAAATTTGATTATAATTGAAAAAATCCATTATTAATTCAGGAGAAACTAACAATCATTTTTTTTAGAAATGATTTATATTGCAACATGTTACCAAAAAATTTGGAATATTATAATCTAGTAGTAGCACACTCAAATAGAGTAAATATATTATGAAATTACAAAGTAAAATGATTTATTTTTGTAGTTGAAACCTATCATATCAAACTTGATTTGTCAATAAATACTTTGAAAACATTAGAAATGATTGATTTTAATTGTCTGTATGGAGAACATGGACAAGTAACTGTTTAATTGATAGATTAGAATTTTTTTGAGGGTAATATCTTCAACTAATTGTAATCATTTGACGTATCGCTGAAAAAAGTAGGTCAAGTTAGAGCAGAGAAAATAAAAAAATACCTTCTCAGCTTTACATCGAAGCTAAAACCTAAAATATAGTAAAATAATTTTAATATGAATAATAAATTTCTTCTCACGAGGGACGACAACAGTGATGAGATCCTTGATCTTTATTGAAGTTATTGAATCTAAATGAGATAAAAATCAAAGGAGTTGAAAATTTATTCTAATATAAAAAAAAATAAGAAAAAAATGTAAGAAATTCCTTGCCATTCGTGGGTTGAAACCTTGTATATCAAGCGCGCAAAACACAAGTTTTACCGACTCGACAACCGTATATCGCTAACGTTTATTGAAAAAAATGTCAATTTAAGCTAATTCAAATTTCAAATTTTCTCGACTTAAAAAAAGCAAAAAAATTAAAATAAGTTTAACTTTCTATGCTATATCAATTTGATTTATAAAATATTTATGAAAATCAGTGTACTCCCCTTGTCAGGTATTTTAAATTGAAATAAAATACAAAACCCAGAATTTTAACACAAAAATAGCAAATTTTTGAATACGGTAGTCATTTTTACCATGAAGACAAATCCAGAGGTCAAATTTTTTTTTTTTAATTTAATGTATATTACATAAGCTTTAATTTAAGATATATATAAAAGTGTCAGTATTTCTGGAACACTTTTAAAAATTAAATTGAAAATGTCTTAGTTTCAATACGCATGTTTAAAGTTTTGACCCCTCTTGGAAATATTTAGAAATTTTGTACGGGGATCTAGTTAACTTTTAGAATGTAGAATAGTAAGGAAATTCATCTTTCTACTATCTCCCGTTCCTATGATTTTATATTCATAGGGATCCTGTGTCCCATGGAACTCTCGTTATTACGCCACTGAAGCATAAGTAATTGTTTTATCATGTTTTCAATATTTTTTTTTTTTTAAGTTTCAACAGTTTTCAATAATCTTTGAAAATATGAAAAATTAAAACACTGGAAATTGTCCATCGACCCATAGTATGTACATTATGAAGTATTTGATAGGCATTATTTTGTAACCTAACAACATTAAAAATGAAATCTAAATAATTTCTATACTATTGAATAATGCACATAAGGATTGTTTTACTAGATCTTTCTAATATTATTAAAATATTTTTCACATTATAAAATTATAAAATCATACTATGAAAATTATACCAATAATAAAATATAAACATAACATTCATATTTTGTATAGAATTTTATACAAAGTATATTTATTAAATAGTATCTAAAACCCAAATACCAAAACCTACTTATCATTTGCAGGGCACTAAAACTATGGATAACGTTATAGTCATAAAATATATAGCACAAATTTCGTTAAGGGTAATACAACTTATAACGTAAAACAATAATATTATATTATAATATAAAAACATTAAATGAAAAAACAATTTTTAATCTGACCCTTAATAATTTCAGTAAAAACGTTATTATATTAAGGGTCATCAATACCATAATTATCAACATAGTATTATTACTAAACATTGTTCTGTGTTACAATTATAATAATTTACATATTTTCCTTCTTAGTGGTTGCACTGAGTGATTTTTTAGCTCAAAGCTTTATTACTTTTTTATCGGAGTCCGTTTATCTTTTTAATGATAATATCAATTAGTTAGAACATAGATAAGAAAACACTTCTGTATGCTTTACAGCATTTATGTTAATTGCATGAGATAAGTTAGTCGTTTGTAAACAAACTGTTATTTTCACTTTAATAAAGTAAATTAATTAGAATGTCTAGTAAAGTAATTAAAATTGAGAAAAGAAAAGAAAGAAGGAGTGACGATGAAGATGAACCTAAAAAGTATAGGAAAAAAGAAAGTGGAAACCGTCGTTCAAGAGATAGATCTAGTGATAGATATCATAGGAGTAAATATGATGATGCAAAAATCGGCGATCCGTATTATTCGGGTGGTGGTGTGTCAACTAGAGATAGAGATCGTTACCATCGTAGACATAGAAGTAGAGATCGTCATGAAAAAGAAAATAGATCAAAAAATGATAACAATGAAAATAAAGAGAAAATTGGGGCATCATATTATTCCGGTAAGATAGTTGATGAAAATCTAAGCGAAGGTGAGATTAAAAATAGTGATGAAAAAATTGGGAAGAGATACTATTCCAGAAAAACTCCCGATGTTCAAAGAGAAAATAGTGAAAGTTATTGGAATAAATATGGCAAAAAAGTAACTAATATTGAACTCTAGGTTTATAAATATTATAATAAATTTTTATAATATCTGTTTTTTGAAGGATGAAAATAAAGAAATAATTCCTCAGAGTCAAAAAAAAACTGTTGACTTGTTAACTTCTAAAACTGGAGGTGCATATATTCCACCAGCAAAACTTAGGTTGATGCAAGAAAGTATTACTGATAAGTCAAGGTACTTATTTCAAATTGTAATATAAAATATATAATTTTGCATATAAAAATTTACTGGTAATGGAGAATAAGTAACAAACTGATAATAGATTTTGCTACAAGTTACTCTTTTAACCACATTAGTAGATATTTTTCATGTTAGCATAAAATAAATATAAAACTTTAAAGCATCTAAATTAAATTTTCTATCATTTAATACACTGATAAAAAAACTAATTTTTACACATTTGAAACATAGTAAAATCTTATCTTATCATCTTTTTGTCTTGTAATATTGAAGTCATCATGATCATTTACATCTGAACTATATCATTTTACAGTTTATTTGATATAATGTAATTTTTAAGATTAACCTTATTTTGCAATCATGATTTAATGTATTGTAATGTTATTTAGAATATTACAATAGCTTTGATAGTAATTTAATTTTTTGATAAAACTAAATATATAATGTAGTTAGATGCCCAAATTAGTTTCAGAGTTATTAGAAAAACCTTAGTGGGCCTTGTTTGCTCTTCATTATGAAAAAAAAGATTTTTAAGGACTCCTAAGTTAAGTACGTTTTTTGGTCTCAATACTGTTTAAAAAGTATAATTAATAATATGAAATTATATTAAAAATAATAAAGTTTTTTTATGTATAAGTTATTGGAACCAATAAAATTAATTTATATATTATCCCCATTATTTTTTAGTATTTTACTGGCTTAGATAAAAATGAAAATATTTGTTTTTCATTTTTAATATCACATATTAAACTATTCTCATTTTTTACTTAGTGACAAAATTTTTTGTCATCAGCTTAACATTATGATGCAACATTATTCAAAATTTACAGAAAATTATAAACACATTAGTTTCCAGACTAAAAAAAAAAAAATATTATCTATTTTAGTATAGTGTAATAATATATAATTATACATATTTACTAACCATAATCAAATTTTAGTGCTGCGTACCAAAGAATAGCTTGGGAAGCATTAAAGAAATCAATCCATGGTTTAACAAACAAAATAAATGTGGATAATATTGGTAAAGTCACACGAGATTTATTACGCGAGAATGTTGTACGTGGTCGTGGTTTATTATGCAGATCTATCATGCAAGCACAATTAGCTTCTACAACTTATACTCATGTATATGCTGCTCTGGTTGCTATAATAAATACAAAGGTAATTTATTTATTCAAATGATTATTTAGAACATTTTGTGTTATATATATTTCTTGTGTTGTTTAATTTATGATAATTAATAGTGCGTAGAATTATATATGTATTTATAAATTTTGTTTAAGCCATATTGTAGAATACCAAGTTTGTGCGACTTAGTCATAGTATTATAATGTAGCAAAAAAATATTTTTAGTAATGGAGGCGATAAACTTCCTAATAATTTTTAATACTATAACCATGATAACGATTTATTACAAAGTTGTAAAGTCAATTAATAAAAATTTGTATTAGCTGATGGTGTATAACTTAACAAAATTTATAAATGCATATAAATCTATGCCCTATGAAACAGACTTCTAATTAAAATTAATGTTCAAGTATCTCACTATATCAAATTTTTTCTGCATGCTCTACTTATTTTTAATACTTATTAATGAAAGTTTTGATACAAATGTTTTGTTTATAGTAATTATTTTTTATTACACTGTATTTTTATAATTTTCAGTTTCCAAATATTGGTGAATTACTTTTGACTAGATGTATTATACAATTTAAAAGATCATTTCGAAGGAATGAAAAGTTGCCTTGCATTGCTTCTGTTACATTTATAGCTCATTTAATAAATCAAGCTGTGGTAAGTATTTAGTACTATATACTGTAATTGTTAATAAAAAAAATGAAGTATAACACTTATAATTGTATTTTATTTGTTGAAATTAATTAATATATTAGGCCCACGAAATTTTAGCATTGGAATTATTAACATTATTTGTTGAGTCACCTACAGAAGATTCTATAGAAGTAGCTGTTGCTTTTTTGAAAGAATGTGGTCAAAAATTAAGTCAAGTCAGCAAAAAAGGCATAAGTGCTATTTTTGATATGTTACGTAATATATTACATGATGGAAAACTAGATAAAAGAGTAAGTTATGTGTAATATATTATAATTTTTATTGATATTGGCTATTCACTCAAATACTCAAATTTTTAATAAATAAATTTTAGTTGTATAAAATAATAAAATACAGTGATAAAATATTTATAAATGTAATACTTAGTAAAAAAAATGCAGTATATTATCTAGCATAGTGTTTAGAATACTTACAAACTTTAATTCAAGTTTAGAGTTAAATAGTTTAGCAAGTTTTTCATTTTTTTAGTTGTAAACTTTTAATTCTAAGACATAAAAGTTTTGGCTATTATGTATAGTATTTTTAGAGAATCTTTGTAAAAATTCAATAATGTTGAAAACAAGATATTAGTTGTGATAAAATAGTAATAATAATGAGTAATATGAAATAAATTGTTTTCAGCAACTTTTAAAAAAATATCTTCGTCTTCTTCAGGATGCCTATCCGAATTCGAATGTTGGCGACCATTCCAGCAATGCTCTCTCTGTCGGTTGCGACGTGAAACAACTCTGATGAGCTCTTTCCATACCACTCTTTTAGATTATGAAGCTATGATTTTCTTCTTCAGCCAGGGCCTCTTTTTCCATATATTTTCCCTTGCAAAATTGCTTGAAGTATTGTGTATCTACTTTCATTCCTCATTATGTGACCTATTGGAGCTTTCTTATCTTTCTGGTGTTAATTAGCTCAGTGTTCTTTTTTATTCTCCTAAGGACTTCGTCATTTGTAATTCGGGCAGTCCACAGTATTTTCAATATTCTTCTATATAGCCATGACTCAAATGCTTCTATCTTTTTTGTAATGGTATCATTTAGTATCCAGGATTCTACACCATAGAGTAGAACAGAGAATACGTAACATCTTATATGTCTTATTTTTGTTTTAAGAGATAAGTTATGACTTTTAAAGAAAGCACTTATTTTAATAAATGTTGTCCTCGCTTTACCTATACGACACTTTATTTCTTGAGTGTTGTCCCATTTTTTATTTATCATGGTGCCTAAGTAGCAATATTGTTCCACTCTTTCTATTCTGGTTTGATTGACATACAGGTGAGCTCCAGTTATAGTGTTCTTGCTAATGACCATTTGTTTTTTTTTGTGTACATTTATATTGTCATCAGTCCAAACTGATGACTGTGCTGTGCTATGTGGTCCATTAAGGTTTGCAGTCCAGCACTATTGTCGGCTAGAATTATGGTGTCATCCACATACCTAATGTTGTTGATTCTAGCTCCATTTAGTTATATGCCTTCCTCTATTACGTGTAGAGCTTCATTGAATATTTTTTCAGAATAGAGGTTGAAAATTAAGGGTGTAAGGATACACCCTTGTATAACGCCTCATAATATATATATATAATTTTATTACCTGATAGAGTATGTAATTTATTAAATTCAAGTTAAAAATAATTAATTGTTAATTTTTTATTTAAGTATTTATTATTATTCTATCAAGATATAACCTTAACTAGAGTTAAGATAAAAATGCTCTACAGGTACAATATATGATTGAAGTAATGTTTCAAATACGAAAAGATGGGTTCAAAGATCATCCAGCTATAATTGAGCAACTTGATTTAGTACCTGAAGAAGATCAGTACACTCATTTGTTAACATTAGATGCTGCTAAAGACACTCAAGATATTTTAAGTAATAATCTAGCTTTTAACAAATAATGTTGCTGTTATGTAATAATTGGCCAAATGCAAATTGTATTATTTATTATTTATTTTTTTGAATTTATGATTGAAAAATTCTTTTTTTGACTAAGAATTTTAATTATATTTTATTTAACAATTGAAAAATACAATATTACCTTTTGTATAATTTATTGAAATCACTTGACCACTTTTTGTATGACATCAACAATATCAATGGTCTAGTGCATAAAAAAATTAATTGATATTTTTTATGAAAATGAATTTAGGCATAGAATAAATGTAGAAAACTGAATGTGATTTTCTTGTACAACAATTACTAATGGTTTTTGAAATATCATTATATTTTAGTATTTAGTTTATTTATCTTTAGTTTTATGGTAATAAAATTTTTTAAATGATGCTCATTAAAAAAATCTTAAATGTCCATTTACTTCTTTTGTGTGCTAGAATATTGATATAATGATTGATATGTTTAATATAATAGCTACTATAATTATAATTTGTGCTTATTTTTTATTAGATGTCTACAAGTTTGATCCAGATTATGAGGCTAATGAGGAGCGATATAAATCATTAAGAACAGAAATATTAGGATCTGATGATGAGAATGAAAGTGGTTCTGATGCTGATGAAGAGAACGATGAAGAAAGTGATGATGAAGATGGTGATGAAGATAAAGGTATGGAAAATATAATATATTGTTTAATTTTCTAAAACAAATATTCAATGAGTCAATTTATTTAGATTAATAATAGAGGTTTAAATTATATGTATTATAAAGTTCATCAAGGATAATTGAAATAATATTTAAAAATATGTATTTTAGTACAATAAATATTATCGAAGTAGTTTCTATATTATGTAAAATTTTAATAATAGGTAAAACCTAATTTAATTAAAATAAGGCTCTATTAAATTTATTTTTTAAACAATTAATTTTAAAATCTTTATGTGAAGTCAACATAAAAACAATTTCTGAGACCTACCTAAATAGTTATTAGGTAACTGTAAAGTTACAATTTTATAATGGCTTAAAATTTTTAACATTCTTTGTGTTTAAATTGTAATTTTATTAATTTATTGTTTTAAAGAAAAAAATGACAAAGTTATTATTGATAACACTGAAACCAACATGATTGCTTTGAGAAAAACTATATATTTGACTATACATTCATCATTGGACTATGAAGAATGTGCCCATAAACTTATGAAAATGCAATTGAAGCCTGGGCAAGAGATGGAAATGTGTCACATGTTTTTGGATTGTTGTGGTGAACAAAGAACTTATGAAAAATTTTTTGGACTTTTGGCACAAGTATTTAAAACAATTATTTTTATTCATGTAGATTATTAAAATTTCTTAATTTATAAACAGTTAAGAAATATCCTCTTTGGGCAAAGTGTAGTAGTTTAATTATAAATATTATTAACTCTAAATTGAAATAATAATCAAGTTTAAGTTTTAAGTTTTTTAAAATCAATATTGCATATATTCATTCCTTTACAATTACTAATTCCATTTTGATTTATGTACTACATTTTTTATAATACTTATTTTCAGAGATTTTGTCAAATCAATAATATGTTTATTGAACCACTGGAAAAAATTTTTATTGATAGTTATGCCACTGTACATCGATTAGAAACAAATAAATTGCGTAATGTGGCACGATTTTTTGCACATTTATTATTTACTGATTCAATATCTTGGTCTGTTTTGTCTACAATACATCTTAATGAAGATGAAACAACATCATCTAGTAGAATTTACATCAAAATATTATTTCAAGAATTAGCTGAGCATATGGGACTTAATAAACTTAATGCTAGAATACAAGATAAGTAAGTATTACTATATTTTTTTTACTATGCAATTTTTAATTGTATTTTTAATCTAGAGAATTGCAACAAGCATTTGAGGGGATTTTTCCAAGGAATAATCCTAAGCATACTAGATTCTCAATTAATTTTTTCACTTCAATAGGTTTAGGAGGTCTGACGTAAGTAGAATGTTTTAAATTATTAATTTAAGTTGAAGATCTATATTCATATATTTTATACCTATATTGTATATTTTTTAATTTTTATTGATATTATTTATCATCAATCAATAATTTTTGTATAATTATATTATTACAATTTTTTTTAGTGATGAATTAAGAGACTTTCTTAAAACTCAACCAAAACAACTGCCAGCCGTTGCCAAAGTTGTTGATGCATTGTCAGAAACTAGTGATAGTTCTAGCAGTAGTAGTAGTAGTAGTAGCAGTAGCTCTAGTAGTAGTAGCAGCTCTAGCAGCAGTGAAAGTTCAAGTTCTAATAATAGTTCCAAAAGTAATTATAAAATATTTTTAATTTGATTATTCATAGTATATGTTATTTATCAGCCATGACATTAAAAAATTGTTCTTTCTTCATGATTTTTATTTTTATTCTATATGGTTATACCATATATGTATTAACCTACACTTAGGCATATTTGTTTAAGATAATTGATAGATAAATTAATAAAGTATTTTATGCTATTCTTAAATTTCTCCATTAATATAGTTTTTAACTTCGATGCAAAGCTGTCAAGGGCTGATTTTAGAGATTTATATGTCAAAATAACTCAGTTTTAATCTAGTTTAATTAATTAGTGCCAAAAATTTAAAAACCACTTAATTTTAAAAATCTAAAAAAATATATTAAAAATAAAAAAAAATACAATAAATTTTTATTAAAAGTTGAATTTTTATGAAATTTTAGTAGAATATATATATATATAAGATTTAAGCTTTCTTTTTCGATTCATTACAATCTAATGGAAAACATGAGTACAGGAAGGGTTTAAACAAAACCACTTATGCAATTCAAATTTTTTTCTGTTAGAAGGGGAATTATTGATTTATTCCAAAAGCAACAAGAATTTCCTATTTTATATTTTTATTAATATCCTAATTACAAATTATATGATTTATAAATACAATACTTAAATAAATACTTATTATAGTAATTACATTTAACATGAAGTTGATATTTAATAATTTTTACGAAGAAATTATAAGATACAGGGTGGTTCTTTTAATATTATTTTAATTCAATATTAATATTNTAAGATACAGGGTGGTTCTTTTAATATTATTTTAATTCAATATTAATATTAATATTATTTAATTCTCGGTTTAGTCATTTAATTCTTTTAAAGTCAACCCATTTAATTAATAAAATAAAAAATAATTTAAAAAAAAAATGACTTTATATAATAAGAAAACTTTAGACCCATTATTTTAGAAGTTATCACTTTTTCTCAATGATACTTCAAAAGATCACAAATTACATCTAGTTGAAGACATTACCCTAAAAATTACAAATTTTTTTTTCGTTCCTCGTGAATGGTGGAAATTTCCAATAAATTACGATTTTTTAAATTGTAAATTTAGACTTTTTTTCTAAAAATTGTCATAACTTATTGAAAAATGAACAAATCAAATTATTTTTTTTTTACATTGATACCTTACGCATATCCTATTCATTTGATATAAATTTTATGATAATTTGACACCTGCCCACAAAAGAGGATTCAAAATAGTAACTTTTTTACAAAACTCAATTTTTTCAATTTAACTTTTGAAAATGTTCTGGAAATAGTGCGTCCTTAAAACTATGTCAAATTAAAGTTTATGTTACGTATTATAAATTTAAAAAAAAAATTATCCCGACGACCTATCTCCTTTATGCAAATGGCCGTCGTAGTTAAAAACATGCTATTTTTGTGTTCAAATTTTATTTTTTTTTGTTTGTTTATAAATACCATATAAGGGTTTGCTATAGTAATGAGTCCACCAATAAATATAAACTTTATATGAATCTAACTTACATGAAATATAAATTTTACTTAGTTTTATTATTTTGCCTCTTCAAAGTTTAGTAAAGTTTTTTTAAATTTTTGAAAATTTTATAAAAAGTAGAACTTTATCAACTTTTGAAAATGTTCCGGGAATACTGCATCTTTCAAATATATATTAAAATAAAGCTTATTTTATGTACTAGAAGTTCAAAAAAAAAAAAAAATTGTACCGACGACCTATTTTCTATGTGCAAATGGCAGTTGAAGTAGAACAAAAAATAGGAGTTAATTTTGCTTTTGGATTAATCCACCAATTTCATAAAATTAAACACTATTTACAGATTTGCATTAAAGCGTTTAAAGCGATTTTAATCATTGTCAGATATCATCTATACTTGTCCCACTATGTCACGTCCATACTGTGACGCAAACCAACTGTGCACTGTTTTTTTTAAATATAGAGTGGGGGAAGAGCTTGACAGAGATATGTGTTATGACAAAAATAAAATAGCCAATTTTTCACCTCCAACTACTATATTTTAAAATAGTTTTAACCACCGAAATAATGTGTCAAAAGTTGTCACCGACCGGTCATTTTTTATTTAATAAGCTAGTTAAATATATATGTTACTATTTAAAAAAATTAACTTGACACTCTTATAAGGTATAAAAGATAAACTGAAAAATATCACACTTGATAAATTGAGAAATATATAAAACTAAAAAGTACCGTAAAGGATTGTCTTATCATAATTATTATATTAATAGAAATCGAGTGGATAAGAGTCGCTATTAAAAAAAATTAATCTATATTTCGTTACCTTAATTTATCATATGCTATTAATACGTAGAATAATTTTTTTTAAAACTATTTTAATTATACTTATTACTATTTTAATGTCAATCTAGACATTAAAAGTTGTAAAATATTTAACATAACCTTAAATGATTTTTATAATTTTTTTTGTAAAATGGGTAAATGGTTAAATGGGGTACATAAGTTCACCCTTCTATACGATTAGTTACTAGAAAAAATTGAAAAATAAAATTATGACACAAAAAACTGAATTTTTCACACTAAATAAAATATTTTGTTTTACTTTAGGAGCCGTTTACATATAGTACGTAACATAAGCATTAATTTAATTTAACATATGTTTGAAGTTTGGAGTATTTTCGGATAATTTTCATAAATTAAGTTTAAAAAGTTCTACTTTTACTTGTATGTTTCAAATTTTGAACAGTCCCTCTGTATAAAAGGCAATAACCCCAATTTTAATAAAGTATTTGAAATAAAAGGGGTATACATGAAGTATTTATAAAAAGAAAATTTGTATTGATTTTCATGGAAAATAGATTATTAGGATTTAAAATTAATATTTTAAGTTTCACTGTTATTTTGATGAAAATATTGGACCTTATTGTGTGTTACCAACATAAGCTTGACTAGGTTTTTGTTATATCATTCTATTTTTTTAAAATATTTTTTTAGCGCCGGAACTATTTTTTACGTGGGAGAGAGGCAAAAGTTTAATGACTAAAACTCGGTCTTCTTGATTGTTACTAAACTATTTATAAAAAGGGGGATAAGCTAGTTTTTGGTAGATTTTAGTGATCATATAAAAAAAATCCAGTAATTTATAAATTTTACTCTTAATAATACATATTATTTTTATTATATTATTAGTAAGTATTGATAATATAATAAATTATAGTTAATGGATTAATTACATTTTTATTTTTACTTATTACAATAAATAAAAAAAAAAATTACCTTTTCATTAACTTTAAAAACTGTTCAGTTCAATTTATGGGACATTCAATATCAAACTTTTTAGCAAAATAACTTATATTAAATTAAAAATTAAAATTTATATATATATATAAATGGTATATTAAAAAAAGAACAAATTTAATCTTATTTTTATTTTAGTAATAAAATGTTTAAAAGATAATTTTGAGATACTCCCAAAATCTGGAATCATAAGAAACGTTTTTTAGCTTCGATGCGAAGCTGAGAAGGTATTAATTTTATCATGATGGGTTTTTTTTTTGTCTGTCGACACTTTCTCAGCTTTAATGATATGATTTCTTCAACGATACGTCAAAATATCACAAATCGAATCTAGTTGAAGATATTACCTTTAAAAATTGAAAGAATTTCGTACATTTCCTATAAATGGAGGAAATCCCCAAAAAAATATAATTTTTAAAATCGGTAAATTTTGACGTTTTTGTCTCTTAATACTGTCATAACTTTTTGAAAAATGAACGTACCAAAATCATTTTTTTTTGTATAGAAACATTAGGGATTTCTCTCTCATTTGATATAATTTTTTTGTAAATCTACACGAATTTTTGTTTCTAAATATTTTATATATACCTCTATCATCCGACATAATTTTTTTTTAAATCGGACGATATTTTCCCCATATCGGGGGGCGTTAAAAACTTGAAAAATACGTATAAAAAGGAAAAAATTTTGAACTTGACTTTTTAATATGTTTCGGTAATACTGCGTTTTTTAAATATATGTTAAATTAAAGCATATGTTACGTACTATATGTTAAAAAAAAAAAATTATCCCGTATACTAAATTACACGGTAAAATCATATCAGTAGAATAAAATATTTTTAATGATTATAGATCAATATATACTTTTCTTAGTTAAATTTTTATGCTGATTTCAACTTATAAATTAGATTTTTGCAATCACCCTTTTTTTGGAATTGTTATTAATTAGAAACACATGAAAAAATTAATTAAAAAAAAAAAAATTTATCAAGTTATTAATTTTTATTATGATAAAAATAATCCGTGCAAAATTTCAATACAAAATAACATATTTAACTTATTTTATTGTTCCTTTAAAGTTGATTTTTATGAAAGTTTATAATTTAAAAATGTTGAACGTTTTAAACACAATTTTAGAATTTATATCATTAAATAGAAATTTTTATGAGGAATAAAATTTTTTTTTTAGAACAGAAAATTTATGAGGAAAACTCAAAATTTCGTTAAAAATGTTTTACTTTATTTTTATTGTAACAAATTGTTTAAATAGAAGTCTTACTGAGTAATTATATACAACTCTTGGTGTTTAAATAGTTATTTATATTTATATACTGCATTTTATATATTCTGCTTGTTACGTATTTTATTTAATTAAAATATATTTATTGATTATTCATGTGTATCATAATTGTCAAACATAAATATTTGTTATATTAATTAGAAGGATTTTGTTCTTATATAGTCCATATGTGAAACTTTAATTGCAGATTTTAAATAGGCCCAAAAATGGGTTTAGAAAGTACATTTTGGTCTCTGATGATAATTCCTTGTAGACAAATAAATTTATTTATACGTAACAATTTTTTTTTGAAAAGTATTGCATCACAAGTCCTTCAACTTTTATACATATTTGCCATAAATTTAATATTTACTTAATCATTTTTTATAATTTCTCCGTAAAAATTACAATATTAAATTCTTAAATATCAATTTCATACTATATTTAATTGCTATAATAAATATTTATTTATATATTACATTTATACATCATAAAACTTACTATCAGGATATAAATAAGGAAATAAGATTTCATTCTGCGTTTTGAATAATCCATCAATTGTTTTAAATTTAACATTAATTTAAAAATCTAAAACAATTTACAAATTTGCATCCAAGTGTTTTTTATGATAGTGATTTAAATTACTTACAGATATCATCTATACTTGTCCCAACTATGCCACGTCCATACTGTGACGCAAACCAACTGTTCTATCGTTTTTTTAAAATGGAATTATTAAAAAATATTTTTTAACTTAACCCAAATAATAGTAATTCATTTTATTTTTAGTAATAAGGATACATTTGACCCCCTCGTATTTTGACCAAGGCGGTATCTGCCCCCACTGATTTTTTCTACTAATGTTCTTCTTCTTCTTCTTCATCTCCTTAATCCCAACTACTTGGGGTCGGCCACCTTTATCCTAAACTTCAACTTGACACGATCTCCCACATCATCTACGCTCACATCAGCGGTCCTCAAATCTCATTCAATAGCATCCATCCATCTCTTTTTTGGTCTTCCTCTACCTCTTCTCCCTTCAGCATTCATTTCTATATATTTAATAACAGTAATAACATTTTTTTTATTAAGTACACTTAATTATGTTTCAGAAAACAAGAAAAAGATAACAAAAAAAAGCACTAAAAAATGAAAGAAAGATTAGATTAAAATACTGAATGTGTATATAAAATGAAATACAATATGAAACCAACCTTAATATTTTAATAAATGATTTATTTTGTACTATAAATTGTGTAATTTTTTTATAAACTATATTTAGTATTTATTTGAACTCAGCTAATATCCAAATTCTTTTTTTTTTAACATGGACCAAATATTTAAAAAAAAACCATTCAATTTTACAAACAAACAAGAAAATTAAAAAGGTATACTATACTAGTAGAAGATATGGTTTTATGATATTAGTAATAATTTTTTAATTTACAAAATATAATGTAAAAATACAAGTACATATTGTTCATATTAAATGATTTATTCAATATCTTTTTACAAAAAAGTATTATTTACATATTTTACATAACAATTTGAACACATTTATTATTTTTACAATTTAAAGGGTATCATAGTCTTCTAAAACATTTGCCAAATGTTCATTATCTCTTGGTTTTTTATATATTCTTTTCTTTGTGATTGGTTTTTTTCGTTTTATATGATTTATTTTTTTTATACCATTATCTTGCATGGAACTGATACCCTACAATTAATTATGAAATCAAATAACCATAGCAAATAATTAAAAAAAAATTAAGTATATATTATTATTATAATTATTAGCATACCTGTTTTTCTAAGTGTTCTTCAATTTTATCATCATCCATATTTTCTACAGCAACACTTCTCCACATTTTTTTAAATTCTTCATTTATTTCAATTGTTGCAGACTTATCATTGTAAAATATTACCTTTTTCTTATCTCCTGGTCGTGATACATAAAGTATTTCATTTTGCAAATGCTTTTTTAAAACAAAAAAGTATTTTTTTAAATAATTTAGTATTGAAGTGAGGTATAAAAATACCAGATATCCACGAAAGAATATAGTAATGATTTTTAGAGGCTAGCAAATTGTAGTAATTTGTTATTTTATATTAATTAGGATATTTCAGTTTACATTTAATGTATAAGATTTATTGTTCAACACTAGATTTCTTTTGTGTATATGTATGTTACCATTTTAAAATTTGTATTTTAAAAAATTACATATTAGAAAATGATCTAACTAAGAATATAACTTGTCAACAACATTAGAACATGTATTTCATAGGTTATTTTTTTGTAATGCCTATGTGAGAGGAAGAGTGTGGAAAAGTGATTCGTAATGATAAAAATAACATAACTCATACCTTGCATACCTCTACATTAAAAAACAATATTTGAAGCAAATAAATTAAAATATTTAAAACATGATATCTAAGATAAATATAAAAGTAGAATATATGTGGTACCTACCTTTAATGCTTTTTCACAATTGGGTAGAGATTCTTGAATATCATCTAACATTATTCCACCTAAACCTTTTAAATCTTGTTGTTTTAGTAACTTCAACAACGCTTTTCTATCTTTTAGTTTATATGGTGGTTTAAACATATATTTTCCATCTTGTGTACGTTCAATTTTAGGATTACTTGGTAATGCTTCACTTTCAAGCCACTTTTTAATAGATTTACCAATTACTTTTTTTTTAGGTTAGAAGAAAAATAAATTATACTTACTATTTTTACTTTGGCACCAACATCTAACTGATTAGTTTCATCTAAAAGTTCATCTAAAGTTAATGGGTGATCATCACCATTTTGATGACTTGCTTTGATATATTTGACAATTTTAGTGAGTACACCAAATTTGTATTGAGAACTCTGTCCAAATGATTTATAACTAATAGGAAGATAGAAAAATGTTAAAACGTAGATCATAAATTCTTAAATAATAAATAAAATACAAAAAAAATTACTTTACGGAGTTAGATGTATTTGGTGGTGATGGAGGTCTAGGCATAGGAGGCAATGGTTTTGATTTTTTTTTAAATTCATCTTTACTACTATCATCTTTCTGTCTTTTTTCAACACTTAAAATATATGATAATTAGATTAAATAAAAGTAAATTCATAGGTAAACATCATTTAATATATACTTACACGGGTATAGCTGAAGCTTTCAACTTAAATATCTCCCTTTCTCTTAATAAAGCTGGATCCATTTTAATANGAAGCTTTCAACTTAAATATCTCCCTTTCTCTTAATAAAGCTGGATCCATTTTAATACTTTGACTTCGGATAAATTCTCGAGTAATAAATAATATAAAATGTATTTAAAGAATTCTGTATTTTTAAAATTTTTATTATTTTAAAATTGAATTGAAGATCAAAGAAAAATATACAGCTTCTTGTAAACAAATAGTAAATTTTGATAATGTTATCATTTATCAATTTTATTATCATAAATACGCTGTCGGCATTATTGATATACTCGGACAGTAATTTTAGATTTCTATTATATTAATTAAAGAAAATAATAAATAAAATATAAATATTCATAGAATATTACTTTTAAATGAGTAGATAATTTTTTTTATTCTTATAACAATTTTCACATTATTTCATAATATTTTAATAACGTTGTTTTATTTTAAAGTTACATTGTTACAATGTTACATTCAAATGATAATGTTTACTTTTTTGGTATAATAATATTATTGGAACGTCCTACCTCATATTTTAATCATTTTGATTAAAATAATTTAACTTCATTGTTTATAGTTGTTTTATTATTTCTTAGGAGTCCTAAGAAATAATAAAACAAAATTAAGATACAATATTTTAATTCTTTAATCTTTAAACCAGAAATATGTTACTCTAATGATTTTAATCCATTAAAGAAGAATTAGATCTAAAAGTGCTAATTTAATGAATAAGAGACATGTGTTTTAGTCGAAAACATTATGCTTAAAAATTAAAAAAATTCTCTCGTTTCCTGTAAATGGAGAAATCCCCCAAATAAATTATGATTTTTAAAATCAGTAAATTTTGACAATTTAAACTTTTTTGTCTTAAAACTGTTATAATTTTTTGAGAAATGAACAAATCTGAATAATTATTTTTAAAAATCTGACCCATTACCTGCACACAGGGGGGTTTCATATTTGTCATATAATTTTTACATAAAAAATTAACTTTTAAAAGTATTCCGGAATTACTGACACTTTTATGTATATCTTAAATTAATGCTTATGTAATATACTTTAATTTAGCAAACAATTTTTTTTTAAGTTTTGTATCGAGCCCTTTAAATTTTATACGCGTTGCCATAATAGTAATAACTAATTTATAATTTCTCCGTAAAAATTGCAATACTAAATTATTATATATCAATTTGATACTATATTTAATTGCTATAGTAAATATTTATTCATTTATAACAATTATAAATCATAAAACTTGTCATCAGGATATGAATAATGAAATAAGAGTTCTTTCTGCTTTTAGTATAATCCATCAATTTCTTAGAATTAAATACTATCTACAGATTTGCATTTAAGCGTTTCTTAAGATAGTTATTAAAATCACTGTCATATATCATCTAGACTTGTCCCAACTATGCCACGTCCACACTTTGCTACCGTTTTATTTTTTATTTGTTTTTAACCGAACTGCTGAATTCATGATTTAAGACAATTGAAGTTAATATGTATAAGTTAATTGAATTTTCTTATAGATGTAATTTTTGTTACATCGATTAATGGAGAAAATCCCCTTGTTATTTTTGTCACTATGTATAGACTATATAGGTCAGTACCGTAGTTATATTTTGTGTTAAGTCGAAATGTTTGCTTATTTTTGTTATTATTTGCTCATAATTTTATGATGGGAACATTATATTTATTAGAGAGTTGTATGTGTAAATTTGTTTGTGCTTTACATTGACGACAGTTAATATCCAACATAGATAATTATACATGTAATGTTATGCATTAAGATGTTTGTGAATCAGTGGCGCAACTTAGGGGTATGGGATTGCAACCCCCCCCCCGGAAATTATTTACAATTTTTGAATTTTTAATCGAGGTTATCTTTTTTTTCTGCTCAATTAACATTTTCTAAATCGCGATGCAGATTAAAAAATTTTTGGTGACCAAATAAAAAGATAATAACACTTCTTTCTCGCAAAATTATTATCTGGTTGCGCCACTGTTGTAAATTGTTAAATATGCATCTAAAATAAATAAGTACATGTTTATTTATGAACACTTGAAAACCTCAATGCAAATATTATAACATTAGACATATTATAATATTTAATTGATAAAATTAACGATTATGATTAAAAAAATGTTAAGTGTATAAATTAAAAATTAAAGAAATAGGCTATCTAAATGTAGATCAGATCATAATTACAATTTACATGATAATATAATACATGTTATCAATTGAAAGAAGTATAAATAGTTATAAGAATAAATAATAAAACAATAAGATTCTGTGTTACAAAAGCTCAAAAAATAAAATAAATAAAAATAACAGTAATATTTATAACAATATAATCATTTCGAATCATTTTAACAATCTACAAGCAAAAATTAAAGACTAAAAATAAGTGCGAGTGACCACATCAATAAAAAATAAAACAAAGCTGTATAACTAAGTACAAAGATATTATAAAGACATTATATTGTGACTCTATAATTTAATATAATATATAGTAAATAAATTTCTCGCGATTTAAGTATTTTCAACGCGCGTTGATATGTTTTAACATATAGAGAAATACGTTAAGGTTTTAATGTCTCAAAATGGTAAGCTAGCTATGAACATGTTTTCAATTAAAGGCGGTGCTGGTACCAAATCCTCTAGTTTTAAATAGAATATTCTTTGAAGGCCCTGTACGCTTAAAGAACGAAGTTCTGGAAGTTTGGCCAACAGTCGCGAAAAATAGTATGATTTGCGTTGAGAATCAGACATACTGTAGGTGATGTGTTCCCGCAAGGTGTTAATTATTTTCATTTGTATCTGTTCGACTTTTTTGGGCTCTCGAAGTCCATGACGCTCTGAAATTAAAAATGAATAAGGTTACATATACATTTAAAATTATTTGAAATGATTCTTATAAAGTTGTTATCAGTTATTTGAAATTATTTCGACTGAAAGAAACACTTTTTTTACTCACCAGTTATTAAAGTAAGAGCACATATACAAGAAAATGAAGATATGTCAATTTCCAATGAATGTAAAGATTGACTGAAATCTAAAATAGCTTGCAACCAATCGCCAAAACTTCTGTAGCACTGTTGTTTATCTAAAACAACTCCGTTACAAAACACCAATTTCGTATCTGCATATTTTGTCCTGTGGAATTTACAATGATTTTATCATAGTAAAATTTAATTAATCAAACCAAAGGTCTTTAAACACACCTGAACGCTAGACGGAGAACAAATAATTCGAGGGACGCCGATTGAAAAAGTAAGTCTTGGTCTGCCTTACATAACGTTTTGAAACCAGGTACTTTATCGGCGAAATGCTTTATTACTTCTACGGACGTCGTGAGTAACCCAAAAAATTGCTGTATTTTTTCTGCTTCTGTAGTTAAAGGCTCAAATGGCTTGGGCTCGTGATACTAAAATACATGTTTATACATTAGAAAATTCGATGTAGGTAAACAAATATTTTTCCAATAAGTAAACAGACAGATCATTTGTTATGAATAAAGAAAATAATAGAAACTTTTTCCCTTATTGAATAAATAACCTATAAATGTATAAATGTATTACTTGGGAATAGTCTAAAGATGAAAAATCAGGATTAGTATCGACATGTGCTCGCACCAGAGCTGTGATAAGAGACACGGGTGGACTTGGAGGTGATCCGTGAGGCGACTTGGGTTTTGACGGCAATCTACCCCGACGGCCTTTTAACGAATCGGTGCGAACGACTTCTTTGACCATGCCCACTTGTAAACATTTCTGAAACCGACAGAATTGGCATCTATTTCTTCGTCTCTTGTCAACGGGACAATTTTTATCGGCTAGACAAACGTACTTGGAACCTTTTTGGACTGTCCTCTTGAAAAATCCTAAACACATAGAAATTATCTTCGAAATTGTTTCTAAAGTTCATGATGGACAGAAACAGTTCACCGTAAAACGAATTAAAAATTTAATACAAACCTTTACATCCTTCACACGTGCGAACACCGTAATGTTGGCACGCCGCTGTGTCACCACACACGGCACATAATTGAGATGGCGATGTGGGTGCTGACCCCGTAACGTTCCTAGACAAACAAACGTCTTGCAGAGAACAGTCATTGGATGCAGCAACAGACAGCGAATTAATGCCATGTCGCATTTTTGGCGATAAACTTCTGCGAGTATTAAAAATGAATCAAAAATTATTTTTATTGACGGGTAAATAAAAAAATGTTAATTTTTTGCGTTGAACAGACAGAATTAATTTGAATAAATAGATACTTGATATAATGCAAAAAGCAGAAGCTACAATAATTTATTATTCGGGTTTAGTCCGTTAGTTTTTAATTCATTTTATTTCATACTAATGTACATGAACACTACAAATTCATAAACCACCTAATGACCTACTCTTATATGATTTATAACACATATTGGAGATTTAATCGTAAATAAAGAATCTTTAAAAATTTGTCGGTCTAGAGGTAGCTGGGTAAAATTGATTTCACGTTGTTTTTGAGATTTTTTTTATTAAATAATTATAAAATTACGAAAAAAAATTAAAGGTCATTAAATATTTACCCGCTATAAATATGGAAAAAATACAATACTAAAAAGTATTATTGGTATCATATTATACGATTCTAGGGAAAATATGTAATTAAATTTCTGTAGAGTGGATAACAAATTAAAAAATAAAAAAATTTTATAGTTATTGAATTATTGACAGAGATTAGGTACAATTTTTTTTTTATTTCTTATTTTGCAAGTCGGAAAGACTCGATTGAAAAGAGATAAAAGGAAAGATTTAAACCATTTCCTTTATATTTTCAACCGATATTTTCTTAACTGCCAAAGAGAGAAGGACAAACATTTTACCAATGTCCTTGATAGCTGAATATTAAAGTGACTCAAAAAGAGCCATAAGATTATGACATTTTCCCTTTAAATAATTTTAAATTACTGAATTAGAAAGCTTATGTCTATTGACACATCGTATTACGTGTTCGATGATGATATGAATAAATCATATCATCATCGTGCTTCATACCTTGAAGTGATAATTATTATCATTCTAAGGTATGAAACACGGTCAAGTGATATTTAATTAGCAAGGGTAATTTACTCGGATGAATCCATCCTGTGCATATGCACAGATGACCTTCTAGGTCGCGTTGACACGTCATGGGTCAGGGATATTGACGGCGGCGGCTGCTGCTGTTGCTGTGGCGGGTGAAGTGTAACATGTTCCGTCACCATATTAAGTTCGAAACCCAAACCATGATCAGAACCCGAGGAGTCCGTGGTTTGGTGATTTACCGAACTATCCGAATAATGTTGATACGGATAGTCGAAATGAACTAATGGCGGTGGTGGCGGAGGAGGAGGTGGTACTCCATGTAGGTGATGATGGTGGTGATGAAGTTGTTGTTGCTGATGTTGAAGGTGATGGTGGGGGAGTTGGTGTGGTTGATGATGATGGTGGTTGTTGTGATGGTGATGGTGTTGCTGATGCATCGGCGATGGGTAAACTGAAGCCGCGACCGATTGCGGCATGTTTGCATATTCGTCTTCCATTTTGAACCCTACACCAGACCCGGCGTAAGTCTCTTGAAAACTAGGCAAAAGACCAGCGGCAGTGTCTGCATTATGCGAATGAGAATCTTCAGTGCCAGAAACGTCCGACAGTACTCCGTGAACGTCAGTCAACGTGTCCAACTCTTCGTTTAATGGCAGCTCTGAGTAAGCACCGGTGAGTAACTCTGCAAATGTGTTAGGAGTGAATGTGCTCTGTAAACATCAAGCAATAAATCACTTAAATTAATTAATTTAAAACATACAGATCAAATAACAATTTATCTGTGGGCATGACTTGAAAAAGAGGCCTTAAGAACTCTTTAAAGATTGATAAACAACTGTACTTTATTTCAATGAAAAATATTTTTATTTTTTAGCAATCAATATCAATTTATTTCTTTTTTTTGATATGGTCACGACTATATGTAAAATGTGTTAGACATATCAATGGAAAAAACCGAAGCCAGGCCTTTATTTACTTTATCAACGTGTATTGATTTTTATTTTTTAAATAATAATTATTATATTTTAATTTCTGTAGATCTATTACGTACGCGAGTGTTCTTAGTACAAAATCCGTTAATCATTGTCGTCTGCGAGTACTGTAATCTAAATCAATTAAGTACAGATTAAATATTTAAACCAGTCTGGAACTAGTTTTGAAAATGAAAAATATTCACCTAACGTAACAAATTACTAAGAACTGCTAGCGATTCACTAATTTTATTTTATTTTAATGGTAAATTTGTTCGTCGAATCTTCAATTTAATGAAATACAATCTGTAATTATCATAATAACGGGTTTTTTCTTTAAAAAATTTAGGTAACACTTCATAAAGCGTGGTTTGTTTTAAATAGTTCTTGTAACGTTAAAACACCAAAAAATATTGAGTGTCAATGTATTGTTAATTATTTTCCTCTTAATTTCTTTTACAATATTATAACTTTGATTTCTATTAATAAAAATATAAATTAATTTGGATTTTACAGTATAAAATATATACTTAAATATCACCGACCGCTGTGGTCCTTAATGTAATCTTTACACTTGCAGGCGGCAATGCAGAAGACAAGAAGAAACCAGTACATTTAATTTTCACTTCTTAACATTCAACCAACAATATGGATGTAAGAAAAAAAAATGATTTTATATAAATTTTTTACAATTTGAGATAAATTAGTAGAATATTTTTTGTAAAAACTTTGTTTTTAATCTCTAAGATATTTTCTGAATTTCAATTCTCATAAATTTATTTCGAAATTTCTATAAGAGTCATTTATGTATTTTAACCTTGATACAAAGGTGAGAAGGTTGATTTTACTATTTTTTTTTTTATTGTTTCTATAAAAACACTAAGGTCTTACTAGGCTGATTTTGATGCCTCAAAACAATTTTGATGATACATCAAAACAATTCAAATTTATCTTAGTTGTATCTATAAGCTTCAAAAATTAAATAAATCTATTAAAATTTTTCTCAAAATTACCTTACCATAAAAAAAGCCTATTCAGATTTTTTTTGCTTTAATACGAAGCTGAGAAAGTATTTGTTTTTTAAAATTGCTATAACCTTTTAAAAAGTACACAAATAATAAAAAAAAAATTTCGATAATACAAAAGACAATAAAATAATTGTATACTTTTTTTATAAATCTATTTTTAAATCTGAGCACAGGAAGAGTTAGAACAAGACTACTCACGCAATCAAATTTTTTTATGTTTTCAATATTTGAAAATGTTTGGGGACTTCTGATAAATAGAAACCAATATCAAAGTAAAGCTTTTAAAATTTACTTTATGATTAAAAAAATGAAAACATCGTGTCGATTTTTATTTTATAAATATTAGTCAAAATGTTTGCTAATATTTAAAAAAAATTTTTTTTATGTCTTCTTTATATTTTATATGTCTTTATATATAATCGAACTAAAAAGTGTTTTATAATAGTAATATAAATCACTGTCAGATATCAATCTATCTTTAAGACAACTATGCTGGGTTTCGACTGTACAATTGGTTTTTATTTTTGTATCTCAAACATTAAGTTTCTGGTACTGATACCGTAAAAAATCATTACATAAAAAAAATATATCTACACGAATATATATGTTTTCTTTAGTAAAATTTTAATCTTATAATCATTTTTACTACGGTAAATTCCCCTGTCAACTCCCTCTAAAGCTTCACTATTATATTATATTTGTTTTTTCAAAAGGTCAACGTTTAGTCAAGGAAGGAACTTATGCTAAATTTGATGTTTAATACAAGCACCCTTCCATTAAAATTATATTGTTTTTTGCATGAAAGTAAATCTGTATAATATTTATGGCAAAATTATTAAGTACAATTATATAGATAATTATATTATAGCGTGTAATATGTTATGTTAAAAATATCCAATGAGTAACATATGTTTTTATTCAAAAATAATGTATAATTTCACATTTATCTACATTATATTTAATGATTTTTTTAAGTAATTTAGCTTATAACTACTTAAGGAAAGATGTTTGAATGACCGACATTTTAGTCATTTAAACGTTATAACGTCAGATAAAATCATTTATAAGTACTGTTTTATAATTTTTACATGTAATAGAATGATTAATTATATGGAAGAAAAATGCAGCATGGAAATGTAGCCCCCTAAAAATGATATTTTTAGCAGTTTCAAACTCACTTATCATTTTTTCGTCGCTACCGGTTAACTCATTTATACTCATTTATAGTAAATTGCTATTACGAAAAAAACACTTAGAGATCAACGAGACAATTTATTTAAGAAAGCTTTTGCATCATTCATAAACTTAAAGTTAATATTATACTTCCAACCAGTTTTGTTTACCCATATGTTTAAAACAAATTTAGAATATACATTCTATATTAACATACACGTGATAATAATTAAGTATCGGTTTTGATGGCATTGACTAGTGAACATATAAAAAATGTATATTACTTTTAAGTTATAACAACTATTAGTTAAAAAAAAATTTAACTAGGTGAACAACTTTATCTGTTATTTTAGTAAAAGAAAAATTGTTGTTTGTTTTTTGCCTTGATCGACTACAATTGTTTAACCATTGTGAAATTTTAAGCAAAAAATTGCAAAAATAATCATAATAATTGATTCGTATTCATGTTTCAATTCGTTGAGGCAATCACATCCTTGAGATTATTTGGTAAAATTATGAATTAAACGTAATAAACCAGTATACATTGAGTTCCTAGTTAAATTTCAAAACCTATTTATGATGGTACTGTGAACGACAGTCAATAATTATATTAAAATTTTAATAATTAAAAACAAATTTTTATCAAGTGATGATATAAATGGTAAAATCACTTGAATTGCAATTTAAATCAATTTCACACATTTTTGTACCTAAATTTCTGTGCCATCGCTTTTGGAACCGCTAGTGTTTTGAGTGATTCCCCCCACTCCCAGCATTATATCCTTCCTACCTCTTATTGACATCTATAACATTTCTACGCATTAAAAAAAAAAAGAAAGTTGCAATGACGGCCCTGATTTTATGATATTTAAAGAGGTAAAAAATGGTTTTAAAAATACTATATCACGATAAATAATAATTAATACTTGTGTATTGCAATACAGAAATAATTTTTTTGAGAAATATTCTACACGAGTTTCCCTCATAATATGAAAAAAATTTTTTTTTAAATTATTTCTCAATAGAGCATATTAATATAATTAAATTTTGTATGTATTGGTTAATTATTAGGGCGCTAAATCATGCGCATTTATACATTTTGTTTAAGTAACTTTGAAGGTAGCCATGTTTGTACAATATGTCGTAGGTGTAATTTTTAACATAGAAATATTTTTCGTTTTAAGGGAGATAAACCTCCTTATCTTTCCCAGTGGTATAATAACATATTACTAAGTTTTAAAGCCAATTAATAACATGTTGCCTTGGCCGACGGTGTATAATTTTACAAAATTTATAAATGCATATAAATCTAAGCTCTATTATTTATATACTTCTAATTGAGTTATTTTATAATCAATATTGTACAAATAGAGTCACGCTTGTAGGGCAATAATTTTTTTGGACATTCGCAAAGTATTTCCCTTTTGTCCGTCAAAACATATACACATATAATTGTAATGAATAAATTCACGCACACTTTCACCCGGTCTTATATGAAATGGTAAATTGACGGCAGATATAAATACACATGCTTGCGTATATTGTCTGCATTAATAATAATAATAACAGTAACGAGAAAGTAGGTGGACGAACAAGGGTCGAGGGCGTGTTTTTTAAAGCAAATGTACATAATAGCTGTGTGATTTGGTGCATGAAGTTATGTACTCTACCGTACAATCAGTGGGTATGTCCGCAAGAACCGTCTTGGGAAGCATTTTGTTCATAAATGTCAGCGACTCGGGAAATAGTTCGCCCGTAACCAACCCGACTACACCTCCCTCGTTCACCGACAAAGGACTATTAATTTGATTTTTTTTTTTTTACCTAATACTAACGTATTGTTTGCGACTGTTATTATACTAAGCCTTTGCAATACATTTGCAGTTTGCCAACCACCGGTTTGTCCAAACTTCAAGACAAGCTCAGTATTTGTTATCGACTAATAAAATATTTTCGAGCTAAATATTAAATTTGCTTGGTATGTTTTTTTCTATAGGCAAGTAACTTTAACATTAATAAACAATTTGGCACAGTTTCGTAGGATGTTAAGTATGAAATATCCTTAATTACTACGCCTTATAGTATTGTTGGTACTTGTTCGATGTGTTAATAAATATTCAACTATTTTTTTTTTGAGTTTTTGATAATTATGCGATAATATCTCTTTATTTATAAGATTTGAAAATTGTACGATTTACCTAACCTATAGTAATGACTATTTATTTCATCGATGTGTTCAAACAATTTTAACAAGTGAATTTTGGAATATGATAAAAAACTGTCTTATATATATTACTTAATGATGATATAATTTAATAAAATATCATATTGTTATAATACAAGACGAATATTTTACACCCTACTGCCCGTTTGCCTTGAATTTTACTTTATTTTTATTGTGTTTAGAAAGTACACAAGCTAAACTAGTGAATTTTTTTACCACAAGTTTAAAAACATTTAATGCATTAGTTAAAATCTTATACAGTTAAACTAATAGAGTATAACTTATTATATTGTATATAATATGTTAATATCACTAAATGTTTCAATTAATTTTTACTAGCGTAAACCTAGTTTTGTAAAAATAAAAATAATAAATAATATTTCTATGAAATATTTGATGAATAAGGTAATATTTGTTTTTTTTTTCGTTAAAAACATTAATAGACTTCAAGTCTTTAAGAAATGTTAATACGTCATATTAGGAATTGAATATTGAAACAGAAATGAGATACTTTATTTCTTATCATCAATATTACTACAAACATTAAAATTTATCAATGTTTGATTTTTAATCAGCGGTCAGATTTAACATTTTTTTCGTTTAACGTTTTAATATATTACAAAATATAATACAATATTATATCAGTTTTTAATATTGCCAAGTGACTTCTCTTTACTTAAATTCTTACAGTTTTTTAAATATAAAATAGATATTATATTTAATAGAATTTGAATGAGATTGAATAGAATTTTAATTTTTTTACATTTTTTTAGTGGTATTACCAATGGGTGACTTCCTTTAACGCTATTAATGTTCCAACTTATGGAAAATTTTATGTACAGATTGTGTTTCTAATAATATATATAAATTTTACTTCATAAAATTCCAATTTGCCATATTTACAAAAAATGTTTGATAAACAAAAAAGATGATTAAATATTTGATGTTTAGAAATGAGATTTTAAAATTACAAATTTTAACTTAGCCGAATTTTTAGAAAAATAAAAAAACGTTTTTGCTTTTTTACGTTTGTATGATCACGCGATAAAAAAATAATTAAAAACTCCAATGTATTTATCAAATATTAATTTATCACGTGGGAGTATAATGTAATAATTTGTAAATTGTCTGTCGCGTATATGGCGATGCAAAACATAAAGTGTATACATTTTATTTCACGATACTGATTGTACAGGTAATTGATATTAAAGTAATTTTACTAAAAGTGTTAAAAATAGTTTAGATGACTTACCTGTGTCTGAAACAAAAGCATATTCGACTGACTTGGAAACGATGAACCAGGAGAATGGTAAATATCGCTGGAAGAATCTTCTTTCCCTACAACATTAAATTACTGAGTTAAATATTAGTAAAAAAGAATATTTTCTTAGTGATTTTAACCAAAACAAATAATTAAATCGCGTTTATTTTAACTAATAAAATTAACAGGTACACATTTAATCATATCAAAAAAACTTAGTTAACGTTATATATTAATCATCGACACTAAATTTGCTCAGTCTCTTTTAATTTAAGTAATAATTGATTCAAACACTAAGTAGATTTAATTCTACAATTTTTTGTACTAAGTATTATAATCTAATTGTTGATGTTATTTTAACAGTGATATAGAAGAAAAAAAAGAGTTTCTTTTTATTAACTTTTTCATTTTTTAAAACAGATATTATTTGCTCTATCATAAGAATATCTTTTATGATAATAAGACATCAAAAGTTAACTACTTTTTATTAAATTCAATGAAATTATTTCGGTAGAGACTTTAACGGTTATTAAAATAAAGTTAAATTAACGAGTTCAGGAATTATTTTTTCTAAAAATGTTTAATTAAATATTAGGTTTAATTTTTTCTTGATATTTAATTTAAAATTAAATCGATACTTTCGTTTATTCATTTTCATGGCATACGAATAAATTATATACGAATATTATTGAGCTTTAAAATAAAACCACTATAACTCGCTATGATTTTATATTTTTGTTATTAAAAAAAACACACTGAATAAACGATATTACACAAAAATGTTACTAACCTTTTCTGTAGGAGGATATCATTTTTTGAGAATCAATATTACTTAATATCTAAAGCCCTTTGCTTATTTTATTTTTTAGAAAAAAATATTTTTATTTAATTCCAATAGAATTTTGTGTTCGCGTTTATTGGAATAGTGTCATACTGATATAAACTACTACTCATTAACATATCCCTGTTTTTATTATTGTAAAGGGGGTGGGGGCTCGTGTGAGACCAGCGTGACGGCGTGGGCGGGACTAGATATCCCTAAGGAACGTCCTACAGCGTTCTGTCACAAATAAAATACTATATGCTCGTCCGCTTCGATACGTTTAGCTTGTATAATAGACACAATAAGCCTAGAAAAATTGACGTTTACACATGCGCCGAGCTTCTCGTGTTACACTGACTGTAATAATAATAATAATAATCTAAATTCATAATAGACGTGTATTCAATCACTTTGCGCCCTTTAATGTAGACTTATCGTTATAATTGAGATATCTATTATTTAAACTCATTACTCATCGTAACGTAATTGTAATTTGATTAATTATGACTAAAATATATTGCAGTTGTTTCATTCAGAAATAAATCTAATTCGAATGCATTTAAATACATTTAAGTAAACATGGCCTTAAATAAAATGTCAAAAGAAGAATTAAAGTTATTTAAATTATAATGCTACTTCTATGTAACTTCTCCGAAGGGTCATTTTAGATATAACTAATATAAATCAATTGTCTGGAAAAAGGATTTTACTTGTAGATCAAAATTAAAATAATTCTAATTGAATTGGGGTTCTAAAATTTTTAGCTGTGGCATAATATTACAGTTTTTTTTTAAATTTATATAGACATATATTCTATAGTTATACGAATGGATGTGCAGTGGTAATAAAATATAACTTTATCAAGTGATAGCTCAAAGTGACAAATTTAAAGGGATGTCCCGTACCAAATGTTGCGAATTCAGGGTAAAATTGTAACTTTAAGTTTGTAAAAACTTATTACAAAGTTAAGATAATTAACTCAATTTTGTAACTTAAGTTATCATGTGTTTTCTGTCCTGTACGATTGTTAAAGATTTTACTGAAAAAAGATTAGAATAGAATTGTTCGATTGTTATTATTAATTTTATCTCAAAATTTATATATTCAATCACGAGAAAAAAATTCTTCCTAAAAAATTGGCTCTTAAATCAACCGGTTAAATTGGATGGAATTCGCACAGAGAAATCCAACAAATTTTAGTACAAAATGTTTTATATTTTATTTTAGTCTATTTTATAAGTCACTTTGAATATAATTATATAATATTCAACATAAATTATTCTTTATTTAAATAGTTCATACACAGATCATACTGAAAAAGAGTAATCTTAAGTAGAGTTATTAGATCATTACTGTCTTGCTAATTATTTCATTTTAGTCTATATTTGTATTTATGTATGAAGTTATATTGGTGAAATAACCATAAAGGGAAAAATTATATTTAAAAAAATAAAATAATTTGCTTCTATGTTTTAAGTGAGTAATTTTTATTCTTACTTTTACTATTTGATGATTGATGAATCAAAAAAAAAGATGATGAAAATGACGAGTTCGCTTATACTATCGTATTTCATAGACTTAAGTTATTACAAATCGAGTGTTTTTTTTTGTTCTGGTAGTACTTTCTAGTACTTATTCATTTCAAAAACTGCATTATATAATTACCAGATAATCTTTGCAAGTATATTGTACAATTGTATTAATAGCCGTTTAACGTCATTGACCGGAATAAATTGCGATCGTGTCTATCTCATCAGTTGTTGCATTTTATAAATTGGTCTGTTCAGCGGCTCAAAAAAGATCATTTACAGTGAAACAATGTTCATAAAAAGTACTAAATTTTTTAAAACTAACAAAAATAAATGAAATCAATTGCTTTGGAGACATGAAAATGTTACATTGCCAATTGTTAAATTCCAAAGTTCATAAAAAAAAAAAAAGGAGTTGGTAATATTTTCGTTACATATATCACATTTTTCATGCTAAAATAAATAAATAAATTTTTTTTAGAAACTCGACACTATATTTTTGTCATTACTCTTTTGTTAAGTGTGTGTGTATTAGAGTTGCATTTTATTTGCATATATAAACACTTACACACGTGTGTCGATGCAGCTGCAAGTGCTGTGGTTGCCGGAGACGGCTCATTCGACAAGTTAACCAAAAATAGATACGTATACCGTTTTAATGTCGATACTCGATTGCCGTTTTTACTAAAGCTAATATGTATATGCGTTTCAATGTTCTTTATAAACGTCTTCTGTTCCGCTCATTTTTTTTCGCCACCGCCGTCCAAGTTAAAAAAACTTGCACACGCACAGGCGTACGTCAGAAGTTGCAATAGCAACGGCGATATTGCAGAGATGTTTCTTTTTAAGTTGCATGCCAATAACAATGTAACGAATTTTCTTTTTTTATATTCCAAGTCAATGAACGCGAAAAAACGATCGAGCCCCAGGTAGTAAGCATGTTACGCGTTGTGTAGTTTTTTTTTGTCACTCATAGATTTTACTCCTCCTCTTCTGGAATAATTTCAATATAAGGGGGATCTTTGATAAAACACTTTGTTTTTTTTCGGACAACGAAAAACTAGTGATGTCTGATATCAATTTAATTGACGGAAACATTTTAAAATGTAATTATTTTAAAATTGGTAATATTAAACGCTTTGTTTTAGTTCGAGCGTACTTGAAATTTTTGGAATTGTAATAATTTTGCGCAGATGATTTCAACAACAACAACAAAGCAAACTAGAAAATAAAAGAATTTTTCTAGAAAGAATGTCTATTAACACTTATGTGTTATCGGATTGAAAGCAAAATCTTAAACTTGAACAACTTTCGTGACTGTTTGAAATTACCATCAATACTATTTATAAAGGCCACAGCATAAATAAGTTCAAAATATTGTTCAAAAGTCATGAAAATGTTTTGACTGAAACAAATAAACCGAAGAAATATTTTGTTTCAGGAGAAACTTTTCGTTATTTTATTTGAAGCTCCTTCCCCGTAATTTTCACCTATGACCAATTATTTTTCTAAAAAATGACCAATTCATTTATCACAAATATACATTTGACAGTACAAAGTATAAATTATGGAAGTATTTATAGTTGTTACGATATGTAGATTCAAAAAATGATCATACTTGTTTACATTTATAGAGATTCCTTAAAATTTTCTTAGAAAATCGAACTGCTCTAATGTTAGATTTGTAGTTCGCAAACTATAAAATAGGTGTATTTTGATTCTGATACACAAAATATATGTATTAAGTGTATTAAGCTTAAATCTATTAGTGTTTTCATGAGACACACATTATGTTATACATATGTTAGTAAATATTTTATTATTATTGTGAGGGGTTCTAACGAGAGCTTCTTATTTATAATATTCATGTTATTTCCATATACTTCAGTACTTTTACTTATTGTATTTATTGTAAATACATAATAAAAAACTTTCTTTAACAAAAATATATTTTGGGAAATAAGAATTATATTAAGATGGCATGTATCAATAAGACATCGATAATCTAACTTTAATAATTAGTTAATAAAATAAAATAAAATAGATATTTTTAAAAGTTGTTTAGGTTAAATAACGTTTACAACCAGTTTGTCTATTGTCTAACTAATAAAAAATGACATAAGTAAACTGTATATCTACTAAAAAAAAAAAATGTTAGGGTTCTCATGGATTTGTGTGAAAATGAATTTAATAGAAAAAAATAAGCCTATTTAGTATTTTTTATTTGACATATTCCTTAATGATTGGAACTTATAATCCTATTACTTTAAAATTAATGTTATTCAAAATCATAAATTTTTTTTTATTACTTTTAAGTAATATTTTATACGTTGGAATACGTTTTGTGTTGCTTTTCTTGAATATCATAACGTATTTTTTTGACGAATTAGCAATAAGAATAAACCAATGATACATTTTAAATTCAAAGCTTTTTCGTTAATATTTAAATGGTGACTAATGACTATTTTTGAATTAAAATTGTATTGTTTTTTATATACGCTTGTGAGGAAAGTGCATTTGTGGCTTTGCCTTTCCGACGGTACTGATGATCACTTACCATTTGTAAATCAAAAGAAAACGCCTAACGGTCTTTGCAACACCTTGAAATGTACAACAGTTCGTAAGAGTTGCATGTGTTAGAGAAATTTACAATGGGTTTAGGAATTTCAACTTAAATTTTGCGTGTGGACGAATATTGAAGTGATAATTAAGGTAGTAAAACAACTTATAACAACACAGTTCATCAAATTAACGTGCAATTTCAGGAAGGTATTGTGATTTACGACAAATAATTAAACATAGACAAAAGAAAATAATTGAATTTGATTGATGCTTTTTTTATCACCAGAGAAATTATGAGTAATAAACACTATTGTCACATTGTAAGTACGTTAAAAGCCAAAAACAAAACTGACCTGACACAACTATAAAATTGTTGTCTGAACGTATCTCAGATAAACAGATTCTAAATTTAAATACGACGTTTTCCTCGTCTCGAGATTCGAATAATTGTCTGCTGTTGTTGTTCAATGTACATTTTTAATTGCTTAAAATTGTACGCTCGCTACGAAGCACAACTAATGCTTTAGATAGTTTTATATATCTTCATTTTTTTAATAGGTTTTATTTGTTGAAATTAAATATGTAGCGAATTAAAAAAAAATCAATACAACCGCTTTTACTAGTAAAAGGGAGAAACAGAGTAATTTGACAAAATTAATGATGCGAGTTAACTGCACCTTATTAAGTTAATTAGCTATCGTGATTTTTGATACAATCAGAGCCGGCACAAGGTCGGGCAAGTGGGGTACTTGTTCCGGACCCCGCGCTCCATGATGCCCTGTGCATAGTAATGTTAAGGTTTTACTTTTTAGGAGATATGCACGAGAAAAAAAATTGTATCTTCATCACGTAATCATATTTTGGGGGAATCTATTTCAATCCCCTCCTTCCTGGCACAGGAACCTTTGCAATTATTATTGGGAAAAATCCTAGCCCCGTCATTGGATAAAATGACCATTTCGTTATTATTGTTTATGTTCATGTTTAACATGCTGTCTTAAAGTTAACGCTTGTACCAGAGAGGACGGGAAATCCACAAAGCTCATCACAAAAGAATCGAACCCCCGTACCTTCTCATCAAGGCACGACGCGTTACTGACTGAGCTAGGTAGGTTGTCAATACATTAAGATCATTTTTCCCCATTACTATTAAGTATCAAGACGTTAGTTAATTAAGTTTTTCCTACCACAACCTTACTTTTTCTTATTTAGCTCCAACTATTGAAACGAATTGGTGCTTATGACTTACAAATGGGTGTTACATTCAAACTACGATGATTAATTAATCTATCTGTGAAAACAAGTTGAAATTCTCAAAAAATTACTTTTTTTTAATGATGAATGTAAGTTTACTGATTCGCAAAGACAAACTAACCTGAATACATAGTAATATAATGCTTCTTTATCGTAAAAAATATCTGTCGTCGGCGCATTCCGACCGGTTTTTCATAATATTTTAAATCGTCCAAAAACAGGCTTAGCTACTTTTTGAACAATTCAAAATGGATCCGCGTCCAATATTTTTTGATAATTTTTCAACGAAACATACATTTTCACTTTTACGCAAATTATTTATTATACCTACTGTTTTTATGTTCTACATATTAAGTATATATAATACACTGATACCGCATGTATATTTATAATATGTCATATACGCCAAACGCATCCTACAAAAACTTTCCTCCGAGAGTTCATCGAACTCCCTCGATTTATAAAAAAGGTATGTAAATTCAGCGAACAGTTCCAAGGGATACACGAGAGACCAAACATCGACGGCTACCATAGCAGTTTGTACCCACAATAGATTGTGTACGTAATGGGTAAATTAATTTCATACTATGAAATCAATGTATGCACAAGTATTACTCAATTTGAAGTTCTAATTATGCACATTCATAATTGAACGATTACAAATAAGTGTAGGGTTAACCACTATGTAAATTTACGAGAAAAAAAAATGTCCGACAATGCTTTTTAATTTCGTTGTTCTCTGCTAAATCTCAATCAAGGGCACTTTGTGGTTAAATATCTTTAGATAAATTTTGTCACAAAAGTACAATTAAAAAAAAAGTCGTTCAACTGAAATATCTAATCAGTGAAAAAGTTGAAATTTTCACAACAAAAACTTTGGACAATCATCTTCCGACCATACTACTAGTTGTAATTTGTATAAATATTTGTTGTAACTACATGGAAATGATACCTACTTCTTAAACAGAAGTAGGTATCTGTTCTTTAAACAGAATAACAATCGGCGACTGATTAACTGTTTGAAGATATTTCAGAAATAATATTTTATAATAATATTGACAACAGAATATTTAAAAGATTGAGCTTGTTCATTTCATACGTTGGCGTTTACTTAGCAATAATAACAATTTTAAGTTATTATTACTATTTCACTTAGCTTTATGTAATAAATACCTTCATTATAAATGTGAAACAAACGTGTAAACGGCAACAATTTGATGGATGTTATTATAGCAAAAACAAAAACTCTTGATGCACACACAAAAACAACAAAAATGGCCAAAAGAAAATGTGTAAATACGTACTGTTTTTCTGTTTGACGCGGCGTTAAATAAATAAAATATTAAATTAAAACTCTTATGAAATGAAAAAGGGAAAAAAATGTTTTATACTTAAAATTAAGAACAAGTTCGCGCGAGTCGTTATGATATGCGACAACGCGTGTCAGGTGTGGAGGATGTCGATTCGGTGAAAAAACGAATCGCGCCAAAAAATAATACGAGCCGCGTGACACGTGACCATTGGCGATGGACTGAATAGCACAATTGTTGAGCGTCTCGACCCAATGAGAGATGATGGTCCCCGACACACGTTGGGACGTGAAAATTTCCCTCTCCTCGGCCGTCCCGTTCTTAAAAAAAAGTGGGAGTCAGAGCGCGTGCCAGTGTCTAGTCGTTCACCCACCTGAAGACCGGCACGGCGGGTAGCGCGCGAACGAGTGGGCGAAAGAATCATCCGGAGCAGCATCTCTTCAGACGCCACCGGACCGCGAGCGAGGGGCCGTCACATGCGCTTGTTGAGCTGTGACGTTGACGGACTAGTTCCCATACAATTCTTCGGCGGCACGACACTGACAGTGCACCGTACCGGTAGTGATCAATTAGTGGCTAACCACATTTTATGTTTATGTTTACATATTAACTACTGCCCGAGGGAAACGCCGACGCTGTTGATAGATGATAGTCTTTCACCTTTTAGGCATAGCCTATGAATGACATCACTGGCGCATTAATTTTTTTTTTTTTTACAAACAAAGTTTTCCGACACAATTTAAACAAATTGTATGTAAATGTAAACACATCTCGACAGAACTTCTTTTTGCAATGTTTTTAAATCGTTAAGTATCAATGAAATTCCTTTGTATTGGTATTATTGGGCTTTCCGTAAAGAAAGAAAAACCATTAGAAGCCAAAGAATTAATAATAATTATTTGACACATATTTTGTTTTATGTAAATTCGAACGTTAGATTTTTTCACAAAGTATAAACATTGTTCGAACCGCAATTGAATTGAATTTGCTATTACTGTATAGATATCATAAGACAGAATTTTTTGGTCATTTGATTGAGTAAAGTGAATGAGTAAGGTCGGTGTGAGGTATTCGTATACTCTTACATATAAAAAAAGATACCCTTTGATATTCAGTTGCCGCCCAAGTGTCTGATACCACAGGCGGACATTAGGTAAACATTTTAATGGGCTATATTAATATAAAATTGAGTGACCATTGAGTTTATCAATAACAATGCAAATATAATTTTGACTAAATATCGGATTTTTGAAATTTCTTCTAGTCTTTCTGAGCCTGTCAAACGTTTTATGTCTGTATCGTCTTCTTATCCTCACGCCAGTTCTATATAACACTTAATATTTAAATTAGTTCCTTTCAATAGATTGTCTTAAGAAATGACAACTTAACAGATAACATATCTACTCGATTAATTAGTAAAAAATTATTTCTATATAATACTCATAATCTCATGAAAATATATTAATAATATTAAGTATAGATAATATGGATAGTATTATTAAAAATTAAAATTATGTAAAAAATATAATTTTAAAACTAAAAAAAAAAATCGCGGATATTTATTTTTTAATTTTATATTACTTCTCTTATATTGAATTATTTGTACTTAATTACGTTTTTAATAAGTTTAATGGTTTTAATGGTATTTAGCGTTTATAATGGTAACATTGTTTCCGAGATACGTATCCGTATTATTTTAGTAATTATTTTTTGTGGCTTTTTGAGTTAAATATTTATTTTAGTTTTAAATAAAAATGTTTGTTATAATTTTAAAAAATTACCCACCAGGAATCAATTTTTGTTATATAGTATTATTCAAACACAATTTTGATAATTATAATTTAATCTAATTATTTTTTTACAAAATTCTATACATACTTAAATAGTGCTTTGAAAATATCACGTATAAGATAAACAATGAACTGTTGAGATCAATGACCATAAAAAACCTGTTAGGCTGCATTTCCCTTAACTGTTTTGTTTTAAAATTCTGTTCTGAGTTATTATATGTAACCACTTATTTTATACGTCCCTTTTCCCCTGTGCAATTTACATAGTACAAATATCTTTAGCTAGCAAAATATTTTATAGGCGTTTTGTTTTTAGGACAATATGGTGAACCGGTTTTTGACCGTAAAGTTGTTTCGCATTAACAGCGCTGTATAAATAAATTTGTCAAAATCATTAAGTTTTTTGAAAATAATTTTTAATGCCTTCTTTTTCCTTTTGGTTCATCTTTTATTTCAACTTACAAGTAGGGCGCCTGTAAAATAACTTCTACACAACACACAAAACTTGTTGCAATTAATACTGTTATTTTTTCCAGGAAAATTACAAGTTCTTCTTTGGTCAATCGTTGAATGATCTCTCCCGTGTAGCTTATAACTTCTTGAGTCATTTGATACCTTCGAATAATTTTATTGCTTAAACAAGAAAATATTAATAAAATTCACAAAGTTATTTATGTAAAATGTAATACGATTAAATTAATATGTTAATTCAATTGTGTTTAAGAAATATATTATATTTCTAATAATTTATTTTTTGATAAGAACTATTGCTTTTAGAGAAAATATGACATAAAATAATTGGGCATAATAATAATAAAGTGTATAGTCTATAATATACACGCAATTTCTTATGAAAATCTGCAATCTGCAAAAAAAAGATAATTGTCTTATTTGTGAATTGTTGGCTGGGACTGACAAAATTGCCCACTATATTAATCTAAGTATTTGCTTAAGGTGAAGGGTATTTTATGTCTTCTAATATACCACTTACCTATATATTCTTTAATTTATTGTAACCATAATAGATATATATAGGAGAGATCAACCTTCTGCTGACAAGGATCAATATCACTAGTTTGTGAAAACTGATAAAATCGTAGTGTAATATACTGTTAATAATAATGATGTTGATCTTATTTTTTTAAGACGTGTAAATTTATTTTAATTGCTGCAGATTAACTTGATGCTATTATTCGACAAAACCGGTCTAATCTTTTTTGATATTGATTTAACAACTTTATAGTTTAGCCATTAATAGTTGAAGAACTAGTATAATTATGATACCTTTGATGAATATTGAAAAAATAATTTAAATTCTTATCATAGATTATGCTTTATAAATTCAATTAATTATAATATTTAAAAATTGTGGACTGAAAATAGGTAAAAATTGGAATAATCGATATATTATAAAAACAGAATCAATGATTTAAATATTTTTTTGATGCTTTTGGTTAAATTTATTTTTATTATCTTCCTATATGACTAAACGAATTCTTAGATAATGCATAAAAAATAAAATACAAAAAATCGAGGAATTCCGATAATGTATATTAACAAATATTTTTGTGTTTAGTTATAAGAGAATACAATTCAGAAAGATAAAATAAAAATGTTTGAGAATAATATATTAAAGATTGGACTTTAGTATGAAGATATTGATCTATCGTATCCTATAGAGACTTAATTAAGTCTGTATAATTAATAAGTTAGTATGTTAGACACACGTAAGTGAAAATTATATTAAATATCTATTTTTATTTAATTACCTAATTTAAATCAAGACTAAGATTAATAAAAGTTTTTTTAATTTAAAGATAGATGCAACGAATGTCAGTGTTTACTGAAAATTGAGAAATACATATGAAGAAGAAGAAATAAAATTAATTGTCTTTTAGAAAAAACTTCAACAAAATTTGAATGTAAACATTTTTGATTCTATCAGAAATTATAATTTTGCGAAATAAGTTTTAAAATCATTCAGGAAAAATAATATGTTTTTATAGTTCATCCTCTTTATTTTCTCTACTATTTTTGGATTCAATTATAAGCCATAATATGAATGTAATTTTTTTTAATATACTAGAATATTAATGTAATAACATTAATAATAATCTATAGATAATTGGAGCTATATTAATTAATTCATTTTAGTTTTTGTATTATTGTCAAAATATGTTCATTTAAATATTATTTACACAAGTTATACTTTATAGTCTTAATTATATCTGTCAATTCGTATACAGTTTCATGTACCTAAATCAAAATATATTAGTAGGACAAGTTTTTGAGTTTGTCTCTCAAATAACCGACCACATTTAATTTTAATTTAGGATTAATAACCTGATTTTTTTCCAAATATAGTTGAATTCACATTCTATCAGTTATTTATTTTATAAATAACTCTATTTCTAAGTAATAAAACATAGTGCGTTTTATGTTTTTAACATTCAATATCTGTGAAACACATAGTCATGGGTTCTTTTTTCGGTTTAATCATTAAAATCCAATTGGGTAACAAAATTATTTAAATCTTATGCGGAGCGTATTTTCAAATAATTGTTGAGGGTATTTTGAAAATTTTATAGTAAAAATTGTAAATTTGACATCTGCATAAAATATTTATTTTGTCTTTCGGTTAAAAATGCCTGAAAATATAAACACAAAATAAATCATATGATACCTTGTGTCTTTACTGAGTTACGAAACTTGCACGAAACGGTGGTAATGAAACTTATTTTTGAGAAGTAGGAAGTTATGATTAATTTTTTTGTGCGTTTCGCTATAATTAGAAATGAAAAAACAACCGTTGGTATATTTTTCATGTTTCTATACTGCTAACTACAAATTGCGGGCGCTGCCGTAATGTAACGACAGTATTTTTTTGGCTACAATCATTGATGAATAATAAGTATTATCTCTTAATAGGAAACTATTGAAGCATAATAAGGAATCATTTTTTTGTTCAAAATCTCAAAGATACGACGATTCTTTATAATGTGAACATAGTTGAATTTAAAAGTATGAAAGGAGCGTATTGTACATTTTGTTACTAAAAAAAACCTATTTATAATTACAGGTATACTATAATTGTAGAAATTAATTATCTAGTTAATGATTAATTAAGTTGTCTCGCAGTTATTTCAAAGTATCATTAAGTTTTAAAATTGCTAGTAGTTTTGATTAATGGTACAATTTTATCATTGCTCAATACACTAAATGTATCAATGAGAAATGATTCTCTATATTTTGCTCAGGCCACCTGCGTGGAATGATCACTTTAGTGATCAACGTTATCTCCCATCAAGCAATCTCTCTTCATGAGTTCCTCTCTCTGCAGTTTTGTTCTGGCCGAGCCTTGTCATAAATTTGGAATAAAGACGGGTATGCTCGTAAGATAGAAGATACTACCCTGCACATTCCATTTTTGAATTGGAGTCTATGACCATAAATATTATCTACACCCAACGACCGAGTGTATACTACTCACTACTTAGACGTGACTACAACGTGTGCTGCAATATGGTTTAAAGATTTATTGTGTCGACCTAAATATCGAGTGACAAATTAATTCTTTTAGTATTTAAATGACTACAACGACAAAGCCCACATAAAACGATCACCATTACTGGTTTTTAATTACTAATTAAACGTTTTTACAAGTTTAAAAACTCTATGAACTCCCTTGTGTTATCATTTTGTCCACAATGATTTAAATATGAAAGTATATAATAATAACATTGCGGCTGAAGTTGGATCTCTATTTATAAGTTATCACCAGTAATTATTTTCATGGACATTTAACCATATTTTAACACAAATATCCTTATTCGTTACACACTAACAAATAAATATGATAGCACCAGGCGTAACCTTAATAAATGCATATAGATGCTGGTGCCTTACGGTGTATATCATTAGGCAGTTCCGCACTCGTCTCTTTTTGCTCATACGTAGGTTTGAGAGGAATTTGGTAAATACATTTATTTAAAAAAAAAAACCGTAAACTCGTATACGCTTATACCGCAGTTTTTTCAGTATACCATGTCACGTATGACAATATTTTAAATTAATATCATGAATAATTGCACAGTTTAAAAAGCAATCAAACTGTGTGTGTATTCCCGGGAAAGTTGTAACTGTTTACATTTTAATTTAATTTCGCGTGTTTCAGTGATATTTGAAACTTTCTAGGCTCCAATAAAGTAAAATATACATTGCGACGTTTTACCAGAATATTGGAGAATCGCGGCAGTTATTAAGAACATATTAGTTTGTCATAACATAATTTTTATTAATAATAAACTACGTCGTGTCTTAATTTATTGCAAATTTTAATAATAAAGCTATTGACACTTTTATTACAGTCATGACTTATAGCACAAATAAAAAATGAAATTTTTTTTCTGTATACGACAGCCTAAACAAATAATGACAATAACGGTTAGCTTTTACATTGTTATTCAAATGTGTACACGCACAGTAGCGTGTAAATTATTACTTTTGAAAATTAAAACTCGAATACTACTGATCAGTATATCAAAACAAAATTCTGTGTAAATTATAGATACCACATAATTGAAAATGTATTACTTATTCGATTATTATTTTATGTGATGTAACATCGTTATTTAACCCATTTGCTTAATAAGTTGTTTTTAATCTTGTTTAATGCAATTTGCTTACATTATATCATTGAGAATAAATAATATAGATGATTCTATCTACACCCAATGGTTATACTAAACAAGTCAATAAGTGTGTTTTAACTATAAAATTAACAACTAATAAAAATGTTTCTTTCTCTTAACTTACCGGTTCAATAAAACGCCGAGTTAAAAAAAATATAAAAAGTGAAGTTAATTAAAAAAAAACATAAAGTAAACTGTTCAATTTTTTCAAATTATTTGGAACGATGAGTTATATACATTTTTTTATAGTTGTATAGAATTTTTTAATATGAAAATCGTATAGTTCCTGAATAATATATGTGGTGTTTAACATAAAACTTGTATTTTAATATTTTAGTGAAATTGTAAGAGCAATAAACGGTAAAACACGTGGAGGAGTTTTAAAAATACATAAGTGTAAAAGTATAAGAGAAATGAAATCTATTTTTGCTCGATTAATATTTTTATTTTTTTTTTTCAAACAGTTTGTTTGCAAATTGTACATATATTTTAGGAATCAAGCCCATAAGATTTTTTTCTACCAACATGCGCTATTAAATCAATATGAAATTAATGAATTCATCATTACGTCATTAAGTTTCTAGATTGAAGTGCATTTAACTAGATTGTTACTACTTTTATTATATTCTAATCTTCGACTGAATTTACGTTTTTAATTTCCAACTAGTTCTGTAAAAAATTTTTGTATTATCATTGTTGTTCATTCGTGTCGCACGTTTGCACGGGTCCACTGGGTCCACTCGATTTACAGGTTTCGACCGGTTGACCCACTGCCAAAATATATATTTAATACACGAATATGTTAATATATTAAACTTATAGGAGTGTGATACCGGTGCATTCTCGTCTCGCCATACATATATGTGTGCCATTACTAAAGATCTCCATAAGTGCAGTCGTGACAGTTGAGAAAAATTCAACCAATTATTCTTGTTTTTGTCCAAAAGTGTCCGGAATTTAAATATTTCAAAGAAGATCGAATACCTACACGATAGTTAAAACGGATGCGCAAAAAAACTGTTTAAAAACCAGTCGGCTCAAGTTCCGATTTTGTATGTATTCTTTTACGGATGAACGCAATGCCGCCTTACTGATAGGCATAGAAGTGTTTATGATAATAATGTTTATAATTATACTAGAGATCTATATGGCTTTCAATGCAGTTATGTTTATCTGCAACAGTCAATCGAAAAAAATCTGGTTGTTTTAAATGTATAATATTTGTCATTTAGTTTTATAATTCTAATTTCGGACCATTCCCCACGTCACCAAACTTTTTTCAGAAAATATTCAACTAAAATTGTTGACATTCTTTTATAAAACAGTTGTTTTAATTTTAAATAAAAATATTCGTAAAATTTATTTTAGTAACATTTTATAAATATTGAAATTTTCGCTTTTTTTTAAGTTACAAAAACGATTTAACTTAAATGAAAAAATACCAATGATTATGTTAGCTAAAATTTCAGTATTTTATTTTTTCATATGAAGAAGAGGAATAATAATGTAAATTAATATTGTCTCATCTTTCGCTTTTAGAAATAATTATTCTTTTTTTCTAATTTTTCCACTTTTATAATTTATACACCATCTACTCTTTTATCGTAAAAAAACATAGATGAAGTTAAGATAGCCTTAAAAAGTAAAAATTAACAAAGTTTTTGAATATAAATTATAACAAACTAACAACTAAAAAATCTATTTATCAGATACCTTTTCAAAATAACGACAATTGCTTAGTGATGTATTTTTTATAGATCATCATTTAATTATAAGTTTTACCATTTTATAATTCAGATAGAATTGATTATTAGTCGGGTTATAACTTATACAAACATAAGCCGTTAGACCCCAATGATTATTTTTGAAGAATTTAAAACCGTTTAGTACGCAATAGTACTTAATGATTGTCAAACGATTTAAACATTTCACAAGTTTGGCAAGTTTAAATTGGTAGTTTTTAAGGTGGAACTTAGAAATTCATCTATGTAGTTGTCGTTTTGACCATTCAATGATGGCCTCGTGCCAAAGCAACACACTTTACATGTATTTATATCACTGCGATTACTATAATAATTTATGAATAAGTATTTATTAGTTTAATAATGAGTAAAAACATTGGAGAAAAGTTTAGAGCTACAACAACAACACGTCTATTTTTCATACTAAAAGAAATTTTAGACTTCATAAAAATGTTCAATTCGTTCAATAGAAACCAAAACAATTAATTATGATCAGTTTTACTCAATATTTGTGTAAATATTACATACTATAACTAATAATTGTCATAATTAACAGGATTTGGAATTAATTTATTCATTTTTTACAGTATGAATAAATCATATCATAAAAATTCAATTCAAAAAGTATTCATCTAATGATTGTAAAAACAGATTGTTTTTAATTTTAATAAAACTTAAATATATATATACTATTTTCATCCATCAAACAGTATACAAGGTGATCAATTCATCAAAATCAACTCTCTTAATAAAAAATAAAAGTCATGCTAAGATATTTTTTTTTGTATTAATTTATATTTTGACTTTTCAATTATAATTGATGCATAAATGTCTTATAAAGGTATCAACTAAAATTTTTTAATACAAGATATATATCTAGTATGCTTAGATATTTTTTTTATAGTTCTCCCTCTGTACTATTTTTTAAATTTAATATGTTAAGTTCTTCTAGAATTTTGGAAGAGCTAAGTCTTTTTAAACCCCCAACATGCGCTAATGCTTGTCTAGCTAAAAACCTGTTTAATAAAAAAAATTGAACAAATGTTATCTTGAATGCATTTTTTTTTTTTTTTGAAAAAAAAATTAATTTCGAATGCATTTGTTTTTAAGACGATGCTCTTAACCCAGGTTATAAATATTTTTTTCATTTTAAACGATACATTTCTCAATGATATTCGTCTATATCATATTTAGCGATGGTGAAAATAATAGAAACATTTGATGTTTTTAAAATAAATAATTAGTAACCTTAAGGGTTTCTAAATATTTCTGAGGTATAAATTATACAAGATTCATTATTTGTCCAGCAGATGAAGGTGCATTGGATATTAAAATATTCATAATGAAATGCATCTACACATTTAATATTTGTGTTTACACAGAAGATTAAATCCTTATCCTATATACTGAATAGTGTATTTTTAACTGTTTTTATGCTTTGTAACTCATTAGTAATTCATATTGGTATCATGCTGGTATGTTTATTTTGTTACGTTTTAAGTTTTATGCAAAACTATTCGGTGACCATGTCTATAATTGTTCAATGCAAAACATATTTTATCATCATCCAAACGATGTAACAACATACAATGGGCAAAAATATGTGCATTTTACTGTTTATAACATAATCTATTATTATTTTTTTAAGTATTCTGATCTAAATCTGTAACGTATTGAACGTGATACGGTAAATCACAAGATTTTACCATTCAGATAACGTCTGGTACATAAATAAATGCGGATTAAGCTTCTAACACAACATGAGCCACTTTTAATAATCCGGATTATCTATGGGGTGAAATATAGCCGCTTGGTCGATTGTTAAAATATACACCTACATCAAGTAACAATCCAGAAACATTTAACTGCACAATGCAATTTCCATCGATTTAACTAAACACGGCTATTGTTTTTTTTTGTCATGATGTTTATTTATGTGTTGACAGCTCAGTGTATCCAAAGCACGACAAGGAAATAGTTCAGGCCATGCTTATAAGGCCTAAAACAAATATTAAGAAGTAGATTTTTTCGTTAAGTTTAAAAATTATAACTGTGTTTGCTATTTGTTGAATATTGAGTGATTTTTTAATATTTCATTTCTACGTACATATATATTTTTAAATTATAGAATTAATATTATCTCTACAAAAATATACAAAACTCATAATTAATTATTTCTAACAGGAAGAATAAACAAGATTCTATTCTATAATTGTCAATAAATATTTTTCTTTAAACTTTTTTTTATTTTTCAAAGATGAATGTGTACAAATTTTTTCGTTATATATTCATTGTTCCGACCACCATAACTAGATCCGGAAATATTATTTACTTGTACTTATTTTGTGTAGTGTGTAATACAATTTTTGCACTAGGCTAATGATACCTAGTCAAGCTGTTATGCTGTCGTTTCAATATCTCGGACGTGTATTGGACTGAAGAAAAAACCGTATCTGACAACGCGCGTGGGTACAATCGCGCTGCAATGATAATAATAATAATAATAGTAATGATACACTGTGGATATCGCAGACTAAGATACTATGTGACCACATTATTCCAGGGTCGGTGGAAGAGCGTGGTGGCGAAAGGTGTGCTAATGGTCTATTCGGCAGATCCCGAGTGGAAGGCCACGAGGGGAAGGGTGGTGAAGGGTGTGAAAAATAAAGAGAGATCGGTGGTCCAGTAATGAATATCACGAAATGGATTGGGTTCCTACGGTATTAAACGGTAGAGTCTAGTTCCCATGGCGGGTGTGTAATAGAATAATCATAATAATGAAAATAATAAGGAACCGGCAAAAAAGACCAGTCATCTCGTAGTGCACACACACTCGCGTGTATAATATGCATCAGGTATTATTGTGGACAGTAGCGGTGGCTATGTGTGTAACTCTCTTCACGGCAATAATTACAAAAAAGTATTCTATATATATATATATATATATATATGAAATTAAAGTATATACATACATGTAACGAGCGCCGCTGCATGCCGATGATTTATGATCTTTGAAGGTATATAAAAATATGTGGTCGGTATGGGTTTTTACTACTGTTGCTATTTTTTTTATTGTAGTAACAAACTAACGCCAAATGATGTCTGAGTTCAATCTTACAGTCTTCAATTAAACCATATAGACTTGAATGTGATTATCAATGAAGTTTTTTCGAAATAAGAGCCTTAACGTAAAATATATTTAATTTACAAAAATTTCAATAGGATCATCTGATTAAAATGATTTTTAATTACTTTTTTATTTTTTTGAATTTATAAAAAAATGTAATAACTTAATCCTAACGAGCAATGTCTTTAGCAATATTGTCTGATACATTTAAAAAAATTTGAAATGTGAAAGTCATAACATTTATGCAAAATTATAGTTTTAAATTTAAATATTTTTGTAGTTTTTGCTTTAACGCTTCTGTGTGTTAATGATTGTTTAATATTTATTGATTTTAAAATTGCGAACGAATTATATTAAGTGGAATAATTTGTATAATCTTGTAATTCAGAAATCCATTAATGGAATGAATTATAAACACACTATAATAACATCAGAGTCAATAAAATAACTAATGAAATCTCCAACGACAACGTTAATGCGAATTTAGAAAGTTATTATCTTGTAACTTTTACAGACTTAATGTAATAAATCTATTTCTCTATTGCACGCAGCTAGTAAGTGTTGATATGCATTTTTTCTTTGACTCGTAGGTAGTTTCGTTTAAGTTACATCGGTAATCCAACATTTTTTTAACCTGTGTTAAAAAATTCTATTCATATACATTTAGATATGTATATGAATAGAATTTTTATTGACAACTAAATGTCAAACTTTATATCCTAAAAAATGTTACGCATAAATATGGAAATTTTATTTAGAGTATTGATTTATTAATTGAGGTTTGCGTTTAAATGTTCAATATAACTACTTATTTAATTCAATAACAACCACTTAACTAATAAACGTTTATACCAGTCATTTTAGTTCCAACGGCCAAGTGTGAATTATTGTAGACGACCATTTAAATCTTTGGCAAAGTGTGTAATTTAGATTAATATTTTTTTCGTACATGTCTACTCTATTACTTTACTTTATTTGTATTTAACCAGTATAATACCTCACCGTTGAAGAAATACTCGTATCAATACTTTCATGATTAGGTGACTGTTTTATTTAAAATATTTTTTACTAACGTTAACATCAAGTACTAACGAATAATTCAACTCTTTTCCGTTTATCATTTTTTACAGGACCCTTCTTACGTTATACGACTTATTTTAATACACCCTGGGGCTACTATGCATTCTCAAATTACAGTGATATATCACTTAGTAATGGCAATATACAATTACAATTTATTTTTCATGTTAAATTTAATTCGAAATTCTAATAATCGGCGAGTTAAATTCATGACAACTATTTAGCTTTATTATAATAATATCTTACAAACACAATTTATCCAAGATATTTCACAAATCGTCTAAAATTTGCTTTAACTATGTTAGGTTTAATTAAGATAGTGTTAAAATAATAATACAGTCAATTTTGTCATATTTTATTTATGGTGATATCATTTTATTTGAAAACAATAACACTAATTAAAATTCACATAGCTTTTAATTATTCGTTTGGTTAAAGATTTTACGATGTGGTTTTTAGATACGAATAGAAGAAGATTCTGGTCGGTGTCGAAACATGAGGAATTTTATGTTTTCCAGGTAAGCCCATAATCAACGATTGAAGTATCTTACAGGATGTACTATGAAATATATCAGTGACTCGCGTTATTCTGAAATGTTTTATGGAAATGAATGTATACACAACCATAAAAATTTCGTTGTAGCAAATGCAATTTGCATGATAAACGCATCAAGATAGTTGTCGTATAGTGCAAAAAATACCATCGGCATCGCGCTTGTACCCATTGAAATTAATAACGGATGAGAGATAAACCGCCCATTCCGAAGAACATTGCACATTATGCCTACGACTCAGCTGCCTACGCGCATTTGTACGGCTAATCTGGACAATAGGGTAATTAAAAATTAGTAAAGATGTTGTATATCCTTTTTACTCTTCCCTTTACACAAAGGGCAGAGTAAAAAGGTATAGTTGTGTAACTATACCTGCATTATTTATGAAAGTAATCTCACATTGCATTGTACCTCGAATGATGTATGACAAATGCGGGCTAGACAATTTTCACCTACTGTTTGCTTTGTATAATGTAAAAAAAAGGAGGAATAAAATCAGTTTAAATTTTATTTTGTTTGGTAATTAAGATCACTAATTTATTTTGAATATGCATTTATTGTGCATTAGGTCGGATACCTATTGAGCAACGGATACAAATTTAAAACTATACATTTTATGTTAAGATAAAATTCATACACCACAGATTGTATTGCTTTCCAAACTAACCAAAATATACAGTGAAGACTGTAAAAATTCAATTCAGTGGAACATTATTAATTAAATATACTAAAAAAGGGTAGAAAGGACAATTGCTGACCGGTTAGTCCACTAGATGCGACAGAAATTTTAAAACAATCGCGGTGAAATTTTTTGAGTTTTTTGGGTATAATGCTCTTCATAATCATGTGCTCAAATCACAACGCGGATGTTGCATTGCAAAACTAGTTTTAATGAAAATGGTTGCGTTTAAATTATTATTAGAATTAATTATAATTTTATTCGAATAACCTCCAAGGTCGATTGGCAACCCGCTGGCTAGTGTCCAAAAGAAAAGCAAATAAAATAAAATCACAATATTTGATTGCGATTTGACGGCATTGGGAAATGAACTATATTCCCTTGTTAATAATTTTGTCCAACCACGTGCTACCAGAGCCGTTTAAAAATCATTAAAAAAATACCCCTCTTATATTTTGTTATTGTTGTTTCTCGTTCTATTGTTGTTGTCATTTTATAAATTATGGACGTGCGTTAGACGTGAAATAAGTATCAAGTTTCTCATTTTACCTCGTAGTAATCCACTAAACGAACTACACGACATACTCGAATTATTGTATTGAAGATAGTGATAAAACAAGGCTTTGAATTTTTGCTACCACAAACGGAAAGTTTTATTCGGTAAATAGCTTCAAGTATTTAGAGGTGAAAGAAACAGATGCTGACAGTAATGTTCCCTAAATACTGTCATAAAGCTGTTAAATTAATAAATAAATGTGCTCTTTAAAAATTGAAACAATTTACTTCCCTTTAATTATATTAATAACTAATGAGCTGTTTTGATAACTTTCAGACCTTAAAACGTTTTTATGCAACTTTCGTTCAAAAACAGAACTGTTAATTATCAAATATGGGACGAAAAATCCAATTCAGAAACTAGTTTTAAACATTAAAAAAATAAATAAATCAATAATTTTGCCTCATAACTGAAATATTTTGCTGCAAAATTAAACAAGTCTCGAGATCCACTTTTTGGGATATACATTTCGCTAAGACGTCACGTTGTGTGCCAATATCTCCACATATAAATTATAATAATTTAAAATTTTTAAATGTTTTTATACAAATATTAACAAAATTCTAAAATTAAATTTAAATACATTAATGGTTTTTTTATACATGGTATAACATTTTAATTCAGAATCAGTACTAATCCAATAACAACCGTAAGAATGGTTTTTGACCAAGTAAACATGATTTTATAATTCTGATGTCTATCAAAATAATTTATCACACTTATTCAAATAAACGTCAAAATATTTTTAAATAAATTAAAAACGATTTATGCATTGAAAAAACTTTTACAACTCAAGTGCAATTTTTTTTAAAATTATTATTTCTAAATTTTTGATTATCATTTATTTCATATACGACTGTAAAAATGATATCCATGAAATTACTAGAGGCGTACTCAGAATTTTGCCACAGGAGAGGTTGTATCTTCAGTGTAGAATTAAAGAGTTTTGATCCCTTGTTCTCTTATTCTAGGAGCGTTTATACTACCAACATTATACATAAGTATACAAATTTGAATTGACAACATTTCGTTAAGAAAATGTTTTCATTTCAAACCGTAGTGCAAACATAGCAGAGGAGGGTAACCCAAGGAAACAAGGAGCAATGTCACATTAAAAAAACAATTTTGCTTTGCTTGATCAGAAACATTGTTACATGTATTAATCGAAATTGTAATTATTCGAAATACATAATATTAAATTAATAATTAAAAAATTATTTTCTTTTTTTACATAATTTTTTTATGTACAATGCTAATTGTTTTAGAGCGAGTAGGGCTACTACGGTTTTTGTGTCCTAGTTGTGACAGAACTGAATATTTCAGTTTTAATGAAAATTAAAAAATACATAATGTTAACTGATATTTTAATTTTTAAAAGTAAACATTTTCACTGTAGAAAAATATCTAATAAATTATCGGCACATGATTTTAATGTGGCGGCAAAACTTTTGTCGAAAAGATTATTGAAATTCGAATGCTATTTTTAATAAAGTGTCGGTTATCTGTTGACCTTAAACCGAAATAGGTTTTGTTATGATAATTCAGCGTATACACAGTCATATAAAAGTTTTATTTTATTCATTTTTTACCAAAAATTATTTTAGCTACTTAATATTAGTGGTTTATTGTTATTTAAATAAGTACAGAACAACCGAATTGCCGTTAGCAATAGTGTTTTTGTTGAATTTCGATGCATTAGTGTCATTTATAATCGGTTGGACACGACCAAAGTAAAAATAAATTACAATGCGTAAAATGTCCTAAGGTTCTTAGCTTTTAGCAACACACGTGACTAACTTGTTACCGTAAATTCAGTTTCCTATTTTTTAGTAAATAAAAACTTGTCAAATATTTCTGTTCAACTGAAACGGGTTCTCACTAGTTAAAAATTTAATTCATTAGCTAACGTTAGTTTTCGATATTCTATTAGTTGATCTGAAATAGAATGGCCGATTTGCATTTTTATCAGGTAACAAAATTATACATTTTCCATATTGCCTTTTTATAAATATAATAAGTATAACTAGTTTTATCAAATTTTAAAACGCTATAAAGGTTTTAATACTTGAAGAATTAATTCATTTACTTTGGTTGAGTTATCGGATAGGATTATCTAGAAGTTATAACATTTCTGAAAACGTGTTCTAATTTAACCTGTTCTTTTAAAGGCATATCTAAATGAAGAATTAATGCTAAATCTAGTCATATACAAAATAATTTTTTCATAAAGTAAGTTAGTTTGAAAAAAGGTGAATATTTTTTATTGCATTTATTTGTTAGCATTTTTCAAATGAAATGATAAATAAAAATAATTTATTTCATCATACTTTATGTATCCCATTAAAACATAAAAATTAATCATGTGGTAGCTTTTCCATTTTGTTTGATCGTTTGTATGATTTCGATTACAATGGTAATTAGTTTATTCTTTTACTGTTTACAAATGCATAAAACGTGTTAAAGAGAAGAATAAAAATGAAAAAAACATCTACCCACATAGCAATGAAATATTTCTAGAATATTACTAGAATATTTATTTTTGATATTAAAATATTTCTAGAATATAACCAGAATATATTGAAATATTCTCACAATGTTCTCAGAATATACTTTGGCAGCGAATATTACATTCTCACAATATTTTAAAGGTATATTTCTAAAATGTTATAAAAAATATATTGTGACAATATTTTTAAAATGTTTTATAAATATATTAAAAAAATGCAAAAAAAATAGGTCGCTACGCGGGATTTGAACCCTGTACTTCTAGCGCTTTGGACTCGTACGTGACCCATTGAGCCCCAGGTTGATTCGAAAAAAATAGGATAAAAAATACTACTTAAGGTAATTCAAATGGTTATTTGTCTGTTAAATAATTTTTCTTGTTTAAAAAAATTCAAAGTAAATACAATTTTATATTCAATTTAGATTAGATTCATATAATTTTTTTGAAAATCGGCGATCCCATCACCATGATTTCTCCTTGTAAGTTAGAAACTGACTATTATTGTTGATAATATAGAAATATATTCTAACTATAATAAAAAAACTTTTTAGGATTTTTAGTTTCACAGGACAATAATAAGATATAATTGCGTTGATAAAACTAAAAAAATTTTAACTCGATAGGCCTGCAAATAATAGCAACAAGGGTTTTTTACTGTCCCTAACTTACTTAGCTTAATTGAATTAAGTTAATTAAAATTGATACTAATTAGAGAAAATGGCTGTTTACTTATTAAAGATTTAGGAATATGTATATATAATACATAAGTATTATATAACAAGATACCAATATCATCCAAAGATGTAACTAAAGGGAGAAAAGAGGATGGCTTGTGTCTCTTAAGTTACCTCAGTTGGCCAACAAGATATATATTTATAATATTTAAAAAATTATATTGATAATATATTCAACAAATATTTCAAGTTAAATATTCTATATTTATTTTAATTAATATATTTTCATAATATTTATAAGCAAATATTTAAAAAGATATTTTTTAAGCACATTGTAGAAATATTTTCGGTGTAATATACTGTATTTATTCTCTTTAATATATTATCAAAATATACATAAACAAATATTTAAAAAATTATATTGTGAGCATATTATGAAAATATTTCAATAGAATATATTTTTTATTATGTTTAAGAGATATTGTCACAATATTTTATTCAAAATATTTTAAAAAGTATTTTGTAAGAATATTTTGACAATATTAATATATTGAAATTGCTATGTGGGTATTAATCATTTGGAAATCACAGCTACTCGTTTTTGTGTTTTTTGAATTCAATGAAAAATTGATGGTACCGCACTGCACACCTGGTATTTAATGTGCACAATTATGTATTAAAGTAAGTATGACGACAGCGAAGCTAATTGTGAATTAATAATATCATTTAGGCCTCATATTTATTTTAATAATAGTTTGTACAGTAATTTAACTATATATTATAATTTTAACTATTTAGAACACATCCTCAATCAATTTTTGTTAGACTAATACTCCTTTAAATGTTTAAAGCGGTAATACTTTCTTTTAAAGCACAGCGGTTTCTTTTATGCTGGCACCGAGAAACAAAGATTAATTTTATTGTTCCTTGTATTTATTTTAATCATTACCATTTTAAAATGATATTACTTCGGATATGCATACAAATTAACCACGACATTCAAATTTACCATAGAGTTATTAATTGTATGCAAACGTTAATCGACTCAAAATTAAAACCAATTACGTTTCAACAAGTAACACACACCATATATCTTAAAATAATAATGATTATAAGAATTATTATAATTTTTTGTCTAATACTCTGGAACTAGTATACAACCGGAAAGAGGGATAACGACATAAAACCGAACTGACCTTTCTTTCAGCAAACAGAATCATTTTTAAAACACATTTTAGTATCGTTAAATGGACCAATTTAAGGCATTTATTAGTACTGTAAATTTATATGACTAAACTGATAATAGACATTGAACTGCTTGAAGTTTAACCACTGTTCCAAGTTTGCCCTTTCTAACGGTATTCATGTAGTATCATCTTCTTCTTTTTGGACTTTAAAGGCCCATTGTCGCAACAACATATTGTCTCCAACCGCCTTTATCTTTTGCCTTTTTTTCTGTATTTCTTACTCCCAGCATCTTCAGGTCTTCTATAATTCTATATATCCATCTTTGTCCTCTAGGTCTCTTTACGTTTGGTTTCTATGCAGTTATTTATCCAATTAATCCTTTTGATCTCCATTCATATCCGGCCCAGCCTATTAACTTCAGTCTTTTAACTTCACGGATATTATCATCTTTATTAATATCTGCACCTAAATGTTTAAAATTTCCTACTCTTTTAAATATGTAATCATTAGCTTTTAAGGAATCTGTTCTGTGATTTTGTCTAGATACTATCAGGTATTTTGTTTTTTCCTCATTAATTTTAATGAAATTACAAGTAGTATATATATATATATTATGCAAAAAATTATTCAATAAATGCAATTTCATAAAAGTAATTTAGCAAAATTAATAAAGTAGTGTTGGCTTATATAACATTTTAATAAATTATATAAATAACCGAATTACTATCATTTTTTGTTATAATTATTTTGATTACATCATTAGTTAAATTGGCTTGGTTAATTTTACAATTTAAAGTTAAATCAGAATACAACCAAATATTTTGTTTTTTCATCATGAGAATTATATCAGAGTATAAATGTGTTTTAATATTATTTTTGTACATTTTATTGCTGTTTCATTGTTCCTTTTATTCGCCGAATGTGTTCCTATTGCAAAAGATGTATTATTCAAAACAATGACATAATAATCTTTAAGTAAGTTTTGTTTTTATTTTTTTAATATTTATATCATTATATTACGAGGGACGGTGTGGCCAAGTCGGTAAAGCGGCAGTGCTTGACGCGCACTGCCTCGGGTTCGAAACTAAGTCACAGGCGGCTTTATTTGCCGAACAAAAGATTAGTTCGGTAATTAAAGTCGACATCTCTCTATCCGGCGACGGCTAAACACCCGTTTTGGGGTATCAATGGTTAAGAAACTTCCTCCTTTGGGAGAGGTCGCCATAGCCCTTGATGGGCTTACAAAGCGATAAAAAAAAAATCATTATATTATAGTAATTTTTGATTCTCTTGGAAATACGGTGAATATCCGGATCTAGTATCACTATCCAAAATGAATTATTGTTAAATTTAAATAGTTACCAATTATTAGTTGAGTCTCGGAAAATAATCAGGGTCGTTCCGGAGCTAAAAATATGGAATAGGAGTTAAAAATTTTATTTTGACGATTAAATAATTTTTTTTTTTATACTATGCGATCTTTTCTTTAATAATTATTTTTTGATAACATAAATTTTTTATAGGCGTCCATGTCTGTATTTTTATTTAATTCGAATATAGTTTTTAGTTATGCGTGTTACGTGTTAAGCGTTTTACAAGATAGTGTTCTTCTGTATTGTGTACTATGTTTTATGCTGATAGTTATTGCTGTAACATATACATTTTTTTTGTAAAACTGAATAACATATATAGAATGATTTTTACTAAATGCTCGATTTCTCTTAAAATAATAATTTTTTAAAATCATATATTTACATATGTATCTCCCATTATCATTTATAAAAATGGTCTAATAGGAGCATGAACTTTATTTTAAAAATGGTATATATATTTTTAACTAATATTAATATAGTAATATTTTGTAGTAATTTTCAATATTAATTTATTATGAGTGGAGAATAGATTTGCTTCTATTTTTATCACTAGATAATTTTTAATCTTACTTCTTCCACCAGGGTATAAAAATATTAATAACATCAAAAATATTGGTCTAAAGTTATCGACCAGTAAATTTCTTAATTAAATCATTTTATGTTTTATCTATGTATGTGGTTATCTATGTAACTTATTGAAAAATTAAAGTTTATACTTTTTTATAAGACAGAAAAATGGAGATACATATGTACCAAAAAAAATCTAAGAAATAAATTCACAACAAAATTATTATTTTTAGAGAAATCAAATGGTTTATGTGAAAAAGATTACAATTCAATATGGCTTCTACATAATCCCAATTAAAAAAGTGTTCCAATAAAATGAGGGCCAATAACTTGTATTAAGTAAAAAAATGATTATTTAACTAATGTTAATTCTGAAACCATAATTTTTAATTTTTTATTAAAAATCTAGTATCTAGTTATATATACTAATTGAAACCTAGGATATTTCCTTAAGGTTTAAACTAAATGTTTTTATTCATCTTGTATAAATTAATCATTATTAATAATAATGATTTTGTTGTATAACTCATTTAATAGCCGGTTGAGTATTAAATAAAAATTGTGAAAAACAAACAATAAAATTTAATCATTGTGTTTTACATTATAAATTAAACTTAATGCTTTAGTCTAAATTGTCATAAAAATAATTATTTTTTATTTTAACCATTATTGACTATAATACTATCTATAATGATTTATAGATTAGAAACTTCACTAGAATTAATAATAGAATTAATTATTTTTTTCGTTTTTTTTTTTAGATATAAACAAAATTAATTATGCATTAATTTGAATAAATTAATACAATTTTAATGGTAAATTTTAAAAGGCTTGCCATTATTTAAAAAATTTATTGTCAAAAAAAAACAAAATAAATTACAATATCCTATTAAAATGCCTTAATAAGATCCGACTTTTTTTGAATAAGTTACAATATTTTCACACTATTTAATCTTCTTTTTTTTCTCCGCCTTTATCCCAACTACTTGAGGTCGGGCAACCTTATTCTAAAATTTCACTGGACACGATATCTTACATTATCTGCCCTCTTACCGCATTCAATAACATCCTTCCATTTCTTTTTTGGTTTTCCTCTACGTCTTCTTCCTTTAACATTCAATTTCAAAACTGTTCTTACAACTTCTGATTCTTCTCTCCTAATAACATGATCAAATTATCTATATTTTCTATCATCTTATTAATGATTCACGCTACACCTANAGTTTATTTTCTATCATCTTATTAATGATTCACGCTACACCTATATTCTCTCTTATATATTCGTTCTTTATCCTATCTTCTCTTGTCACTCCACTCATCTATCTAAGCTCATTCTCATCTTTGCTACAATCATTATTTTTCTTGTCAACCGCCCAACACTCTGAACTATACATCATAGCTGGTCTTACTACAGTTCATGTAACAGGTAAGTTCTTGCAACAGAACTTTTTAACCTCATTGAAATTCATTTATTGCATAACGCACCAGACACTTTTCTTCACTTTAACCACCCGCACTTAATCCTGTGTTTTACATTCTGGTCAATACCACCATACTTCTACACAACTGACCCTAAATATTTACAACTTTTCACCTCATCAATCATATCCTCACTTATTGTCATTATTCTTTTCATTTCACCTACCTCGTATTCTTCTTTGTCAAACTTATACTCTATATACTCTGCCTTACTTCTACTTATTCTTAATCCCATTCTTTCAGAGCTTATTTCCATACCTCTAGCATTTCATTAATTCCCTCGCTATTTTCTGTTATTAACACTATATCGTCGGCAAACAAGCACTTCGGCACCTTTCCTTGTATTTTTCTAGTGATTTCATTTATCACTAGAGAAAATAAAAAAGCTTTAACCCATAAGTCCCCAACGTTGCGTAAACGAAACATTTAAAAAATAATTTTTTCTTTATCTTGTTATTGAAGAATAGATTAGAGAAATTACTTTTTAGCTGCTAAAATTTATTGTCAACAAAACAATAATTACGTTTATTATGCATTAATTCATTATATTTAAATGATTTAATTTTTACACTTTTATAAGGTTTGACGAAACTTTGAATTCTACGTACTGTATTTTCNGAACGAAATTACTTTTTAGCTGCTAAAATTTATTGTCAACAAAACAATAATTACGTTTTTTATGCATTAATTCATTATATTTAAATGATTTAATTTTTACACTTTTATAAGGTTTGACGAAACTTTGAATTCTACGTACTGTATTTTCGTCGACTCAGAATACAATGGGATTTTCCAAATTATGAATTTATATCTACAAGGTCATTAGTAAAGAAGACATAATATCATTATCATATATTACATACATTTATCAGATAACGATCAGCTTGATAAAAACGACAGATTTTCAAAACTATAACCTATTTTTGATTTGATAATTGAAAAGAATATGTAGTTTGGAGTGTTTTCTCATAACTTTTCTATTGATGAGAAAATGATTCCATATTTTAGCCGACATAGTTGTAAGATGTGCATCAAGGGAAAACCAATCAGGTTTGGATTCAAACTATGGTGTCTATGCAATTCAAATGGTGACTTGTACAAATTCATACCATATGGTGAAAAAACAACATCAATTAATCAATGAACATCAATTAGGACTGGGAGAAAATATTGTACTAGAATTATTGTCAGTTGTTCAGTAGTCATCAGTTCATCGTGTATTTTTTGACAATTTCTTCTCTTCGTACAAATTCTTTTTGCTGAATGAAAAGGGGATTTTTGCTACTGGAACAATACGTGAAAACATACGTGTAATACTGTGATAGAAAGTGTAAAAAATATAAAGAAAAAAGATCGTGGCTCATATGATTTTTCTTTTGACAATGATCAAAAAATATTATTGGTCAGTTGGAACGACAATTCTGTAGTGTCCATTGCCACTAACAACAGTGTAGTCAAACCTCTTGTAAACGCAAAAAGATACAACAGAAAAGAAAAAAAGTTTCCATTCCTCAGCCATTTGATCGACAGTGTCACTGTAAATTCCTGGAAAATATACAATTTAGCAAACAAATCAAAATTGTCATAGTTAGACTTCAAGTCCTACATAGCAATCACTCTTAATGAACCAGTCACTGAAGATAATAATCCAGGCCAAGATATTGCAGGACCAAGTAACCAAACAACCATCTAGTAAAGCATTACCCACGGAAATTCGAGTTGATAATGTTGGTCACGTGATAGTAGAAGATGAAAATAATGCGAGAAGACTTTTACACTGTCTACATCAGACAGTGTAAAAGTAACACTATATACATGTGTGTCAAGTGTCAAGTGCATCTTTATGCAAATTGTTTTGAACAATTTCACACTAAATATTGTGCATTAATAAATTATTTAAATCATTAAGTATTAATCGCAATGTTTCGTATACGCAACGTTTTATTGTAAAAAAACTAAAAAGAAAAAAATTTTTTTGACTTTATAAATTCTTATTTGGGTATATATTAAACTAATAGAATGCAGTAAAAATATAAAATTTGTTTTTTTCCTAACCTTGGGAACTAATGGGTTAAAGCAGAACCTTGGTGCACTCCTACTCTTACCCTAAAATGTCCTGTTACTCTACTCACATTTTTAACCTTGTATAAGGGTCATCATATATTTCCTCTATTATATAAATGTATCTTTTCGGGACTTCTGTTCTCATTAATGTTCATTTTAAAATCTCTCTCGGTACTCATTACTACTGACTTTCTCCAAATCTATATCATACACAAAATAATGGCTATATTGTTGACTTACCATGCATAAATTACCGATGTGTCAATTCTTATTCTCTTATACCTTTTCCCAAATCTTCATATTATGATTCATAGTAGTTTTATGCCTCTATAATTTCCACACTCTTATATATCATCTTTGCCTCTAAATATTGACACCACGATACTATTCCTCTATGCTTTTGGCATTTTCCCTTCTAATAGAATTTATTAAAAAGATCCCTCAACCAATTAAGCCAACACCGCTTAATATTTTCCATACTTCTACTGACAGTTATCTGATATCTATCTGATCATACTGTTTTTTGCATATTCTTTTTCATTGATGCCACAGCCGCCCATCTTTTTCACTAAATCTATAATTAAATCTACCAATCCCTTGTTTCGTGAGATCCCCTAATGTCTCTATTAGATACTCATTCAGTAATTTTTCAAAATATGAAAATATAAAGTATATATTCAAAATAATAATTTTTCAACACTATTCAATATAACAGAAAATAACTTATATAAATCGAATACTTATGATATTTATAACTAAAGTATACACAATATAAATTACTTCAGAAAATTTTAAAGAAATTTTGGCCTCAGTGGTCATTTTCTCATAGCAGATATAATTTATTGACGAAACATAATCTATTTTTTATAATAACATATGTTATTATTTATTACATTACTTATACATGGAAGGACGGGTGCGGTAGAGTGATGCCTATTGATAAAAATAATATAATCTGCACATCGCCTGCAGTCTACATTTAAAAATATTAATAACTTCGGAAATATTGGTTAAAAATTACCGATCAGTTACTTTCTTAGTTAGATCATATATTTAATACATTAAAATAAGTTTCCATTTAAAAAAATTATATTGATATAAGGATAGATCTAAAAAATATTTCACCACTTATTAATAAATATTTTGTGGACAACAATAATAGGATCACCTTGTATTTATTATTTATTGTATATATGTTTTTTTTCCAAATGCTTATATGTCAATTTCAACAATTTTCCAGGAAAGCAAATACTCAAGTCTGCCAACATTGTGGTCTAATGTTTTAATATTAATTGTTTTATATTTCGCGAAATGTATTGTAAATGTATGTGAAGTCAAAAAAGAATCTTCCTAATAACTAGCAGTTTTACTTGATTTTGTTTTTTGTTTTTTTCAAAAAATAAAGGAAAATGTTATTTATCTTACAATTGTGTTGTTTTTTAATCAACCAATTTTTTACGGCCAAATCATTATATATATATATATTTTTTGTAATAAATTACTCAACTTGATTAAAAGAAAATTGACGTCAAGTATTTAACTCAATAAGTTAATCATCATCATGTCCTTAGATATTTGATGTCGGTTCTACCACCTTACAATGATTTGACAGAATTTACACTTTAGGCCTAACTAAAGAGCAATAAAGACTTTAATGGCTACATAAGACGAAACTCACTTGCAATTATTTGAATAAATCTTAAGGTTCTAAGAGCCTTACAACATATTTCCTCGGTATGAGCATAATAATTTAAAGTAGGAGAGACGGAAACCAAGATTAGCATCCGAGGAAATGGATAAATCAGGGTGATTATGGATAAAGTAAATTGTTGAGAAATGGAGGATTAGTAATACAGAAAAATGTCATTTTATAAAATTTTAGCATAATGAACGTAAAGTCAATAGATTCCCCCAAGTAATTAGGCGATTAAGATCGTATTGAATCAAGGTAGCATTGAACTATTGTAGATCCTCATAAATAATTTAAAATCATCAATGAAAAAAAGTATTTTATACTAATATACTATAACTTGTCAAAAGTCTTACAAAAATTGGTATAGATCACATTAACTTGAGCATGATCATGAAAAGATTACACCTCAAAGTCGATCAGCTATGATGAAAGCCATGCTGCTCGTCAACGAAGAAATTATTAATACAGGAATTAATTGACTAAAGAACAAGGAATTTAAAAAGTTTAGATATGTATTTGGTAATAGGACGACAGTTAATGACTTATGTTAGATCACCAGATTTTAAAAGAGGGGACATAGAATAGTGGAAAAGATAAATATGATCTTAAATTGAATAAAAAACAACCAGGAATACAATCTGAACATATAAACTTATTATAGGAGAGCTTAGAAAGATGATTAAAGACGTCTTCCAAAGAAATATACGTATTTGAAGGGAGATCGAAGAATAAGTGGGGTTTAATAATTAGGATAGTGGAAGAAGAAGGTTGAGAATAAACAGAGAAAAAGTACAGTTTACTATGGGAAACATTGCCAGATAAATTAACAGAATCGGGAGAAATAGAAGACTCTTATGGAGGGAATTTTCAGCATAAAAACAGCTATAAACATTTTGTGGAGTAAGGCGTTTATAATATGCTTGATATAAAGAAAAATTATGGTTGTTATTTAGAGAGGATGATTATTTATACTTGTTGTGGACACGTTTTTTCTTAAAAAAAGATTCATGAGCTCAGTAATAAACTATGGTGAAAATTTAAAGAAATGAATTTTTTGCTGAAAGACAAATTGAAAAATAAAGACATGTATAGAATCCAAGAAGGTATTCGCTGCCTATTTAGCATTTGAAAGAGTAAAAAGTAATTCCCCAGTTGAATGAGTTTAAAAAAAGCATTTAATACAAAAACAATTGGATTGATTAAAACGAAAAAAAATAATTCATCATCAGAGGATCTTAGACTTTGGTTAATCTTTGATAAGTCGAGAAAAAGGGTTGGATGAAAATCATCAATAAAAACACAAGAGTCAAGGACAAGGCTGACATTAACATTACGACTATTACTAAAGACTAAATTTATAATATTAATAATATAATGCGTTATTAATTAAATATATCACTATTATTAAAATATACATGAATTACTGGTAGTTTTTGAATTTTTATAGAAAATACTTGAATATTAAATTGAATTTAGTTTTTCAATTGTTTTAAGTAATATTATTATATAATTATGAATGTAAACATTTTACTTTAAATTGATGCAATGTATATCATTTTTCTAAAATGTTATAATATTTGAACAATAATCTCTTTAGTTCAGATTACATTCTTTTTTATTTGAGTTTATTTGAGAGGAAAATTTTAAAAAAATATTGTTTTAATAGCTTTAACTAGATACGTTTTGTGATCTTTAACGTATCATTGACTAAATTAATCTAGTTAGAGTTTACATAATAGCATATACGCAGTCAAAAAAAGACAACGTAAAACCAATAACTTCTCAATTACATATAAAAACTAAAGTTATTATGTAATTAATATAATTTATTCATATATAATATGTACTAGTACTAACGTTTTCGTGTAAATTGAAAAATTTAAATAAATAATTGTGACTGTATACATTTTTTATGAAATATACTTCAATTTATATTATATATATGATTATTATTATATTTTTGCTAATATAGTATACTAGTAAACATAGCTAAAGGTATTAAACTGATAAGTAAATATTTACAGTATTTTTTTATTAATACTTGCCATTGATTTATTAACCGGTACTTAAGAATCAGTTAAAACCTCTAGAATACTAATTCAGGATAATGAGTACTGTACAAATTCCATATACATTTCTGGACTTGGCGGAATGTATGAGCAATAATATTACAAGTAATTATAGTTAAATGATACACCAAACATGCATATAACAACATTTGAAAGAGTATTTGATTGCAGACATGAAAAGAAGCCAAGTAATGTCATACATAGTTAATTATGCAAAATATTTTAGATTGAAAATAATAATTGGTATCAAGTATAATCTTAATACTATGATACACCATCTGTTTATGTATTTTGAAAAATAAACTCAATTTCTATGTTATTCTTGATTATACCGGTTTCAAATAAAAAAAATGCGTGTAAAATACTTGAATAATATAAACCATTTAATTATTGACACTTTAAACTAATTATAATTAAAAAAATATTGAAATTAGAAGTTCACAAAAAAATTAAGTGTCACCCATTTATTCTTCTGACAAAATCATGAATTCATTAATTTTTTTTTAATTTTTTAGTACTTTTTGATTACTTTTTAGAAAAATATAAAGAAATTCATAGTTCTAAAACATAATTTTATAGAGTTTACTAATTATTATCTTCTACTTATGCCGTATTAACTTAATCTGTGGTTGGAATCCAAAATGAATATCTAAATAAACATATTTGATCAACTCAAAAATATATATAAATTTACATATTTTCTTTAAACTGGAGTTCAAACTAACAAGTACTGTTATTACAGAAGGTTGTAGTTTAATGGTTTTACATAATTATTATGAGTCCATAAATTTGAACAGAGTTTAATGCATAGACATGGAACATCTTAATGTTTTTTTCATTTCTATGTCTTTTTAAAGTTTATGCATTTCTAAAACTTCTAAGAGTTTTTAAATTTTCAAGACTTTTAATGATTTTTGTATTTTTCAAGTCTCTTAAAGTTTTTGTATATCTATGGCGTCTTAAGTATTTTGATGTTAATGTGCTTAATGAGACATTTATTAAAGGAATATTTTTAATTTAACTACTTTTTAACCCATCACTTTTAAACAATATTTTTATTATAAAATAAAATTAAAAAGTTAAATACAGTTGAAATTTAGTAAAATGGAGATGAGATATTTTTTAGTTTAATCTATAATTATGCAAAAATGTATAAAACCTGCTATTTTTATGAAAATTTGTATGATTTTCTTAATTAAAATTTTGAAATTTTTTTTAATAATGATTAAAAAATAAAATTCAATATAATGTACTTTTGTTTTCGAATTCGTTGTGTTTTTAAACGATTGGCTTTTTCAAAACAGTATGTCGTTTGAAAAATAAATATCTAAATTATTACCCATAATAATGTCGTAATGATCTGTCCAGTTTTCAAAAAGTTGTTACAATATGAAGTAAATTATATAAATAACAACTGTTTTATTATAATTGTCATTTTTAGCGATATTTCCCTTTATTAAAGGGTCTAAGGAGATTTTTTCAAAATTATGGCGCCGATAGCTTTAATTAGATTTGATTTGTGATGTTTTAGCGTATCTTTAAGCAAAAAAAGTCCAGAGGAATTCAGTTTGGTCAACTGACACAAAAAAAAAAAACACTGTAGTGTAAAATTAACAGAAGTACTAATCTAATCGTAGAAAAATTAGACTTCAATGTTGAATACAAAAGACAAGATATTTGCTGGGCGCCTATTGAAAATACGAAAAACATTTTAAGTGTATTGTTACAAGTGTAATTGTATCACCCCTTGTTATATGACTTGATGTAATAAAGTGTGCTGTATTGTATATGCATTTTTTACCTAATTTTTAAGTAGGTCATGGTACGATTAACTGGTTGTTTTTATTCGTAATTATTAATCAGGACGTACTCATCACGAACTCAGATCGAACTCACGGATTTTCTCGAGTCGCTAATGTTGTTTAAGAGATACAAAAATGATCGTGCAGCACAACAATACTGTATTGTTATTAGAGCTTGACGGATCCATCTAATGGCTTTGTTTCATTACTAAATAGATTATCAAAAAAATCTACGAATATATTGCAATACTGTTTTGAAAAGTTCGGATATTTTTAATTGTAATAAACCTATACAATTTCAAATATAAATTGTATATTTTTAATTAATTTTCCCCCAAAACAACAATATATAAAACATTTAAGTACTAACTCAAAATCGTACACTGTACAAACAGATGTACGGCGCCTAAGAAACAATTTGTATATTATTTGTGCCTCACCGACATTGAAAATCATACACTCAGTTTACGTTTATCATTGATTTTTATTCAGAACACAATGTTTTGATTTTATAATTATTCTTCTATTTAAACGCATGCAAAATACATATTGTTTTCAAACAAAGCGTATAAACTATAGTTATATCGTACTTTTTAACCGATTTATTTATTAATGGTGTTCTCGTTAATTCTAATTGAATGATCTTTAGTTTTCAAACAATAAAAGTGTACCATTAGTCAAATAGGTCGGTGTCAATTAAATAAGAATCGTTTTGTACTCGGCATCGGACGGTCAAAGGTGGTCAATTAGATAAAAAACAGTTTCATATAAAAATTAACAACACTATGTGGGAGTTATTTGCGCGTAAATAAACAATATAGTGTCGTGATATTGTTCCCGTGTGTATAACGCACACACTGGTCGCCCACGCAGTGCATCGACTCAGACAGCCATTAATCGTTTGTGGTCGCTCTATATCACGCGGTCGTGTTATCTCTAGTTAACACTGCCGCCCTGTAACACATAATAATGTTATACTCGTATAAGACCGTTTCTGGTGATCTCTGTGGTAGATCGTGTTGTAAGTGCGGTTTGCACCTTGTTTTGATTACCGCCGACTACAGTGTAAATAAAGTTCTTTTGGTTTTCTTTAGGGCCACACATGCGTCTATTTGTGTTTCATGCACACTTAAAAAATAGATTCTCTCTCCTGCTTATAACGCGTACAGTCAAGAGTACAGTGTCTTTGGTAAATAAAATTTACAAAGTATGGATACATACGTTTTTCGGCAGCTCACATATCTCCATTATATGTGATACCACACAGTGACAAAGAGTAGAGCTCCCCATCAATACTATGTTTCAACAACTCGTTGAACTAGAAACGGATTGTTTGAAATGCTATTTTTTTTATTTTAATGTCCACGGGATGAATCGTAAAGAGTACACTTCGTCGAACAACAAAGGTGAACCGGGCTAGCGTAACCGTAACCTACCATAACCAAAAAAGTAGTTTCGGAACAAAATAATAATGATCTAAAAAAAAGCGAAATAACAGAGCCATCGATTTGGCATAGAAAAAATCAGCACGCGCAATAAAATTGTATTTCAGAAATACAACGAGAAGCAAACATGCGCATAGCTCCAAATTTTAGTAGAAGCCACGGAATTGTTTTATTTAAACAACTACAACGACGCATGAGTTTTTTACTTGTAGAAGTAACTATTACGATTTTATGAACACATCGTCGTATACTTTTCCTAGTTGTAAATTTCGGGTATGAATAAGCTTATGAAATTAAGGTCAGAAGTCTAGAAGTCTTATAACTTACGAATAGTGTTTTATCAGACAGTGAAAAATACACCAACTACGAAGATTACTCTTGTATTTTTTTGTTAAAACGATTCGATTGTGTAATTATGATGTTCGTTAGGGACACGCCTACGATCTGATTCATGAGTAAAGGCTGCAGCGTGGTGTGATTTACACGGTTAGTGTACGTGTCCGCGTAGAAGGAATTGCTTGCTTCATATTATATATAGACCCAAAGCACATGGTTTCAGTTGTAACGCAATGTAACAAACGCGATTCGGACACGATACGGCCGCACCGTGCGATTTGTATTGTGAACGGAGTTGTAGATCTTTATTTAAGTGCGAGGAGAAGGTAAGAAATCGTGAACTATGAACTGGATGCAGGCGCGGGGTAATAATGCGATTTTTAACACTATAATAATTGTGCTGTTAAATATATCGATAATAATTGTAAACTGACATTGCGCCAGTTGTTCGACGCTAAAAATTATATCGTATTTTAGAATAAAGTTTTCGTGTAAAGGTTTCATTTTATTTTTCCGGTGAACATTTTATCGCGACACTTGCGACTGTTCAAAAAATCATTAGTTACATGGAATAAATCTTGAGGTTGTCTGCCAGTCAAACCTCGAGTCCATCTGGGAAAAGGATCGTAACAACTTGACTCCGTATTGGCATTTATCTAAACAAATAAAAAAAAAAACACTGAAAAATGATTGGCTTTATTGCTTCGATAAAAATTTAATCAGGCCAATGCGCATACGTCGACTCTTGCGAAAATTTTATTACTCACGCCCGTTATAATTACATTTTTCAACAATTTCTATTAAGGCCCTTCAAACCGAAGCATAAAAATTTTTTTTTACTGCATCTCTGAAAATAAAAAAACATAAATTTTGACACAGTCGTAGTCAGCTGGAAAATTAATACTTCTAATATATTATAGGTAATATTGACTTTTGACACTAAAGTAAACACACGCATAAAAAGAAATGTCACAGTTTATTATAATGAAGCGTGGCTGAATTATTATACTGATGTGGTAGTAAACGTTTACCGTTGGCCAGACGCGACTGACAAGCGATTATTTAATTTTGTTTTATTGAACTACCGACATTTAAAGGTACGAGCAAAATGTGAACGTCCGGAAATTAATAGTAAACACCATCTTGAAAAATCGAGCAGAGAATTTTTTTATTGCCCGTAAATTGTGCGCTATGAGCTAATATAATATCTTGTAGCACCTATTTATCTGCTAAAATATTCCTGAGTGATTGTCCATAATTCTACTAGAGACACCGAACTACAGTTTTTTTATCATTTTTTTATTGCCTCCGTGGCAAACTATCATATTCAAATATTTCTATGAACTCTCGTGTTTACATCCACTAGGTTTTTTTTTTATAAAATTCGTATAGTGCATCTGAGAACTGACTTGAACACCGTACGCTAGTTATTCGTCTCTCGGTTTTTATAGTTCCAAGAAGTGTTTAAATTTGTGCTATTAACAATATGTACAACCAATATGCGACGAATAACCCATCAATTACAGTCATAAAGCCCCAAGTTTTGCGATTAAAAAAAAAAGTTGCTCAACTGATTAACCACTAACTAGTCGTTCAGACTTTCTCTGTGAACCAATGATTACAAAAAATAATTTAATACTCAGCATAAATCATTCAATTAACAAAATAATAAATTTATATCGCAATTGCGTTTTATAGTACTCAAATATTAGCAGTTAATAAAAACTAAACTGACATTTCACAACACGCGAACATGTAACACTTTTAGGCGTTACTATACTATTCTACATGCATTATGGTGTTTGTGTACAATGCAGGTACTCAATTCTTTAACAAGCTTTAACTAAAAACATTATGTTGAAAAGTATCTGTAAGACTCTTACAGTCTTCTAAAATACTACGAGTCAAATTTTCTATAAGTTATAGCCATTTTACTTATACAAATGCATAATTCTTGACAGTGTTTGGAAATACTGTACAACTCGAACCAACTTGAGGCAGTTAAATATATGTAATTCTTCAAGTTTCACCAGAATAACAATAGATATATCTATTATCATTTTAGTTAATCTACATAATTAGTAAAATGTATAAAAGTAATGTTAAGAAACTCAAATTAATTGTTCGCGAAAATCAACGATTTTACAAATTTCGTAAAATATTTAAGTGCCTCAAGAGGATTCATTTGACGGAAAGTATATCTTTAAATTAAACTTGAAAAAAATGTTTGTTTTTCGATTGGGATGTTTAAAGTTTTTTATTTTAAAAATGTATAGTGTTTGATACAACAATTAGTTCTCATGTATGTGCCACACAATTATAAATTTGATTATGTATAAATAATCGAGTGTTAACTTAATATATTTATATAATAATGATATTTATATGGCTCTTATACGTTAAATAAATAAAAGTGTCCATCATAAATCATAAAGAACTGTGTAAATAGCTAAGTTCTTGTAGTAAAACTTGCGTCATATTACACTTAATCTAACATTTATCACTCTTTTTTAGGTACAATTACCACCGTTGCTAAACATTGTGTGCTTTAATAGAACACGTTCTCTTTGAATAGTGTGTATTTTATATCTTTGTTTTTCAAAAAAAAAAACTGATTTATATTAAAATTTCTCAAGAGTTGTTGTATTGTACTAACCTGTGTTCGTTCACTGGATTATGAATTATGGACTTACTGTACTATAAATGTGCGTTTAGAATAAAATATAGTAACTCCTTTGCAATTCAGTTATAAGGGTCTTATGGCATTGTTCGATTTATAGAAATATTTTGAAAACTATATGAATGTTTACCATTATTAAGAGCAATGAAACTATAAAAATTATATTAATAACAAACTTTTTGTTTACTGTAAAATGATAATGTAACCTTCCTTAGATGTATATAAAATACCAGGTTCTTTCCCGTGAGAGAGTAGAAATGTTCCTTAACGGTTTTTGCTCGCCAAAAAATAAATTTACTTTGTTTAATACTTGTACTGCTACGGTTGTTCGTTTAATATTACAAATTTCGTTTCAATATAGTTAATTTCGATGTCTATTACAACAATAGTAATAAACTCATAGCATTATATGCTGTGTCGGAGAACACGAAAAAAAAAATTATAATCGTGAGACCCGAGATTGTATCGTGGAAATGGTTATTTTATAGATCTCTACGCTTAGACCTGCGTTCGTACTATACTCACACTTAGTTGTCGTTATTAAAGTGAATCACTTTGGACAACGTACGATAAACAGATGATAAAAATTATTATTAACGAGTCGACAAAAGCATTAATATGTGCTCGTAATGGTTACTAAAAAATATATTCGCAAAGTCTTCGGGCACTCCACAATGTTACAACGACTAATTTGCTTTTGGTTGCAGGCACTCATGTCCCACTGACAGCGGACACTCGGTAATTTGAAAGAAGCTTCCGGGCTTTAATTTCATTAATCACACGATGTTTACTTAGTAGATGTTTACATCGAATTAATGAGCTAGTGAATGACACCAAACAAATGTATATAATAATAATAATAGCGGTTCATATTTATACTTGCATTCAGCTTTTTTACAAATACCAGAACGATTAATCAACGGAAATAGCAAAACAAATCATTCATTATAAAATATTTCATTAATGAAATAATTTTTAAATTTGATTTATTGAGATCAATATTAATACAAAGGGCACTCAAGTTCACATGATTACATACTCGATTTACAATTTTAGGATTAATCATTAAACTCCTTTTAAAATTTTATTATATTTTATAATTTATAAAAAATAAGCAGTGCCATGCTAACTGTCATTGGCGTCCTAGTGCAATCATATATTTGGCACCCCTCAAATGTGTGGCCCTAAGGTACTTGCTTTGGATGCCTCCCTCTTAACACTGAAAATCACTTAGTCTCTGGAAATAAACAATAATATTTCCCAAACAAAAACTTAATATTTAAAAATCACAAAGTCTGTGGTTAATATATTTTTCTAGTTCTTTTAAAATGTTCCAATTAATCCGTTATACGAAATTCCTCAGAATTTCTGATCGAATATCAGTTTACACTCGAAGGTAAAACAGTCAGTCAAAATTATTAAGTTCATTTGATGAAATTTCAAAAAATGTTCTTTAAGTAAAGTCTATCGTGTTTATTGCTCATTGAACAAAAAATTATTATCTTTTAAATTTTTTTCTTGGCTATTTGGGGTCAACCACTTTAATGTCTAGTAGTAAATATAAGTAAAACATAGTCTTTAAAAAAATTGTTTATTTATCCTATATAGTGTAAAATAAATTTATATTTCATTATATTTTTATGACTTCGAATACTTAACTAAAACTTCTACGGTGACATAAAATTGAAATAACCCTAAGAGTATGTAGTATTTCGTAAAAAAATATATTAAAAAATTCAACGACCTCTCATATTTTTCATAACATTGCGTGTGAGATTGCGGTAGTTTTTTAAGTTTCATTTTAGATAACTAATATTGTCGTATATATAAATAAAAATTATAATAAATTACATTTTTTGTAAAATCTATAAGTAATTCTAAAAATAAGTATTAATTATTTTTTACTGCCTAGTTAATCCATAACAGATAAATAAACGAGTTTAGTTTTAGTAGGAAAATGGCAATCCTATACGCTGTTTTTCTCCGGTTTTTGATTTCTCTATTTCTGTTGTAATTTATATTCTGTTAGCATGGATTATTAGTTAATTGCTTTTTGAATCGAATAGAATACCAATTATATAATTTGATACATTTTCAATAGAAAATATATCTATTTGATATGCATTGGCGGCATCGATACAGTTAATTTAAATATAAAAAATAGAATTTTATCCAGTTTTAACTTAATAGTTGGAATATACTAATAAATTCACATAATGCGTTAATTTTTTAATTAAGATGGAATTTTGTTAAATCTGACATCTCTAAAAAAAGTTTTGTTCAAAAGAATTAATTGGCAAGTTTTGAGAGTAAATTTTATAAGTACATGCAACGAAATAACTAGTCGAACACCACAACCGATTAGATTAAACGAACATATTTTGCTATTAATCTGTATATGTGTGCAAATTATTCAGTCTAATTGAAGATTAAGTATATGACCAATAAAAAAAATCATTCGTTTAAATAGAATATGACCCAGGCGGTTTTTTAGTCAATATTTTTTATTGGTCGTTTTTTTTTAAGTAAAGCGAAATTCCTAGAATACTACTCGTAGATTAATATATAAATTACTAAACTAAAAATTTCTTTTGGTTCGATTTATTCTATCGAAATTAAAACTGAATTATGTTAATGGTCCTGCGGTGCAGTTCCGTCGGCTTTCTTCTTTACCGACTCATCTTGGCTTTTATTGGTGAATATTGTTGTCCAAACGGGTTTATACTAGCGAGCGTAGTTGTTATTTCGATATTTTGGACAACGCCTCGAGTAAGTTGAAATAATTTTTAAATGGGCTCCGTTTGTTTTAATACGTCCACTTAATCATAATACTTGCGATCACAAAAAAACACAGCGTTGATGTCATCGACGTGTATTGTGTACCGTATGCATTCTAAAGGAAGCTATCCACTAGAATATGCTCATGGAATTTACATTCATAGACTTAGGTCGTTTATCTTGTATGCGCATTATGCGACTTGTAGGTAGCCACCTGCCAAAACCAATTTGTTTACGAACCATATTTCTTACTTTCTCATGTAATGTTGATGAATAACAATTATTTAAATGTTTTGACTGACGAAAAATATTGTTCTCCTCTATCTAAGTGGCCCTCGTCCTGTTATGTGTTCGATCAACGTAAATGGCATCACGGAAATTCGGTTGCGATTTACTTAATTATTATATTTTTACAATGATGTTTACGAAAACCATTAGAATACGAATTTTTTAATTTTGTCCGGTACTTATTTATTTTAATAAGTGTAAAAATGATTGCTACGACACATTTTGATTAATCCAATAACATTTATAGCGACTTGAGTTTGAATATTACCTTATACGCAATTTGGGATGTACTGAGGGATAGCTCTCTCTAATTCTGTCGCTATTCTTTCAAATATTTATATTTGTTTATCAAAAATTGTATTATCGATATGTCATCTTATATCCTTTCTCAATTGTTAAAATTACTTATAAGCAATAATATTTTATATTTAACAGTGACACACACCTTATCGCCATTCTGGCTCACTTAATCATAATGAATTTACATCAGGTCGACAGACGGTGTATAAATTTCTTCAAATCGTAAGGTAGAGCCGACATTACATAGGGAGATAATTATATATTTTATATTAAAGTATATCTAGATAATTCAACCTGTATATAAATAAAAACAGGGTTTATAATAGAGATGAGTCAATTTTAATTTTTTACCAATCAGAAATTACAAATTATAATTAAAAACATAATTTATAACAATTTACATATACCTACTTAAAAAAAATGTAACATTTTATTGTATCAAGGATGAAGTAGTTCTTAATTTATAAAAAAAATTATTTATACTTAATGATCATCTGTCAACAACAGACTCACAAACATAAATTTTTTTGTTATGTTTATTAAAGTATAAATTGATTTACCGCCTTACATTATAGTTTTTTTTTAATTCAGGTCTAATATCGGTTTTTTTTTTAAACTCGATATTCCAATATGATCAATACAATGAAATAAACTAATAACGGTGGTGCGAATACATTTGAATCTGATTTGTAGAAAATTTCTGGACTAAGATTTACTTCATAAATAGAGTAGTGTTTAATTTATTTTTTATTTTTAAAAACATATTCATTCATACTAAACATTTAAATAACACCTTAATTTAGGGTGATTTATAAATAATAAAAAAAAAAAATTACCAGAAAAATGTATACATAAAATAAATGTAATACTCTTTATTAAATTGTTGTAGATAAAAATTTAATTTAAAACAATAAAAACAGTAATTATTCAGTAAAAATGTACACATAATCACACTTTTTATCTACATGTAATTTTTTTTTGTTTGAAAAATAATTCAATGTATATTGAAAGTTTATATTTTAGTTTCGTAATAATTAAAAATTAATACAGTAAAAAAAAATATATATATTTGAATCATAATTTTTATAAATATGTATATTTAAAAAAAAAATTAGGCATATTATATCTTAATCAATATATTGTGCTAACCATCTAAATCCTTCCGCATAACCTTCACGCTTTAGAACAGAGCACATAAAAACTTCTAATGGGCGCCCAGGAAGTTCAGCTCTTGATACTCTACCCTAAAAATTTGATTTTATAAGTATGAAATAGGTTGAGTACAAATTTTAATTATTAAGAAATGATATTATACAAAATTTTTTCATCACATAATGGTGAATCAGCATAATACATAAAAATAAAATAAGTATAACACTTATATTGTATTATATTTTCATTTTTACACCAACAATTATTTTATTATATAAATGTTTGACTGGCAAATAGTATTTATAAAAAAAAAATTCTAATATTTTTTAATAACAATAGTTATTATGTATGCATAATTTTAATTCAAAGATGAAAATGTTTTACAAATATCATTTTGACATATATTATAATTAACAAAATAATTGGTAATTGTAAATTTACTTTCTACCNTATTTAACAGTGATACACACCTTATCGCCATACTGGCTTACTTAATCATAATGAATTTACATCAGGTCGACAGACGGTGTATAAATTTCTTCAAATCGTAAGGTAGAGCCGACATTACATAGGGAGATAATTATATATTTTATATTAAAGTATATCTAGATAATTCAACCTGTATATAAATAAAAACAGGGTTTATAATAGAGATGAGTCAATTTTAATTTTTTACCAATCAGAAATTACAAATTATAATTAAAAACATAATTTATAACAATTTACATATACCTACTTAAAAAAAATGTAACATTTTATTGTATCAAGGATGAAGTAGTTCTTAATTTATAAAAAAAATTATTTATACTTAATGATCATCTGTCAACAACAGACTCACAAACATAAATTTTTTTGTTATGTTTATTAAAGTATAAATTGATTTACCGCCTTACATTATAGTTTTTTTTTAATTCAGGTCTAATATCGGTTTTTTTTTTAAACTCGATATTCCAATATGATCAATACAATGAAATAAACTAATAACGGTGGTGCGAATACATTTGAATCTGATTTGTAGAAAATTTCTGGACTAAGATTTACTTCATAAATAGAGTAGTGTTTAATTTATTTTTTATTTTTAAAAACATATTCATTCATACTAAACATTTAAATAACACCTTAATTTAGGGTGATTTATAAATAATAAAAAAAAAAAATTACCAGAAAAATGTATACATAAAATAAATGTAATACTCTTTATTAAATTGTTGTAGATAAAAATTTAATTTAAAACAATAAAAACAGTAATTATTCAGTAAAAATGTACACATAATCACACTTTTTATCTACATGTAATTTTTTTTTGTTTGAAAAATAATTCAATGTATATTGAAAGTTTATATTTTAGTTTCGTAATAATTAAAAATTAATACAGTAAAAAAAAATATATATATTTGAATCATAATTTTTATAAATATGTATATTTAAAAAAAAAATTAGGCATATTATATCTTAATCAATATATTGTGCTAACCATCTAAATCCTTCCGCATAACCTTCACGCTTTAGAACAGAGCACATAAAAACTTCTAATGGGCGCCCAGGAAGTTCAGCTCTTGATACTCTACCCTAAAAATTTGATTTTATAAGTATGAAATAGGTTGAGTACAAATTTTAATTATTAAGAAATGATATTATACAAAATTTTTTCATCACATAATGGTGAATCAGCATAATACATAAAAATAAAATAAGTATAACACTTATATTGTATTATATTTTCATTTTTACACCAACAATTATTTTATTATATAAATGTTTGACTGGCAAATAGTATTTATAAAAAAAAAATTCTAATATTTTTTAATAACAATAGTTATTATGTATGCATAATTTTAATTCAAAGATGAAAATGTTTTACAAATATCATTTTGACATATATTATAATTAACAAAATAATTGGTAATTGTAAATTTACTTTCTACCTATAAAAATATATAATTACACAAATTATTATACAATGTTCAGTAAATAAGGAAATAGGTCAGTTGTTACAAACAATGAGAAAAATAGAAACCCGTTTCCTTACTTACTGAACACTGTATAACTCTGTATAATAACAAAACTTAATAAGAGACTGTATACCATTATACTTTCTATACATTTTTTATGTTATTATATGTTACATGTTTATAAAACCAAATAAATATAAATACTCAATATTTCATTACATAAATAAAATGAAATACTACCTTTCCAGTAGTTTGATGTAAAGAAAAATATGTTCTTAATTCGTGTTCATTGAGTGCTCCTGGTCTATCAATTTTATTTCCAAGAACAAGTACTGGACAGTTAATCAAAGATTCATCAAGAAGTAAAGAATCTAGTTCTTTTTTACTCTCCATTATTCTTTGACGATCACATGTATCGACCAAAAAAACAATGGCATCAACAGCTGGGTAGTAATCTTTCCATACTTTACGAGCTTGAGAATGACCACCCAAGTCAAATGTTGTAAATTTAATATTCCCAACTGATAATTCTTCAGATGCTTTAAAATATGAAAAAAATTAACAAAAAGATAATTATGAATTATATTTATACAGAATAATTTATATATCATAAACCACTTAATAGTCAAAAAATAAAAATAAAATTGAGACATTTTTTGGGGAGATTTTTACATGTTTTTCTCAATTTATCAATTATAAAGTATTATTTATGTTCCACACTTATACCTTAGTTTTAAGTATTTAAGATCAGTTGTACAAAAAAATGGTGGTATTGATAAGGATGAAAGACATAGTATTAAGTGTTGATGGGTGAAGTGGAGAGAAGCATCTGGTATGTTATGTGACAAGAGAATTTCAATAACACTGAAAAGTAAGTTTTGTATGGTTCAGAGTATTGGGTGGTTGACAGGAAAATAGAGCAGAGTATGAGTGTAGCAGAGATAAGAATGCTTAGATGGATGAGTACTCCACTCAGACTGAAGTCACTCCGACTTAAGTATATAGGATTAGGAACGAATATATTAGAGGAAATATAGGTATAGCGTCAATAATGGATAAGATGAGAAAAAATAGATTTCGATAATTTGGTCATGCTATAAAGAGAGAGGAATTGGAAGCTGTAAGAACAAACAGTTTAGGAAATTTATGTTGAAGGAAAAAGAGGCAAAGGAAGCCCAAAAAAGAAATGGAAGGATGTTATTGAATGCGATATGAGGACATCTGATGTGGAAGATTGTATCAAGTGAAATTAAGATAAGGGTGGCCGACCCCAAGTAGTTGGGATAAGGGTGAAGAAAAAAAAAACTTTATTTTGTCAAATGGTATAATATATAATTAACTAACTTATTTAATAGATAATGATTAAGAAAATTATGGGACAATAATAATTATAAGACCGTATTTTTGAAGTTATTAGCATGATATAGTGATGACTGGAAATGAAACGTGGGTATTATTTTTATTATAAGTAATTTCGGAGTTGTCCTCTTCCTGCCCCAAAGTATAAAAATGTCATGGAGAGTATGCAAATAATAATCATCAGTACAAGCTGTATACATTTTTAGTTAGTAGTATTGAAGTAAAATAAAGAATAAGTATACTTAATTCTCTACATTTTTTTAAAATAATTTTATTTTGATAAAATGTTCAAATTAATTTTTTCAGCTATATATAATTACATTTCCATAATGTCATCACCTATTTTTAACCCATTATTAATAATTGCTTTAGCTGTATAAAATACTAGAAAAAAACTAAATACTAACAAAAATCAAAAGTAATAATACAATTATTGTATTAATACTTTTGATTTTTCCCCAATATTTTTAACAAACTGAACATTTTACTATTATTTGTGATACTGTAATTCTTAATACAATAACATTTACAGCTTTTGTTTATGAGAAAAATCTAATATTCAACATAAAGTAGTAAATTAAAATATTTATGTCAGTCAATTATAAATATTTTTTCATTATTATAACAGAAAATTTTCCAGAGAGCTTTTAGAGAGAAATTAATAGAGCTTTAAAACATGAAATACTCTTATCTATGTTTTAACTGGTAATGTTAAACCAAAACCAAAAACTTTACTAGAGTTCAGAATTATAAAATTAATTACAAGATATTAGTTCATATTTTAAGAAAAGTAAGCTTAATTTTTAATTAAAGTAAGAGGATATAATTTTTATAGATATTTATACACAAATAATATTTTCTAAAAAATATGCCTAGAATTGATAAATATATACTTGGATGTAATGTAGGAGTGTGTTGAGCTAAACGATCATCCTTAAGCATGTGTAACAAAGTAGTTTTTCCAGCATTATCTAATCCAAGAAAAAGTAACTTTCCAGACTTTTTCCATAAACCTAAAACACAAAATTCACTTAATCAAATAATAAAATATAATTAATATAGTAAAAATAAAATATTTCTTTAATAAAGTAAAATGTTACTAAGATACATAATGCATTACAGTTATAAATTTACTAATTGTTAATTATAACTATTTAATGCTAATATTAGTTGATATAATGCTGTTATATTAATTAAATTTAGTAGAAAATTTACTTACCTAAATATCCTAAAGCTCCAGATACCCAATCCCAAAGAAACATTTTCTATCTATTTACTGAAATACAATAAAACTATATTATAATTAAACTGAATCATAATTTAAATATTCTTAAGTATAAATTTAGATGATAACATACAATATTTTATTTAATAAATAAAACATTTTCTGATAAATCAATCACTGTATTAAATACAATAATTAAGTAAAATTTAATTATTATATAAAATGATGTAATAATCTGCCATGAAAACATTAAGTCTTAAATAACAATAATCTAAAAATGTTTAATTAAAAAAAAAAAAAAAACAACTGTTGCTTAAGTTATCCTTCTTTATAAAGTTATGTAGTTCCTGATATAATCCCAAAAATACTCTTTATAAAGAATATTTTTAGGATTCAATATATTAAACCCATAATTCAATTGCGTTATAAAAACATAATATATCTAATAAAAGATACATAATATTTAGCTTAGTTATTAATGAGAAAACAAAAATCACTGCCCTAACAAAATGTAATACTCTGAGCTAAATCTTGCCAGAGTTTTAATGAAATACTCTACAAAATTGAACTTTTTAAAATTAAAATATAGAAAGACAAAATGGATAACTACTCTTTTTCAATAAATTAAGATTTAATTTAACTCCTAAAGAAATAAGTTACTATAAAAGCTACTAACAATAATTACTTTAAGTAAAATATTATTTTAGGTAATATTAAAACAATAATTTATTCAAATATTTCTAATATATTAACTCAGAATGAGTTATGCTTGATATGTGATAATATATGTTGTCATAACTGAATTGTGGCATTTATAATGAATCCACGTAAGTGATCTATACTACCTAATGATACTGATATTATATTCAATATTGCTGTTAACAATTAATAAATATTCTATTGATCTTAATTACTATGCCCATTTACATACTTTTGGTATTGACTCGTTCAAGGGTCTCAATATTTTCGCTTTCCAATACGCTCAGACTGATAACAAATGATGACTTAATTTAATTAAAGAGAGAGCCAGGAATCTGGCCACTTCTAATAGAAACTAATAACATTTATGATTCGGAATTTTCTCTAATTGATAATATTTAGGAGATCTTAGTGATAATACCTCATGTAATCATATACGATAATAACATAACGTCACAATTGTATTATATCTACATCGTGGCTTACAAATTCAATGAATTTGTAATCATGGAAGAAAATATTAAGCATTTAACGGTTCACGAATATATGAATAGACCCCAAAATATGGATCATTATCCATTAAAAATTATAAATTGTTAGATCTATAAACTTTTACCAATATTAAAAAAAGAGTACAATAGCTAGATTGAAAAATATTGTTGAATACAAGAAAACTTTTTTTTTTTATTACTACAATAAATATTACTTAATATTCGAGATGGTTATTATTTCTTTTAAAAACTAGTTAACCCCTAAAAAAAGTAATGATCAAATTTTTTTTTAAGTATATTTACGTTGAAGTGTATGTCATAGTAATTTTAATTAGTTAGATTTAAATATTTACTAGTATCCACCAAGCCTAGTATTCGCCAAGGGTGATCGTGTCCAGTGAAGTTTAAAATAAAGGTGGTCGACTCCAAATTAGTAGGGATTAAAGCGAGGAAAAAAAAAGACTAGTATCCACCAAGCCAGATTCCCATATGTCAGTCCTAACTATTACTTAAAAAACACACGATAAAATTAATACCTTCTCATAGCTAAAATATCAACCAAGCTGAAAGTACATAAAAAAAAGTTAATTACAAACCAGAGGATCTAATCGGTTTCCTGAAAACTGATTATAACAGTTTAAATAGATTTTTGGGATTTTCATAACCGAAAACAAATTAAACGGTTTAAGTTGCTAATATTGACAGAATCCAACAAAGGAGAGATGAGGCAATTTTTTTAGATTAGTATTGATTGAAAACGCTTTGATGTGCTGTAAGATGGAGAATAATTGAAAATAAAAAATTTATCATATTCGGCTAAGAATACATAAAATCAAAATTCAGAATGTTTATTCCATCATATTATAAGTACATTATATTAACATGTAAGGTACATTATGTTAGCTATAATTTAATGCAAGTTTAAAAAAAATTAAATTCATCTATTTGAATTGTAATTGTTGAGGATATATCTCTTTATCTTGATGATTAAGGAGAATTGTATGTAAAAGTTAATCAATTTGATTACTGACACAGAAAAAAAACCAGTATAGAAAATTAAACTAATTGCTTCTTAGTTAGCATGATATCATCAAAAATTGTTAGACTTTCACTGTATGACTCTTAGTAAATTAGACACGTGACAAACGAAGTCGTATATTCTAAATTAAAGCGTCTAGATTATTCAAAATGTAACGCCATCTATGTTACTTACGTCTATGAATATTCTCCAACTTTCTAGATATAGTGCACTCTATACGCAAAGGTTCATATATTCGATTCGGCTCACGACCAACAGTTCATTATCTGATTTCGGAAAATTACATCGATTTCACTCTCGTTTTTTATGTATATCATATATTCTTATTCATTTTACTTATTTTATACGTTATAACCACGAATTAAGATAAAATATACTGGACACGATAAGGTCGACGAGAACGAAGAATGCGATCTGGTTTTGGAATGGAAAATCAGGAAAATTCATATAAAATAGTAGATGGCGCTATTACGTAACTGTTGCATCAACGAAACCAGATTGCTCGATAAAGCTTCGTAACCAATCCATTTTATCTTAGTTCGTAAATTTGTTTTTTCATAGTTCTCATAAAACAAAATGTTTATAGAATCAATGGTTCTTTTTTCTTTAAAGCATGTTTCTTTTCTATAAACTATGATTACTTTTCTATAAATATCGTGCACCGAACTGAAGAGTTCGCTCTGGCAGACAATAAGTTAACTAGTGTCGGTGCCTATAACATTTGACAACTTGTAAATTCACATTGAATAAATTCAATATTAATAGGCATACAAGAAAACACGAAAATTTAGTGATTTGACCTGAAATGTCCTGTTTTATAATAAAACGGTTTTATTATAAATCTGTGCAAGTATCTGTTAGTTGGATAGTGTTAGTATTGTGCTATTAAAATGGTCAATAAAATTATTTTAGTATTGTAATTAAAACAAAAATTTTTGATATTTGAGGAAAAAGTGCTGAATGTAATAAGTGCCTAAGCACCACAGTATGATGTGGTGAAATAGACAAGGAAGTGTTTTGGAGAGAGGTGGATGAAGTGATGCAAGGGGTATCTGGCAATGAGGATGCGGTGATAGGTAGAGATACGAATGGACATGTAGGTAATCAGAAGAAAGGATATGAAAGAGTACACGGAGGGTATGGTTTTAGTGGGAAGAATGAAGCTGAAGAAAGAAAACCTCTACCATCATTAATAAATATTCTTCAAAGGGGTAATACGTTTCCAGTTATAAATTAACAAAAAATCAGCTGCCAATAGTCTGATTCCCATGGCCAATCTATGTGTATTTAATCTATGACGGTGTCTATAAAGAAAAATTATTTATTTGAATAATTTGATTTTAAAATGTAAAAATAAAACTTTTTATCAGTATTATGGTTTACTTAATTTATTAACAACATACATTACATTATCAAACTAATACTAATATTAAAAAAAAAATAAAAAAAAATTGTCAAGTATATCTTAGTAATATTTTTTCTTCTGTGTACATATTAGATCAAATCAGCAACTGAAAAAAAAATTAGTTAATTAACCAAAGGGTCTAAATATAAATTTTATATTATATTATAATTAGACCTAAAAACATTTTCTTAAACTCTATTTATCATGAAAAGAAATCTTTATAATTTATCAATTTTGACAATAAAATTTTAAGAATTATATTTAAAAGTTTATAGTTACAAATATATGTAATTATAATTATATGAAATTAATTTATAGAAAAAAAATCATAGATTTAATAAAATAATATTTAATTTCAAAGTTTAAATGTGTAGAAAGAAATGAAGTTAATTTTTATAAATATTAATAAATTTAAATCTATTTAGTCCTTGTACCCCACAATTCTCTTATAACCTCAAAAGATTGTTGAACTTTTTCTACAAAATTCTAATTAAACATAATAACAACAATAAAAGTTATAAGCGATATAGCTGTGTATTGAAAGCTAAATATAAAATAAAAATTAATCTAATATTATCATTATTTTTTTTCATATTTCATGATTATTGTTTTAGGAGAAAGGTAAAATACTGAAATATACATACCATTCATGGGCATTTCATCAATTTGGGTGGAATAATATTGTTCAATATCACGTAAAATTCTTATGTCATCACTTTTTACAAAGTTTATTGCAACACCTTTACGGCCAAATCTACCCGAACGACCAATCCTAAAAATTTAACAAATGTAAATTTAAACTATTATATTATATTCTCATATTTTTATGCTAAAAAATTGGAAAATATGCATGTAAAAAAGGAAAAAATTATGTATGGATTTACACATTACAATACAGCAACATTTTAAATTAAAATTATTCTAGCTAGGTTATTGAAGATTATGCATTTGTATAAAATTATATTCAAAAACTATATGAGTTTTTAATCTGATATAAAGAAGAAATTATATCTTACTATTATTGTGTAGAACTGATAAAACTAAATTATAATTTACAGAGATTATTATAATTATAGCAAAAAAGGTAAAATTAAAATAATTTTTAAAGATTAAATACAGGGAAAATGTATTTTTTGAAATTAATAGAATATCTTTTCTAATACAATATCCAAGTACTCATTTATACAAAGTGTGTTCTCAGAAAATAACGAGAATTTTTCGTTTTTAGAAAAAAATATTTATTTATTCATGAACAATAATGTTGTCGCCTTCAAAAAAGTCCCCATTAGATATTATGCACTTGTGCCAACGCTTCTTCTAATCCTCGAAACTCTTCTCAAACTATATCTTTGAGTTAGTGAGCAAGTGTATTATCGTGGTGCAAAAGGCATGAATTGTTTGCCACAAATCTGGGCTGTTTTTTCAGATTGCTTCACGCAAACAGCTTTGAACCGTTTAATCTAATGACTAGAATTCATGATGCACTTTGCCATTAAAATAGAAGAACACAGTGAGCATAACCTATGCTAATCATTCAAGTCAGATGAAAATCATACTTCAGGTAGATGTGTAACCAACATTATGAAATTTTTTTTTTGATAATTGGATTCTTCAAACCCACAAAATTAAAAATTCTTATAAATTATATATAAAGGAATTTACTATATATATATATATATATATATAACAGGCCAATTTTTACTTATTTAACTCATCTACACAATGATATAATAAGTTAAAATATAAAGCATAAATTTCTATAAAATGAAAACTTTTTTTTTATCTCAAAATCATAATTTCAAATGTTTGGAAAGCACAAAAAAAAAAAATAATTTACCTGTGAATGTACAACTCACGATTGTTTGGTAGATCGTAATTAATAACTAATGATACTTGTTGTACATCAATACCACGAGCCCAAATATCTGTAGTAATAAGAACTCTCCTAAAAAAAAAGTAAAGGTGTATTAATACAAATATTATAAGTTTATTAAAATAAAAACTCAAAAACAATGAAATAATACGTACGTCTGACCAGCACGGAATTCTTTCATTATAGCGTCTCTCTCTTTTTGAGGCATATCACCATGCATTGAACTTACAGTAAAATTTGATTCTCTCATTTTTTCTGTCAACCAATCGACCTAAATAGAGAATTCAATTATTATTCATAATTGATATTCATATTAATATATAAATTTTTCTTATTAATATGTATAATTATTAATTAATTTGAACCATAGAGTTCAAAGTTTGATTCTCAGGTTGCTACAAACTTTGAAGATTTTTTTATTGTTCTTAAAGATAAAGTAATTATAAAAGCATTATTTAGAGAACTAAGTATCAATAAAAAAAAACTCATAAAATACACTAAAAAATGTATTTTTAATACATTATAACTATATTTACATAATAACTCTTAATTACCATAAAACATTGTTAAAAATGAAAATAACTTTTAATTGGAAATATTATTTATTATAAATAAGTAATATTAGATAAATAATATTTTAATTAGATAATAGAAAAATTACCTTTCTTTTAGTACTACAGAAAATAACTGCTTGTGTTATTGTTAAAGTATCATACAGATCACACAATGTATCAAATTTCCATTCTTCCCGTTCTACAGCAACAAAGAATTGTTTAATTCCTTCTAATGTCAATTCATCACTATAAATAATAATAGTAATATAATATTTATAAAAAATCACTACAAATTATATACACCTTTAATTTATATACTAACCGTTTTACCAATATTCTAATAGGGTCAGTCATAAATTTGTTTGTCATTTCCAAAATTTCATGAGGTAAAGTAGCAGAAATAAGAATGACCTATTAAAATAAAAATTTTTATTTAATTTTAAAAATTAAAAAAGTGTTATATATTTACTTGAGTTGCAGGAGGCAAAAAACGATAGACATCATAAATTTGCTCCTTAAAACCTTTGTTCAGCATTTCATCAGCTTCATCTAATACTAATGTTTTGATATTTCTTGTACGCAATGTTTTACGTCTAATCATATCTATTTTATAGTTAAAAAGAAAATTATTACCCATTAATTCAAGTTTTTTTAAAATAAAATCCAATAAAAAAATATATTGTAATAATAATTTGTTTTACTTGTAAACATTATACTAATTCATTTCATAGTATGATTGATAAATCAATTAGCCCCGAAAATTATACATTAATTCAAAATGTTCAATGAAAAAAGGATAGAATAGACCTGATTCAATTGAAAATAATTAGTGATGCAAGTAGAGAATAAAATATAGGTACATTATATTTCAAATTACAAAAAAATAAAAATAAATATCAGATGAAATTTAAATAAGATTTGAATATTTTTTTAAAATCATTACTATTTTATTTTATTTATTAAGTAAACAATTAATTAAAGTCTCTTACATAATTAATTTATCAAAATTTAAATATTTTGCAACAGCCTATTAGACTGTTAAATCTAATCAGTGATAAAAGAAAAAATTAAAAGTACTTCTCAATATTATTACCAAAAACACGCCCAGGTGTTCCAGAAACAATATGCTGACCAAAATCTAACTTCCTAATGTCTTCTCCAAGATTAGTACCACCTATACATGCATGGCATTGTACATTTAAGTAATCTCCTAATGCCAAAACAACCTAAAATAATAATATTAAAAAATTCATCAAGTTTTATACATTTAAAATATTGAAATGAAAATTACAATAATGTAGATAACTCAAAAAAGTAAAATAATTACTCTTTGAATAAAAAAATTAACTACGTTATAAAGAAACAATTAAAAATAGATTTTTTTAATGTTAAGCATTATATGAAATAAGTTTAAAATTTTCAGTAGTAAATTTTTTTTTATTTTTTAGTAAAATTTTTTAAAAGATAATTATATTAAACAAATTAAAATCTAACTGACATTTGATTTGAAATAAGCTTAACATTTTAAATATTAAATTTTGTTTTTAATTAACATTGATATAATTATACTAATATAAGTATAATTTTGGAAGGAATTATAGGAATTATGTTGTTTTGTTTTTAAAGATACTCACTTTTTGGATTTGTACAGCAAGTTCTCGAGTTGGCGATAAACACAATACTTGTGTATCTCTTAGTTGTGTGTCGATAGACTGTAACATAGCAATGGAGAATGTAGCTGTTTTACCGGTTCCTGATTGAGCTTGAGCAATAACGTCTCTTCCTTTAATCATTGGTTTGATAGCTCTTTGTTGAATGGCTGAAGGCCGTTCAAAGCCTAGGAAGGTATTTAGATTAATTGTCATGAATTTTTAGAGATTTAACTACAAACATCATTATTTTACAACACAAATGACTATTTAACGGACACTTTGTACAATCTAATATTTAATTTGTATAACATAAAAGCTTATACAATAAAAACAAAAATAACAGTAAATATTTATTAAACATATTTTGTAAAAATAAATGAATAATAATTGATGGTAGACACTTAGGTAAACTGGGAATTATATTCTATAAGATGAGATAAAATTATATTTCTCAAAACTTTAAACGAAATACACTTAATTAATATTAGTTTGGTGACATTTTAAGAGTATACTTTACATATAACCAAAGGGCCATCCCTCAAAAAAAATATGACCACTAATTTTTTTTATTAAAACTGTTACCCTTAAAAGAAATTTGAGCAAAGTTATCAAAAAACTTTGTCACAAAATTATTAAAAAAATGTATTAGCACCTCCCAAAAAAATCCTAAATATATGACAAATATAACCATAAATATTATCAGTTACCTAATTATACAATAAATAATTTTAAAACAATCATTATAAACAGATTATTTGTCTTTGTCCAACATAACCAATTCATTAAAACACTAGTACTTAATCAGCATAAATGTACCTAAAACTTCATTATGAGTATAAACTGTACAGGTGCAAATAAAACATTTTATTATTTTGCTTAATTAATAAGACACTTCAACGTTAGTTAACAATTTACCATTATCAAATACATCAACTTAGAATTTGTATTAAATATTAGTAACATAGTTTTTAACAAAGTTTGTGTAAGCTTGTTACCATTGATTTACCACACTTGAATTACCAGCCAACATCCCTTGAGAACCAATTAGGTTCTGATATCTTAAAACACTCCATAGAAATAAATATTTATTATTATTGTTGTTCATTGAGTTTTTTTTTATAGCTTTTAATACATATTATTATTATAGCTTGACAAGAATTTTTATTACTATTATTATTGTTAAAAAACAGTTTGTAAAAATAGTAAAACAAATTTTGAGGGTATATGAGAATCAATCTTAATTAAAACAGTGGGGCATAAAGACAAATACTATTACAATGTTGTTAACTTGTACCCCCAATTGAGAGTTCATGTTTATAAATCACAAAACCAATAACTACCATTTTAGAAGTATATAAATTATATGGAATGAATGAAGCTAGTTTTAGGAACAACAAAATTTACTGTAAGGCCTCAACAGGATTACTCGATACAATCTGGTAGAAGTACCGAGATTCTATAATAAAAAGATTAGATCAGCTTCCAATTTTGCTAATACTAAGAGCCTCTCAACACACAACAACGTTGTCATTTTTATTATTTACAAAGTTTAGCACCAATTAAAAAAATTTAAATAAAAACAAAGTTAACTATTGAAAATAAAACTTATAAGGCAAAATTCAGCATGAAAATTAATTAATTACTAATCGATAATTACTTAAAATTATCTGCAATACATTCAAATTTTTAACACATAACTTTTTTATATAATTTTATGTATTATAATGTGAAAAATTAAATTTTTTTTTTTTTTTAAATAAAGTGTGTCCATTTACTAATTATTACTACCTATAATAGTACAAACTGTCCGCCATATTAAATTCCTACGCCATACATTTTAAACTATTACATTATTAGACATTTTCATTTTCCTATATGGTCTTACAAAGTATTTTATAGTCTAACTAATTTTTCGACACTTACCATATGAATAAATACCACGAATCAAGTCTTCTCGCAAATGCATGCCATCAAAGGTAGAGAGTACTTCAACATCTTCACTAGTTTCGAATTCGACATGAGACAAATCATCAGGTAATAACCGAGACGTTCTATTACTTGCAGAACTTGCCATTTTTAATTCAACAATTAAATTTCTGGTAGTTAATTGTTGATGTTATATATATATATAATTAACAAAACTTACACAAAAACATAAACGATCCGCTAACGCTTACCTATCAAGTTTTTAATCGAGCCGAATGAAGCAATACCAGGTTAAAGAACATTAAACGTGGTAGCACATATAAGGTTATTCTGGTAAATGGTCTAATATCATGGAAGTAAAAGAAAAATAAATATAACATTTTTAACACGTATAATTGTCATCTTAAAGTATTTTTGAATTAAAGCAACATGCGTTCTTCAATTAGCTTTATTCTTTTTACAAAAAATACTTGATAGTACATTTATTTTTAACAATAAGTTGAGTTTATAATTAACTCCTTGACACTCGGTTTAGTTTTTTCATGAAAAATATACTTATAGTCTAATCCACAAATTTTTATATTACTATGATTACAAATTTATTTTTGATGAAACACAATGAACAAGTAAAAATTTTCCATACTTAATTTTCTACCCTAACTATAAGAACAATAACTGTGTCGTAATTTGATCTTAGGGGTCCCAAAATGAGTACCATTTATAGGATACTCTCAACTTGAAAGCTACTGTTTTTCGATGACTTTCTTTATAAGTATTAATTTCTAAATTTTTAAATAAGTAAAATAGGGGGCCCTTAACTATTATTTGGACAAGTTACGCCAAGGCCGCGTGGGAGTATCCATGCAGATTTTTTTCACAATATTCATGTATATATATATGACTCCTCCACGATTAAACAGCTAGATTTCAACATTTAGAAGCTTACTATGATTAACTTTACCGAATAGGATTGTATATATCATATTTTTGAACTTCAGTGTGACAACCAGGGTAACATCATACCTTTTTTTTTTCTTATATTGAAAACTGTGTAGAATATGGATTTTATGACGGATTCGACCTACAACCCCATTTTACTACAGATTAAATCTGTAATTTGATGAAACGATACGCCATTATTTTTTTCTAAAAATAAAATTACTTTTTATCTTTGAAGATATAACTAAATTATCCTTTTAATATAATAATGCATTACTTCGTTCGATCTTTGTAATTAGATAAATATTTTCTATATTATTAATATATTTTTTTAATTTCTTGATTTTTGTGTCCGGGGTATTGGCATCTTTCGCCCTCCTTGCTACAGTTCTACTCTTAAATCCTCTCAAACTAAGTGTGCGTGGACCTTAAACGAATTATTTTAGGAAATAACATAAATTGAAATACACAGGTACCGTATTAATGTCAAGATTTATTGTTTCATGAAGGATTTTTAACAAAATTTAATACCAGAAGCTTATATTGTTGAATATAACCTACTATACTGCAGATCACGAGAGAATGCAAGTTGTAAAACATAGGAATCTTTTGTCTTATCATTTGGTTGCCAAATTGCGTTCTCTCGTAGTCCTCAGTATAGTCGAAATGTATATACCATGGAAACGCCGAATTCTGTTTTTTATTGAACGTCTAGGATGTCATCAGTTATTTTAGGCTAAAATTATTCTACAATGGTTTTATCACACCTGTACATCTACTTTGTAAGTTGAATAACGCAATTGTCGCTAACGACCAGCTGTTGAAACGATATGTAAATCTGCTAAATTCCTAGTACTATTTTAATTTTTTTAGAAATCATCTATCTAGAAATTTACTTTCAATATTTCTAAATATAATTTTATACATCTCTTAAAATTCCTGGTATCGTTTTAAAACTTTTTTACTCAAACTTTGATGTGTTAATTTACTTATCATTAACAACAGTGGCGGTTCCTGGGTGTGACTAAAGTTTTGTACCCTCTCTGTATATAGGTAAATGGTCCGATTTAAAAAAAAGTATGTCGAATGAAAGATGTATATAAATACTACTTCTCATGAAAATATTGTATTGATCCATACATTTTTCACAAATAAATGAAATATAAAATCGAGAATTTTCACACAAGAATAGCATTCGGTTGCCATTTTCCGTGAAGACAAAATAGTCTGAAATTTTTTTTTCCCATGATAAAAATGTTGCATTAATTTTAATTTAAGATATATATAAAAGTGTCAGAGTTTCTGGAACACTTTCAAAAGTTAATTTTTTATGAAAAAGTTGTCATTTAAATTCCTCCTTGTGGGCAGGTAAATGGTCAAATTTATAAAAAAAATATATTAAATGATAGGTAAATACGTCATGTATCTATATAAATAAAATTTATATCGATTTCTTCATTTTTAAAAAAAGTTATGGCAATTTTAAGTAAAAAATGTCGAAAATTAGCGATTTTTAAATTTGTAAAATTTAAATTATTTTGGAGATTTCCCCATTTACGGGGAACGAGGGAATTTTTTTCAATTTTTGAGGGTAGTCTTCAACTAGATACGATTTGTGATTTTTTGACGTATCGTTGAAAGAAATCGGTGAGAGCTGAGAAAAAGTGGTAACAGACACAAAAAAAACCAATCATAGTAATACTAATACCTTCTCAGTTTTGCATCGAAGCTAAAAGTACTTTATGATTGATAAATTGTAAAACACATACTAAAAGTAATAAAAAAAAAATTCCAACATTATTTTTTGATTAATTAAATGGTTTATGATAAATGAAACACCCTATTAATGTTGTGATATATTCATTTTTCTGAATTAGTATTTTTTCCTTAATATAATTCAAATAGTAAGATATTTAGATGGTATTCAGTTAAAATGTATAAGGTTTAGAAACATTTAACCAGTAACTATTTTTCCTTTATAAATTTTGAAGTAAAAATATGATCCAATGTCTCATAAACAAAATAAAATAATTTATTTTTAGTAGGGAACTTAAATTATATTGATTTTACGCGTATATTTAATATAGTTGCTGTATGAAAATAGAAGTTACTCATATATATAATGAACATTCCATAAATCTCGTAATTACTGAATCTAAATTATAAGTTAACTTTTAATCAACATAGTTTAACAAATGTTTATTTTCAAAATAGAATTTCAATTAACTTTAAAATATTTTTGTTAAAATTATTACATAACAACAGCTTCAGTAATAAATTATAAAAATTCACTAAATTATTAAAAGATATAACTTTGTTAAATTTGTCTGGTTTTTGTCAAATTTAAATATAGATTTTCAGAGTATCAAATTTAAATGATTACCCATAAAATGTTTTGATAAGAGGTTAACATAGAAAAAATAACAAACTTGTAAATAAAAATGTTTTAATAATTATCAAATTATAATGTTTTTCATATTTTTCTTATTCCCAACTAAATCGTTAACTAAACGTTTCTGCAAAATAATTTTAAATGTAGAAAAAATTCAAGTTTTGTTATATTAATGTAATAAAAATTAAACAGCCTGTCATGTTTGAGCTTAATTAATTATATTGGGTTTAAATGCACGAAACGAAATATAATTATGACCATAACAAAATATTAAGAAATTAAAAAAAAAAAAAAAAAATACCCTGGTAATAAAACAAGTTCATTTTTAATTCACATACATCATCTTACAATGGTTTCATAAAATTTTATTGTATGTTATAATAAACATTGCAATTTAAATAGTTTTTGTGAATTTTTGCCAGTTATTTTAATAATTTTATAAGTTAAATTTTACAAGACTGATTTGCAAGCAGTTTTATTGTAAACAACAAATTAATAAATACATTTAAAAAAGAATATAAATGGCTGATTCAGTGAAACTATACAATTGGTATAAACAGAATAATCACAGCAAAACTTACACACTAGATTAAATATTTACTTAAAACGGTGACACATGGAATAAATTCAAACACTAACAAAATACCTACAATTTAGCAACATTAATATAACACAATTAATTCCTATATTAATTACTAATAATATTAATTTTATACATAAAAAAAAAAGAATAACAGAGGAATTCTTTGCACTTTTTGTACTATAATATTCCTCACATTTCCATACGAAATAATAATAATAATAATAATTATAATTATAATAAAAATAATAATATTATATAACTACAATAATAATAATAAAAAAAATAATAAAACAGAGGTAGATGGGTTAGGAAACAATGATAAATGTTGATAGTAATAATAATAAGATTAATAAAAGAACTTGCTTAAAAAAAACCCTATAGATATGAATTAGATAATAATATTAGCCTAATTTTATATAATTTAATTACTCTAAAACTTATTAAAAGTGGAGGTAGTCAATTTGTACTATATGTCATTAAAAATATTATTTTATAATATTCTTAAAGTGATGTTTAGCTAACAACAAAGGATAATTTTTAACACTTATCGTGGAATGTCATAACTTATAACAGAATACTGAACAAACTTTACAGATTGTCTGCACTTCATTTTAGTGCAAAAAATTCCCCAAATAATATTCTATCTATTTATTTTTGTTTTACTAATAATCATTACTTAAGACACCACAAATTGTACTTTGAGTTATGTACCAAGCAAGGTAAATGTTTTGTTTCAATTATCACTAACAAAAAAAAAAAAAATTAAATATATATGTATCATAAAATAAAAATAATAGATTAATTTATCATACAATAAAATGCATGTAACAATCAGAACAATTAAATTTAATAACTATGAATAACTTGGTTTGAATTAAAAAAACAAAATAAGAATGACTTGATTATTATACCATATAAAATTTAATATCCAAAAATCAAAAATTATTTTGTTAATTAATAATTAAAAGATGATGAAAATTAATTAAATTAATGCTCACTTGAATTCCAATTATAATTACTTTACCATAAAAAGAAAAAATATTACATTAAATTGGAGTTCTTGATTTTGCATTAATTCTTATAATTAGCTACTATAATCATCAAAAAGGTTGTGTAATTATTTATAATTACCGGCAAAACGCATAATAAAATTCTTAACTGCTTAAATAACAAAATAAACAATAAAACATCTTACGTTCTAATAAAACTATAACATGTGGTATTAAAAAATACTTGTACTATCGTTACATTAACACTATAGAGGCGAAAAGGAAAGTGCATTATGACTTGAGACTTGATCACTATTCGCCTCACTTCATATTATATAATTGTTATAATCTATAATAGACATTATCTTTTTACTTTATTAACTATAAAGTATTACTTAATTTAAAATTTGTACATTAAATTGAAACAAGTCGTTAAATTTTTTAACTTCATTAAAAATTATCAATTATATTTAAGAAACAAATTCAAGTATTAACAGAGTAAAAATTTTTTTTTTTTAATACCAGAAATGTCGAATATAAATTTTACAACAACTGATGATGGTAAAATTTTGAAAAATACACTTAATTTTTATTATAATGAGGGTCTTGAGGTGTAAAAATAAATTTGGACTTTTAAGCGTGTATAATACAAAAAGGATAAATTCTGGTTTCAATCATATTGTGACTAGTGCAACAATATTATGACTAGTATTAAGAAATAAACTGTTTCAATTTGGAAAATGAATGGTACATTTCAATGATGAAATTTGTCATTAAAAGATAATGTATGAAACACTACTTTTATCAGGTACATTTTGAAAAAATAATAATAACCTACACATATTCAACAATGTACAATACTGTATTATAAATATCATTTAGAGATACTTATGAGAAATAAATTCTATGATGGAATAAAATGTGTAATATAAGATAAAATATAATGTAAGCTTTACGCTTGTTTTTTACAATGAATAATTTTTTTAGTAGTTTTATTAAATCATTGAAAAGTTTAGTTTTTTTAATGAGAATTTTGACTTTAATGTTATTCACGAATGGTTTTTAAATATATAGAAATTTTAAAATCATCATTCATATATACTTATTTCATTGTATGAATACATAATAAAAATTAAAAAGATAATAGTTTCATTTTAAACTAGTTTCAATTAAACTTGAATTCATTCTAATGCAATAATAACAACAACTATATCACTATATAATATTATCAACAAAATTACTGAATTCATTAATTCTCAAATAAGTATTACTAAAAATGTACCATTCATAATCAATTATTTAAGTGTACATAAATATGCATCAATAAAATCATTAAATAAATGTAGAAATAAAATCATTTTTAATAATAGTTTTTTACACAACAAGAGAGCTGCTTTCATTGTAACTTAACTAACTTTGTGATATTAAGGTATCTTATGGACACATAAGCAATCTACAGAATAAACATTAACATTTTTATTTATATTCATATTTATAAATAATATATATGTAATTGTAAATTTATATATATGTATTATGAGTTATATATATAAATATATATATAAAACATAAAAATCATTGAGGTAAGTTATATATTAAGGATAGTGTCATAAAAATGTATTTTCACCTAAAAACTAACACTATCCTTATCAGTCTTAATAGTTACAGAAGTGTTTATGGTTTACATTTGTACTTTAAGGGCAGTTAGCCTGCAGTTTGCTTATGTACCAGAATATTTCATATTGACCTGGTGATAAATATTATAATCTATGTCTAGCGAGAGGTAGATAAGGTATTAGGATAACAAGTTTTTTGGGTAAGGGAAAGAGGTAAATTTGGTAAAGTTATTGGTTATTATTCGCCGTTTGAGGAAAAGCAGGATTAGATTTCACCGCGATTTCCGTTTTGTGTTCTCTAGCAATATGCCTTCTCACCGTGTTATTCCGTGTAAACGTTCGAGTACAATATGGACAGTGCACACGAATACCTTGATGCCTTTGTCTAATATGAGCCCTAAGATTTGTCTCATAGCCATATAATCGTTCACAATAAGGACACTGCAGTTTTTTACCTATGAATAAAATTACACTTAATGAATTAAAATTAATAAACAAGATAATTTAATAAAAATTAAATAAATAGGTTAAAAAATATTACTGCAATAAATATATTAAGATTTAAACTATGTTTCTTTTAATATAATGATTTTAATTTAAGTTATTTTACATAATAACCTTATTAGTTAAAAGAAAAATAGTAAATTTACTTTTATATGTATACAAATAATGAAAATAGGTTTCAAAATTCCATAATTATTTGTAATAGACTAGTACAGTGGTCGGCAACCTTTTTTAATTCTCGGGCCACATTTACAAATTAAAAAGAGTTCGCGGGCCAGATAAAAAAAAATAATTTATAATTACATTATTTATTATGCAAAAAAATACTATCTAAAACTTAAAATAATAATATGACTTATATAAAATACCCGTACCAAAAACGCAACGTTCAATTATATTTATACAAAATGATATTCAATTAAATTAGTCGATTTAGAATTTAAAGCGGGCCGTATTCAATAGCTATGCGGGGCGTATCCGGCCCGCAGGCCGCCGGTTGCCGACCACTGGACTAGTACATAAAACAAATAATTTAACACATTACATTTTTAAATTATTATTAACAATTATTACTATTACTAATAGACTAATAGTGAATGATATACAGATGAAAAATTTACACTACCCTATCCAAATGAAAAAATTATACCTTCATCATGTAATTATTTATGTCATGAGGAGATATTGTCCCCATATCCCCTCAAAATTACACCAGTGACATCATTTGTCAAAATTGTTATACTAAGATATAATTCATAATATAAAAACTCATAATGAACTATTAATAATATTATTGTAAAGAAATTTTTTCAATTGACATTTCTAGTTAACACATATTTACTAGATCTGTTATCCCTGACATTTTTAATACTATTAAATCTTTAAAACCTTAGAATGCATTAAGCTAATGTTTTAGTATCCAAAGCATTAGATCAAATAAAAAATAAATATTTTGCTATATAACAATATTTTAAAATAATTGTTATATATTAAAATATGTTAGTGTTTCAATTTCAAACATGCTGTTCGAACATATTTATGTATTTTAACTGCAAACTGTGAAATAGACACTAGTTCTCATCTACTAGTAACATAACATGGTTTAAAAAAAAAAGAAAAAAGCAAAACTTATGACAGATCATGTTGAAAAATTAGTATTCCTGTACCAAAGTTATGAAAAAATACATTTGCTACAGTAAAAAAATTGATTTATAATTTATGTAGAATATTATGCAAAGGGATCTACAAGACTCACATGCTTCACTACCCTGCCACAGACCCTAGTTGAACTTGATGAGAGTGGCAACATGTACCACTGCACTTAACCCAGTCATGAATTTGGTTTATTGAGACCGGTATACCTTCTTACTAACAGCAAATAGGCCCCTTAACCAAGATATACCAAGTAAAAGGGGTTGTTAACTTGTTGCAAGAAGTTAGCCAAAAGGCAGTGATCATTGGTATCCCTTTTATGGCATCAGGAGTACCATATCAGTATACAGTTTCAGTGGTGTAGTCCTAAAAATGTTTATGGGTATACGCCTATATAATGAATAGAGAATAACGTGGGGGGCTCCGCCCCCCACACCCCCCATTGCACTTTACATTTTCTACATACAATATTTCACATTATCAACAGTGATATAGTCGTAATTTGATCAATAGATAAGTTAAAAACCTAAATGAGGAAACGTGGGGAATTTCACCCCCACACTACTTTTCAAAGGCCTTAACTATAACATAGTTTTGGGAGACGGAATACAAATATTGTGATGTTTTAACTGTGTTAAAAATATGTATTTTCTAATTATTACATAATGCAACTAAAACTCTTAACCCTCCCAGATACGGCCTAGCTCCTTCCAAACTATTACTCGAATATTTTTACTGACACTTCTAAGTTCTTACATAAATTAAATTTCATAGTCATATAATCGATATGTGTATTATTAGATACTGTTATATTTTTTATAAATAAACAATAAACTTTATGCAGTAATAAAATAATCTTACAATTATTGTTTTCAAATCGTTAAATCATAAATGAAATAAACGTGAATAGGTACATGTTAGTACTATCTTAATTCATTATAGGTAATATATTAAATACTAGATTGGTTGGTAAACGGTTTATTACGGAAAAATACAAATTACCAATTTCAACAGCTATAGGTTAACCCAATAAATTTCAGTTTCAACTTAGTATGTGCTATATCGTTAATTTCTGATCGATGTTTTAAATTTTATCAATAAAATTGTCGTGAAATGATAAACATTATCCTATTTATTTATTTTTGTTTTACATTTATATTCTATTTTTAAAATGATAATAGTCTCGAGCCATATTTGTATGTTTATAACTTCAGGTATATGTTTATATGTGGTATGACTGTAGAGATTAAACAAACTGATAATAGTTATTCAAAATTTGTGTTTTATGACAAACATACCTATATTCGATACCCACGTATTACTTTTTATTTTATTCTTTAGTCTATACTCTTTAACTATTTTATAAATACGTATATGCACTAATAAAAAAACTAATAGTGGATATACGCCGTATACCCGCGTATCACTCATGATTTTATAAGTATACGCAATAACAGAAAAACAAAGAAGTGGGTATACGCTCCACAACACCTCTGTACAGTTTTATCACAGTATCAAGCTTTGCTGTGATGGACCCCTTTGTTTTTCAACTACTTGTGGCAAACTCTATGGATGAAACATTGTAAAACCACAAAACAACGATTTTGTGACGAAAAGTAATCTTATGGAAAACCTATTAATGCAAGAATGTCAACTGATGGCTCTTTACAAAATAAAAAATGTCAATGTAAACAGGACATTCAGTAAAACATTTAGTAGCAACAGAGGTGTTATTAGGATTAGAACCAAAGAGCAATCCCTCAGAGTATTACCAAAAACTGTTGTAAAGAACACAGGCCAGTATGGAGTTACCTTGTAGTATCCAGAAAATCTAAAATGTTTACCAAGACTCCTGGTCTACTACTGAAGGATCTTAGTAACATAATTAGATATCAAGAAGTCAGACTGAACTACTTCTAGAACATGATCATTTGATTAAACATCTTTACACATGGGAATGATAGAATCATCACTGTGCAGGAAATGTAAAATAGAATATTCTTTTTCACATTATATTTAAATATGACATCTTAGCTACATTAAGATCTAAAAAACCTAAAATCCAGAGAGATAAAACTCTTTGAATATATAGGAAGCGCCTAATAGGATGTCCTATATATATATATAAAATTAATAGCAACAATACTTAAGTGGAAACACTTAGATGAAGAAACTGAATTCATATAAATCAATAAAAGATGCACACAGTAAATCTAGAGGTCTGAATGTATGCATGGATAATTTTTGCTCATCTCTTCTCTCTAACAACTAAAACGTATAGCTTATGCAAAATACCTAAAATTTTTTTTCCCAAATCCTAGGCCTTTAAATAAAATACTACCTAATCATCCCATATCAATGTTCAAAATGTAAATCATGAGCACCTCAAGTTTATATTAAATTCAAGGTAATGTTGTTAAATATTAGGATAGTTATACAAATCTTTGCTTTTCAGAAAAAAATTTCTATAAAAAATTCAGGAAACACAAGTTTCCAAAAAGACAAATATCCTACAACCTTTAACTTATATTTTATAAACTAAAAATATCACATAACAAAATACTAATATAAGTTATATACTAAAAAATATAAATAATACTTTATTATTAATATTTATTTATTATTTATAATAATAAAAAATATTACCATCAGCTGTAACAGTTGTCACAATATTTTTATGACAAGGATCCATTTTCCAAGAATGATTTGAAGGAGATGATGGTGTTTTCCCATTATCAAGTGTTTTCCATTCATTTGTTAAACCTGTACCCTGAGGATGTAAATCTCCAATATTTGGTGGAGCTACAGGTTCAGATTTTATTCGCAGATCTACAAAGTAAATATTTATACCATTAATACAAAAATTAAAACTTGATAATTTTATAAATTGTTATAACAATATAAGATTGATAAATACTTTTTTAAATTAACTAATATCCATATGACAAAAATTAGGAAAGATATCATAAACTAAAGAAATAAATATGTGATAAATATTTTAATGAAATTCTAGATATTTAATTAGATGAATAAAGTAATGAATATTAATAAAATAAATGAAAAATGTTAAAAATTATTATTTTTTTTAGCTATTTGTGTTTCAAACTGCTACATCCTTTTTCTTAACACTTATGCATTCTATTTACAAAATATTTATTTTAATGTCTTTATGAATTCACTTAGTTATTTTCAAAGTAATATAACTTATTTAATATTTACACATATAAATAGATTAGTTTATGTTATAGATTATATTAGTTGGTGACATAAGTTTGATTGTTGATTAAATAAAAGTGTATATTATTAACGTTTTAATAAATTTTTTTTTGTAAATTTGATTTTTTAAAAAAATTTTTATAAAATTTGTTTTTTTAGTTATTTAGTAGTATTAAAAAATTAAAAAAAAAATTAAATGTTGAAGAAGGATGTTGTAATAGCTGTACGATCTACAGAATACTTTAAAATAGATAAGGGCTTTTTAGGAGTTTAAGTACTGCAATAGACAAGTGAACTTAATATATTTATTTATTACAATTTTTTCATTCCCTTTTTTTATATTTTGAAAACATATCATTATCATATGAACACAAAAATGTTATATCCATTTTATTATTATTAATTTTTGGTATTTTTATTATTTTATTAATGATATATTACTTTTAATGATTTCAGGGATCCTAAATATGTGGTGTTTGATTTTATTGAAATTTTTTTCATATAAATTTTTCTATTGTCAAAAGGTACTAATTAATTTAAATCAGCCATTTTAGTCAAATATTTCAACTTGTATTTTTTTTAAATTACTCAATCAATAAATTATAATTACTAAAGTAATTATAATTTAAGAAACAATTAAAAATTATGGTTACATACTTAATTAATTTTACATTTTAGTTATGGTTAATTAAGATGTATAGAATAATAAAAAAATTTACCTTCTCCACAATCATTGGTAATATTGCGATAATGGTGAGAAGATGTGGTAGCATCTACAGGACCTGAATTGTTTGTTTGGGACTGATGTGAATTATCCATATGGGTCGTCGGCGGATAAGTTAGAGAAAGAGGAGGTTCTGGTCTCGAACCATTTCGTAAAACTGATTCTCTTACTCCAAGAGTGTCCGAGACCGGTGTAGAGTTTGGACTACTATGAAGTGAACGTTTATTTCTTTGGGGATCAGGCGATGGAGGATGCTGCTCACCATGTGCATTGCTAGCTTGACGATAATGTGAGTTTATAAAAGAAGGGATATGACTAAATGAGGTAGACTGTAACTGAACCTCTTCCGATCCGTTTTGTTGCCGGGTCGGCCGAGGGGAATCTATAGGTGTTTTGTTTTCACTGTTAAATTGTTCACGTTGACTTGTCAGTGAGAATTTGTCATATTCAAATGACAGGCCTTTGACCTAAAATTTTTTAATTTTTTTTTTATTAATTTTTCATAGATTACAAATGTGAACTAAAAAAACACATAAACTGAGTGCCTATTAAGCACTATAGGTGGCATTTTTGCTTAAAACCCACTCATGTCTAAGTCATCAATATATAAATTTAATATAACATATAAAAATAGTATTATTATTATTAATTAATTATTTATTACTATTTAATTATTATTCATGTCGATGAATAGCCAAATTATGTGAAAAAAAATGTTTTTTTTGTTAGTCCCGGGACTTTTTGGACAACCTGTTAGTGATCAAACTTATATTTAAAATTTTAAAAGTATTTTATAAATTTATTTAGATTTCTCTTTTGACGCATAAATATGAATAAATTTTTAATAGTATATTATTATATATTTAATATATATTAATATATATTTTGATAATCAGTAAAAGGTATAAATTAAGTTAATCTAAGAATGCAACATGACATGTGTTTCTAAAATTTTAGTTTCTAGATAATAGACTAATGAAAGTTATTTAAAAAAATTAAAAATTATTTTTCCTTTTTATTCCTTTTAAAATTTGTCGCACAGAGTAATATTTCTTTATTATTGTAATCATCTATTACAATAAAGAATATTTAAGATATAATGATTAGTAGATTAACCTCAATAAAATCTTTTGAGTACAGCAAAATACTCATATAAAATAAATAATTAAATTAAAATTAATTGAAGTTTTACTTGTAAATGGTCAGCTGTTTTTAAGAAACTAGAGAGCCTATCTTGAGATATTTGGACTTCTCCGCGATACATGAACTCAAGCAATGATTCCATGTTCGTAGAAGATGTTCCATCGAGAATAACTATTAAACTAGATCCCAAAGGTGTAGCTTCAAATATTTCTTGGAAATGTTTACTACATGCTGCCAGGATTAGTTTGTGAGCTTTGAATGTTTTTCCTAAAAAAAAGACATAAAGTTTTTTAATAATTAAATAATTCTTAGTAAAAATGGTCAAAATTTAATAATTATATAAAGACTGTTGTATTTGAAAGCTATTTCTACAAAAAACTTTTTAAAACAAAATTCTTATTCAACATTAAATGAAACATTTTTTTATAATAGCTTAAATAAAGTAAAAAAATCGCATGTTTGTAAAAAAAAAAAACTGTACAAATAGCAGCCTTAAAAAAATTTTGATGACTCGAAAATTATGTCACTGATTAATTTTCATATTAAAGAACGAATAATTAAAATATATGGTATGTGAAGCTAAATTAAGAATCCCAGGATTTTCTTCTATAAAAAAGTTTGATCTATAATCTTTAGCTATATACTAAAATCCTAAGCCCCTCAAATTGGTCTCTATAAACATAAAAATGGTCAAAAGTAGGTTTTATATGGCACAGTAGATTATTTAGTGACATACTCCTTACTGGCTCTTTCAGCCAATGTAAAAACCTAACTTATTGTAATTATTATTGTAGAGTCAACCCCATTACTTTAGAAAGAGTCAATGGAGATGATATATATTGTTAAAATACATAAAAACTACATATGTAATCTATAAATTACCTTCGCAAAATAGCGAAACATCCGTTAGGCTCTCTGATTTAAAAAGGCTGTCAAATGCAGTCACTAAGTTATTACTAAAACTATTCCACTTGAGGCAAAATTGTTGATGTGGGTCCATTCCAGTTTTTTTTTTGAGACAATAATTAAATATTCATAACAGTAATCTGAAAAAAAAAAAACAACAGAAATTCATCAATTAATAACATTATTTTTTCTTTTAAGTATTTTTATTTTAAATCAATATTTTCCTTGATTTGATTTGAACGCAGTACTTTCCCAATGTACACCAGTCTAAAATTAGCTGACATAAACCAACCTAACTTTATCCAAGAGTTTGTATTTTTATTTAAAGATTTACATATAAAATGACATTTAAATATAAATTCATTTCATATTACTACTTAATTTGAATTAGTAATAATATACTAATTTAAATTTGAAATGTATAAAATATTTTATAATATTATATTTAATTATTATAATATATAATATTTATATTTTTCTAGTGTATAACAGCATATATTTAAATTATTTTAAGAGTATATCTTTGCTAACATGACTAATGATAGCTATTTATTAATTTTTATTGTTCAACTTGAAAACAAATAACCTTTTTAAATAAAATAAAAAAATAGGCTAAAACATAATTAAACCCAACTTTGTAACCATAGATAAAAACATTTTTTAGAGCTTAATTCATTAGTAAAATTTAAATTAAATTGAGTTTATAAAAAAATTGTTTTTAAATTTTTATTACGATCATCATATTATGTACATTTTTGTTTATAATACTTTTTTTTTTGTTATTATATAACTTTTTCATATCACATTTTTCTCAAATAATGAACATTAAGAGATGATTTTTTTAATCTAATCACTTAACTATGATAACAGAATTATTTTTTAGTATAAAAATAAATATTTCTAAAAAATAAATAATTTTAATAGAAAAAACTATTATGTATACATAGTGTCTATTATAAATATATATATAATTACTGTTTTCATATTCTTTTTTTTTTATTGCAGTTTTTAAATATCAAGCGTCATTGTTTATTTAGGTATAGAAATACTATAAGTACAAATGTAACTATGTAAACATATTTGTTATACTCTACATCAATGCTCAAGTAAGAAAAATTTACATAAAATACATTCAAAAGAAGATTTTATAGTGTTTTTTTATACATTTATTTAAGCTTAAATACAACAATTGTTTTTATATTTTGATCGACAAGTGATGACACAATAAGTTAGAATTCAAAACATGATAGAATATATATCATTACACATATGCATAAAATTATTTTTCCTAATTAATTTAATACATTTATTATTAAAAAACAATAACCCAACTTTACAAATAACTATATTTTAATCGAGGGTCAAAACTTGCCCACTAAATTATTACATTTAAACAATTCCACTAATAATGCATATATTGATTTGTCAATACCAAAATCAAATGTAAATTTAAATGCTTAAATTACATTTTTTTTTTTTTTTTTTTTAATAATGATTAACATTTTTTTATGTGTAATAAATAAATGTATGGCTACAAAGTATAAAAAGTACTCTTCAAGAATTAACTTAAAAGCGAAATAATTTACCATTTGTATATTCATACAGTTATAAATATATTAATGTTAGATTTATACAATATTATGACAAGTCCAAAAAGTAAATGAAATTTCTAATAGAAAATAAATGTACAACAATAAAGAACTTAGGTTCTTTATAATTATATTATCAATATAGTTTATATTTAAGTATATGTGCCTTTGCATTGAAAAAATAAATATTTTTTAAACTTAACTTTGAATTATTACAAGGCTAATAATTTAATAATATAAGAGAAAAAATTTAAATTTTATTTTCAAGGAATTTAGTTATAATTTCACAAATTTAAGTCGCATACATGTATTTACTAGTTTATCTTTTTTATAATACCTTTTGTACTATATACAATCAAGCAATTGATTTTTAAGTGATATAAAACTAATCACTTTCAAGTATTGTTAGTCAAATATCGGGCAATAGTATAGATAATATCCGATTAAATCACTACAATACCAAATCTGTAAAATTCAACCAACACAAATAACAGATCACTACTAAAAAAATTATAAGATACATTACATTTTTAATGTATTATATAACAAAAAACTGAATTATATATATATATATAATTTCTAATTTTAACATAAATAGTAAAGAGAAAATAATCAGCCAAAGTCGGCTAGATAATAATAACCCAATAGAGATAGTGCTAAAGCACACATTTTTTATTAAAACAGTTATTTAAATCATAAATGTTTTTTCATCATTAACATTTGATGATTTCTTAAAACCATAATCTTTGTCTTATCAGAAAATTAAAAAAAAAAAAAATTTGCCCAAGCAAATATTGATTAAAAATAATGGTCAAAGAGTGAAAAAGTTGTATGTTTTTAAAAATTTATCCAATTACTCACCAGTTAACAAACTTTTTCGCCAACAAATCCGTCAAATGTACATGGCAATGAGGTAGATGGGCCAAAAGTCCAAAATTTATTGAGGTCTACACACACAAAAAAAGTTAATAACTATTATTATTTCAGTTATCAGTATTATTATCACTAATTTATAACGATGAAAATGAAAATTTAAAATAGTAATTAACAGTCAGGTGTAAAATTCATGCATTATGCAAAAAAAATATGATACAAAAACAAGATGTGATTGAGATTTTTTTTTTTACATGATAATTACTACATAAAATTTTTGTTGAAATTAATAAATATTTTATTACAATTTTTTAATCGTGTCCGCCACTACCGTCACCGAACACCGTACACACTCACACATACACAACGCACACACGGACGGACGATCGCTCACCAGCAACCAACAATGATAGCGATGGCATCAGCTGAGCTAGTGGCGAACACAGCGCGCGCATCGCCAAGTTACGGTCCTACCGCGTTGCAGCGTCGACATTATCATTATTGTTAATAATTGACGTGCAACGCGCGATTTTTCTTTACACGCATGCCATATATAATACTGAATATTGTACAGATAATGTTAAATGATAAAATGTTTTTTTTTATACATTTTAACTAGATCAAAACTATTCTGGTAAATTTATTAGGAAAAATTCAATTACATCGACTGTTGATTAAACAAAAAGAAATCTTTTAATTTACACGTGACACAAACAAAACAAAAAAATGGAATGCATTGTATTCAATGCAGTAATGTAAAGAAATATATGATTATGGAAATTTTAAGTGATAACTGCAAATACGATCGAGTGGAAAAAATTAACAATTTAATATGTCAAATAAAAATCGATTACGTTTAAATTTTGTTAATAGACAACCTTATTATTGAAAAGCTAAAATAATTTGTGAAATTATATCCATGCAACTAAATTGGTGATTAACTACAACAAAACACAAAGATAAATACAATGCGATAGCGTTGCCAGTAAATAGATATTGCATTTTTTTTTTCAATAAACGATAAAGTTATGTGGCAAAAATCGCAGACGTCGGGCGCGTGCACTTGTAAGCAGTGGTATGCATGTCGTGAAAGGTATTTTTTACAGACTGATAACATTCAATACTTTAGCTATTACATTACATTCAGTACAATTACCTTGGCAAAACTTTGGACGCAACTCTTGACTAAGTCCCGCGGCGCACACGATACACGATGATAAGTATTAAATACTATTTTAACTATTGAGGTACACTATGCACAAAACGTACGCAAAAACATTTAATATGTTAATTTAAAATACATACAAAATAACTTTAATTTGTATACTTTGAAATAATTATTAAGAATTTTTTTTTCAATTACAACGATGTGTACGCGGCGTTGGCGGCGACGGCGACGGCGACGACGACGGCGGCGGCGACAACAACGAAGGCTGCGCCGTAAGACGCATAACGTTTGTAGGAAAAAAAATTGCAATCGTGCACCAAGTGGAGGGGGACCTTATGAATATCGACCGTATTAATGAATTTATTTAATATTATTAATTTTATATGAAACAGTTACCGGTAAGTGTGTAATATATTAAATATTGTATTATTTTATTAGAACAAACGGAGTGTAATATTTTACTAGCGATACAAAGTATGTTCGAGGGGAAAAATAAAACGCACTCGTTTAGCGCGCACACACGCTCACGCACACGCACTCACTAGTTTTAGCACAGGCTGCGGCGGCTGCGGGCCGGAAGGCGAAAATGGCATAATGCAGCAGCAGTGGCGGCGGCTGTAGGCGAACCGATGAGTCGCGAAGTTTGGCGCGCTGACGTTTTTGCATCGGTCGAAAACGGCACTAGATCCCCGCCCGGACACGCCGCCATCCCTCCACTTCTATTTAATGCTATCACTATTCGCATACCGCGCGCGCCGGCGTCCCATCGGCTGTGGTGGCGGCAGTGGCGACGGAGGGTGACGACCACGCCGCACACAAAAGCGGCGTCCGACAGCAAATGCACGCACGCGCAAAATCGCAATAGATCCGTACTTCCCTCTCTCTCGCAAAACGCCAAGTACCTCCCGCCGCCCCCTTTAGATCACAATGGACCGTCTGACAGTGTGGCGGAGCTTATTCTAAATGTTATTTTTCCGATATCGACCACTCTCGGTTTTTCGACAATCGGTGCGCGCGTGCACGGTGTTGCAGCGCCCGTATAAGGTGCAACACTGCGTTCGTCCTCCGTTCTACGATGGCGGGGATAATTCGCAATAGGAGCGGTATGGCAGGCGGACGGCGGTAACCGTCGAAGGCCACAGCCGCAAGAAATCCGAGTGCGCACGCGGGCCCCGGAACGCTCTTGCCAAGCTGAGCGCTGAGGTTATTTTTTTGTTCACGCTCGTCCTACCATACCCATTCCATCTGGCGCCCGCCTACCACGGTCGCATATCGCTCGCTCGCTCGGTTGCTTACTCGCTTTAACGGCTATAATAGAACAGTGTCCTCTCTCTCTCTCCTTTTTGTGCGACCACTTATTTTTATGGTATTTTTTTTTTCTACACACCCGTTATTATTTTTTGTGTTGTGCGTTCCTTGGCCGCTGCCGCACGCATTATTTTTCGCCTTCACCATGAGGTTCACTGTTCCGCGGTCGACCGTTCAGTTTAGGCGGGGATGGGGAAACAAACGACTAGATGGGTAGGAGCGACGGGAAGAGTAGCAATAGTAGGAGAAGAGTCCATGCCGCTAGCGTAACGCTATGCCACACACACACACACATACTGACAAAACAACCGCACTGAAATATTAATATGCGTGCACGCATACCATCGCGAACCGACTACGCATGTTAACGACGTCGACGACTGGACGCTATTACAAATTTATGGTTTACCTAGGCGCTATTATATTATTAATGTTATATTGTGTTACGTGTTCTTTGATTCGGCGTTTCCTGCTCACCCATCCTCGCAAACATAACAGCGCGCCGCCGAATCGTATATAATTATTAACAAGCTACTAATATTCAGGATATTTTATAGTTTTTTGGGGGTCATTTTAACATACATGCCTGTGCGACCGCATGGGTTGGTACCACAAGAATAATAAGCGCAGCATAGGCGGCGTCTCTAGCTAGTCGCAACTATGAAAACGTTGAAGACTGCAGCACGGAATACGTTATTGTGTTTCCGCTCCTCCGTATGTCCAACTAAGACGCCAAGGAGTCAAAGGGGGCCGTATACACACTGTCATACAGACCAAGGTTACGGGTGGCACCGTATCCGGTATGGAGAAAATGATTTTTCCGTTAACTCCGACATCATACGGATGAGCTTATCGATTGCAATTTAAGAATACGCAGAATGTATTATTATTAATGAACAAGACAATTTGATGTATGCACTACACTGTTTACAACTTTGTATTCGTAAACAGTTATCCGTGCAAATACACTTGTAACGAAACAGAACAATCGCTTTACATGACTAATATTATTGCCTATTTATAACGTCTGTCATTTTGTATAGTCTCATACTTGTAAACATAAATAAAAATTTTATATTTCTATTATTGAACTAAAACCACGAGGATCTGCCGGGGGAACGTATCACGCCGAGGAAAAGTGTGATATCTTTATTTGGGAACAAACGTTTTTACAGCTGACCTTGATTTATATTTGATTCCAACATCTTTTTGATCAATAAAATACTGTTCACGGATATCTGTGAAAAGTGTATAGACATGATCATCGATCAAAATTTTGTGGACATTAAAATACTGCGAGCGTCTGTTCCATTCGTTAAAAATGTTTTCATTGAAGAAAAAAAGAAAAATTATATGCATATAAGATGTATTATTTTATCTTTTTTCTCCAAATCGATTTTATCACATAACATATCCCACAGCTAGAACTCTCGAGTATGTCCGAGAGGCACGTAATCTAGATATTTCGACTGATTTATTTCTCACAGTGAACATCGTTATCTCTTATGTGCAATACATTAGGCTGCGTTATTCGTAAATGTTATGTATTATTTCACTTTTCGGTTAGCTCCAGCCTGAATACAAACAACAACAACTGAAAATTACTATCCCAATATACTGTTGTTGCCTGTTGGCACACATACTAGGCCTATTCCGTGTCTACACGAGACTGCCCACCGGAGATCATTAGGTGAATGCCAAATAGACAAAAGCGCAGACAGCACAACGTTGTGTGTAGTGTGTATCATGTACGAGCCCGCACCTCAACCGTGAACCATCCTCTTTGACCGCAAAGAGAACAGGCGGAGAGAGAAAGAGTGTAAAGATGAATATTTAGATAGTTTTAAAACTGACTATAATATACTGGCACAAAGGAAATCTCAAACTATAAACCAGAGTTTAGTCAGCATCATCCGGGCCCTGTAGTATTTATTTTGACTTTTCAAAAAGGTCACCGAGGGGCAATTGCCCGGCAAATAAGTAGCCGATGGATGCGAGCTATGCAACTTTTTACTAAAGTTTATTTAAGAAATATTTTCCATGATTGAAAACATTTATTAACGTCTATATGTAATTCTACGGTGAATATATAAAAATTTCAGATTTGTACGCATAACCTTGAACCAGGTCCCTGATCTCTTTAAAAAAAAATTGCCAAATAGACTTATTACTTGTTGACTTAAAATATTTATAGCTATGTAATTTATAATAATACACGCGAATTAGTTGAAAACATTTTATAATTGTCAAGAATGAAATTAAAGAGGGGAAAATTAGGCTCTTTCGTATGTTAAAGTAAGCCCCCTCAGTTTGGTTAAATATAAAATTGCCATTAATTAAGTGGGGATTGGCAATAAACCAAGATTATTACACATTTAATAGTGTTAACAAATGGTTGAACATACCTCCCTAAAGGCTTTTTTTATTAGTGTCGGGCAAAAATATCGATAATAACGAAATTTAATGGTTTGAAATATCGTAATATTAACCTTTCAGAACATTGGTACACTAGTATATACATCTTATTTTTTAATTTTTAGTTTTGAAGATAGAACAGTTCGTCCCATACCAAAATATGCTATATGATGTACGCAACAATTTTAATCTATATTAAAAAAAATCAAAAGTTAAAAGTTGACAAATAAATTTCTCTAAAAATTTTCTAAATTTATAGAATTTTTCAAGATTATCAATAAAAAATTTATTTGAGTCAAAGCAAATATTCATTTTATAATGTATATTTTTTATTGTAACATTTAGAAAGAAAAATTGTAAGCCGAGGTTATATTAGTCTGATAAAAACATTTTCAAAGAAAAGTTAGCTTTCCCTAAAGTAAGAATTTTCATATGAGTTGTTTCATATTATAGATGTATATATGTTTGTATATTTTAGAGTTTTAAATAAATCTTAGTTTTTATTCTAACGAATCATTAAAAATACACAGCTCGATTTAAATGAAATAATTTTTCAGCCATTTTTTCCTAGGATAAGAGATAAGTGAGATAAATGTACGATTAATGATCGCGATAACTTCTAGAATAGCATTAAACTGTGTTAATACTATTGTCGTTACATACGCACATTTTTGCATAAAAAACTTTTTTCAACGTTTTACAGAACGACGATTATGTTGACTGACCTCTGATGGTTGTGCACAGAATCTGGGTAAACAAATGATTTTTAATAGGAAAACGCAGAATTTGATAATCAACTCATTTTTTCATGGGATATTAGAAGCGTAATATGCATAATATATTTATGGCGTTCAAGAAATATGCTTTACTTATAAATAGGGTTCGAGACTATGTGCAATTAAAAAGTTTATCATATTCATCCCAAGTACATAAATGATAAATTCGTGTTTTGCTAAAACACTAAACAATTTATATAAATTAGGAATTTAATTATGGGGGCATAGAGGATAACTTCTACCGTAGAACAAAAAAATGTTCTTGCGCTATAGTGTGTGGTAAATTTTCGAATTGAGTGTCTCGGAAGGGGTCTAAACAATTGCATAAAGTGTCAAACCCTATTTAGTATTTTGTGCGACTCTGGACTTTCGTTCAGATTTCCACGTTACCGATTAGTAGAGCTTGAAGTCCTTGAAATTTTAATTTTCAGTTCGTCAATGTGGTTATATAATTAATTAATGAATATAATATTTTTAAACGTGTAGTAGGTTTTTTACTCGGAATCTTGCACAATTTATTGTTGTTATACGGTCCAGTGAATTACCAAGATTTTCCCACCAAGCACATCTTTAAATTACGAATCTGGATAAATGAATAAATAATTAAAAATACATAATTATATCTTGATAATATCACTTTTGGATACTATTGGCCATACTTGGAGAATAGAAGTGGGAGCGCTATAGGCCTACACAAGTTTAGTAGCACACAGTGTGTTTCTACGTCTAGACTAGAACCTCGTCAATGTTTGTCGACCGGAAAAAGTTTTCGGTTATGTTATTTTTCTCTCTATCTCTCTCTCTCTCCGGCGTAGAAGAAAGTGTGGTAGAGGATGATGATTATGTGAGTCGTGTAAAACAATGGAACTCGCAAACCGTATCGACCGCACGGTATTAGACGGTTCCCGTACCATGTAATATCATAGTTTTGCCTGTGTACGGTTCGAGTCATACGGCAGTAACTATTACGATAAAAAAAAAAAAAAAATGAAAATGCAATCCTATTCGCCGCAGACTAGACGCTAATTGGACCGGCGGCGGTTCTGGCCGTGAACACGAGACGCCGTCGCGCGCAGACTACACACCTATCCAATTCTTAAAAAAACGTGTTAAGGGCATGGCGATCGCGAAACGGGGTCAGTCGAATTTATTGTCACCGTCTCCGATAAATGGATACAGACAAGCAGCCACAATACGAGCCAATGATTATTTACCAAGTTCAATATTCTGCTGTTGTGCGAGTCGTGATACAACACACTGAACGTTACTCGTCCAATGAAATTACAAAATAGTAATTATGGTCAATGATCACAAGCCGAAAATGCGGCGGCGAGGAAAACATATAAATAACATAATTTCCCCTCGATTAATTAGGTCAGCACCGGCCTCATCGTGACCATAAAGTAATTTACACGTGATGTACCACATAACAGGGGCGTAGCCAAAAAATCGTCTTGCAAGTGGCCGGATCTATTTTATCAAAACAAAATTACCTACGGTAGAGACATAATGTTAAAAAAAAAAAAAAAATTGTTTGACTAAAGCCATTTGAAAGATATGTGTCAAGGTTCTCGTCTAGGTCTAGTTCGGGATGTGATAAAGTGACGAGTCAAAGGGACTTTTTAGTTAGTCGATTTCCTCTCTTCCGGTCACACGTTTGGCAGATATGTTTGTAAGATCCACGTGCGCCGTCCTCTATTAATTCAAAGAATTAGCCTGACCGTATTCAGATCGGAGGGGCATCAATATTATTTAAAGGGCGATTCTGAACAAATTTGGGGGCGCCAAAGTTCATGTAACCACCGCACGCCAAATCTTAAACGAGACTAATGAATTAGTGTGTTTAGTTAACGATTAATATTAAACTTTAAACCGCGTTGAGACTTGCCCTAACAACATTCCAAATTGTGTGGAGCATTCAAAATTATAAAAAAGGCACGAGTCGCTTGTGTTACAAGACGTTTCAATTATGCGCGATGCGATCGCTTTATGACTGTGCAAATTCAGGACAAACACACAAATGCAGAATAAAACACCTGTTTCTGTTGTGTTCATACATCTTGCGATTAGTCCGCATACAGAGCGCACAGCAATAGATACGGTTTTTTACGGAATAATTGATTACTTACTTTTTAAAAACGACACCGCGATCATTGTGCAACGCTGAAAACTATTGCCGACTGGTACCATGCGCTAGGTCTAGTGGTCGCATAAAAAAATACACTACGGTACTCGACTGCGGCGAAAATTGCACAAGTCAAAAGTGATGGTACTCGAGGAGGTGACAAAATTACGAACTAGGCACTGTAACTATAGACAACTTTAAGAATTTGAAGAACATCGAACAAAAAATACATCGATGTGCTATTGTATTCATTAATAATTTGGATTATCTGCGCGTATGTGCTGCACGCGTGTAATGGATCTTGCAGTGTACATATTACAGGTATTCACTTTATTGTGAGTGTGTTGACAGAACGGCGATCAATAATAACTTACACACCACATAACTGGTATGGTGTTTACTGAATGCGCTCGAATAAAATAACTATCAACGATTTGAATAAACAATTCGATCGCATCTCCGAAACAGACAATACCTTATCGCGTTATCTGCACACGCGTATGTTTGCCAATCGTAAAAATCTCCGTGCACACATTGTCGTTACTTATTTTTTATCCGCTAATTGATGTACGCGTAAAGACGGCCGTGTAAAGTACACGGTGATTAGGTTCAGGAAGATAACTACTCAACGTTTACATTACGTCCAAATCCACGGGGGTTCTTCGGGGCAGACTAGCGATTGGGAAAAGTGATCGTTTTCTCGCATTTATGCTTTTGTTTTGTAAATTATCGGTATCAGAAATTGAGATAATAGGTGATTATTACACCATTGACCACAAAGTGTACATAGTTTTGTCACCGTTATGTTTTTAATGCGAGGAGTGATGTTTTTGTCGGGGTGTTGATTATTATAGGCGCTGTTTAATTAACGTCCTGAAGACGGTACATCAAAGTTCATACCCTTCGCTTTGCATTTCATTCGTTGGAATTATCGCGTAAATTGTATTGTTATTTAAATTGTTGAATTTGCCGAATCGTAATAATCAAAATTCGTCGTGTACGACGATCCTTAGTTATTATTATTGTAATTATTGACCGTTTGTGCGTGTGAATGTGCGCGCGTTAATTAATAGTTCGGGGGGGAATGAGTGGTTAAAATGAGAGGTAAGAAGGTCGAAGGTATCATCGAGTTCCGTCAAGTGTTGAGAAGGGTCGCCGACCTTACGAAGGTACTGCTGGTTGACACAACATGAAATGTAAAAATAAAAATCGCCACACAATAAACTGTAAACGTACGAGAAAAACTGATCGTCTTTGTAGCAAAAAAAATGTGTTCAATGAAAATTGCTACCGATACGTACAATATAAAATATAATTATTGTAAGAATGTAATATACAACAACAATAACAATATTGTTGCCAACAGATGTTTCAATTGGGTTATCATTGTATCGCGTTCTTACTTATACTGTATCATTGACTCTTTATACAAACTTAGCACGTGGGCTTCCTGCAGTACATAATGTTACCTTTATACGATTTTACGTGCTTCGGCTCACACACACACACATTCAATATTATTGACAATACATTAAAAAGCGTATCGGAGTCCGAAATTCAACGCATCGTTATTATTGTTTTCCGACGTTGATTACACGAAAAGCTACGTGTAAATACACGTCGATATTTTTAAAACAAAAAAAAATATCCGTCTTAATTCTTTGATTGTTGAACGGAATACCGATAACAATATGCAATATTGTTGTTCACCGTTTGTAACGACGTTCTGTAAGACTGTACGTTTTTGTGCGTGTCTTCGACAGTTTCGAAGACGACGCACAAACTGATCGGTTTTCACGTCGGTCCGATTTGCAGTGTAATATTTCATTCATAGCAATAGAATTTTTTTACGCGATAACATCAGATAATTGTACTACATCGTAATGTACACTGATTAGATAGAAACACACTTGACCGGCGGCTCTAGTTAAACAACTCGGCAGTTGTACACGAAGACACAGCAAAACCTCATTACGCCCCGTCTTTTTATCCATTAATGAGCAACAGCTCAAAGGTTTCAATTATCAAGCAGGTCTTCTCCGACAATCGGCCACTAATGATGTACGTCTACTGTGCGTGTTCACAGCAACTCATCCCACTCGTTGAAGAGGTGAAATAAATTCAAGGAAATTCTACTCGAATGTCGTGAGGTCGTTTGAATTGGCATTGTGTAGTGTGGTAGTCATACACACAGTGTCGATTACACTTTCGTGTGACACGAGTTCATATCTCAGTTAAACGATAAACGTTACAAATTGTGTTGGCTCGTAGTGTTATTGCAACGAGTTCTTCAAAAGAAAATTGATTTTACGACAACGCGGCAATGACAAATGACTAATTCGTAGAATGACGGAGATATGCCAAGTTGTGTAAACATTATCGATTCTAATGTTATGACAAATTAATATGACTTTAACAACAGCTCGGACCAATCCATCGCGTTAACAAAAAAAAAAGGAATTAATGTTTATGGATTATGATTTTAATAATATTCTCTTTTAACGAAGCAATCGGATAAGGCGTATAATTGTGTTGTCGAATAATTATAATTTTACCTTCACAGCGTAACACAATTCAATCCGTACGAGATGTGATATTAAACGAAACGCCGTTATTGCTGCCGCGTATTATTCAACAGGTAAAAAACAATTAAAAACTTTAACAAAACGTATGATCAAGAACCAGAACGGCAGACAAAGCGTCGTTAATTTTTGTCGGGCCTAGTCATATTTTATGGTTTTTCTGTTGCACAATACTCCTGCGTAGCGTTCAACTTAACCTAACTCAACTTAATCTTACCTACGGCGAACGATAAGCGTGAGAAAATCCAATAAAAAACTGCGTGTACATAATTCGTGGTGTTTGTGTAATGTTGTAGTAATATATAATTTTTACATAGTTGAAAGTCAAGTTTAGAAGTTTTGATGGCGTCTAATTGCTATTAACGTTGTAGTATACGATTTCCAAGTAGGCCCACGTCTGCGGCGTCGGCAGTCCTCGTCTACTATCTAGTGGATATATTGCTTTATGAGCTCGTGTCTAGGAAGAGTCCCGTTGTATTGACGTTGTCTGATGATGTTGCGACGTAACTCCAAATGGATTTTTTAAAACGCGTAATAAAAAAATCAATTTTCTCTTAGATGCCAAAAAGAAACAATACTTAATGTATTCAGTTGCTACGGAAGCGATGCATAATTAACACGCAATGAACTTTATTTCTGTATTATACGCGAGGAGATATCTAAATTCGTAAATTTTACTGACGCTTATTGTAGTGTGCAGTGAACCAGTAACCTTAGGTGTAAACGAATATTTTAAGAGGTTATAGGTTTTTTGTGTGTGCCCTTAAAAATAGAATATTACATCGCCTAGACTTGAATATTCTTTTGCACACAAAAAACAGACCAACACAATGGAACTGACTTTAAAGTTGGTGGTACGCAATTAAAGCTCATCAAAAATATACATGTACAGTTCAATGCATTAACAATGTTGTATCGATTTAAATCGTACGGCATCTGTAAGCGTGTTGGCTAACGATTAAACGCTCTCTGTTCGTATTGTTGCTGTATTCTAAAAGCGAGATATTTAAATGATGTTATTTTTTACGTTTTGTACTAATAAAAAAAAAATGTTATGGGCTGGTGAAATCGCGTTACATTATATTAATATTAAATTAAAAAAAAAAAAAGTTCTAAGGCGGTCTGTACAATGTAAAGTGTATGGTTTAGACTTTTTTTTTTATTTATATTACGTGTAAGTTATCCATCATCTTTCTATGGATGTATTTTGTTTCGTTTTGATTTAGGGCAAATCTATAAAAAATATTAGGCATATGTGGTCATTAAATAAAATATTCATAGAACAGGTCGTTAATAGGCAACCAGTCGATTCTAACTAGCATCTAGCAATAATAAAAAAAAAGCTATCATTTAATCGCCAAGATTAACCGGCTAGCTGTCGTTGACCATTGCAGTCAATGCACGGCGGCGTTAAAAGAAACTAGTATCGGTAAAATATGCAAACTGACTGTTTGAAACAAAAGTATAAAAACGTTTAAACCTAAAAAATAATAATTTTTATGATGGGTTTGTGCTTGAATGATTTAAAATAAAACCTGTAATAAAACTTCTTATTGCATTGCCTGGTTGTCATGGTTTCTTTAAGCTTTTCTCGATAATATTCGTTTACGAATGGTAGCCACGATTTAACACACATGTGTTTTTGGAATATGTACAGCAACAGTAAAACGATAGTCGTCATAAACTTGAAACTCTCATCGACTACACCATACCGTTAGAGACCTATAGTTTCTACGAGATAGCAGAATAATTGACGATTACAAGTCTAAGTAACATGTATTTTTTAATAGAAAATAGATACATCATACAGATGTACTAGCAGCTACGTAGTTTATAGCATAACAGTAGAAGGGAAGACAATGAAGAACGTTGTTGTTTGCAACTACTATGTTAACATGAGAGGCGTCCAGTATCAAAGTTGAATATTATTAATTTTCAAGTAAAACATTTTTTTTTTTTTTTAATAACAGACGAACCTCCGCAAATATACTATACATTCAATCGTTATTAGCATAGGTGCTAATAGAGGGCAAGCGACTTTTAGCCCTCGCGAAATCACAATTAACCTTTTCCCAAAATTGGTCAAGTAAAATATTTGTAGTTTATGAAAATAGTGGTCATAAATAGACCTGTATCTGCTAAGAGTTCGATTATCAATCAGTCTAATTTAGCAACATAAATCTATGTTATATATTTGAAATAAAATAAATAATCTTATAATTGATAAAGTAATAACTAAGTACCGTTGTGCTTCATTAAATGACGCTCATGTAATCAGGACCGGCGCAAAGGGTATGCTAAGTTTGCTCTTGTACAAGATCCTACTAAAAAGCTCCTTTTTTTAATTAAAACATTTTTTAAGAGCCCTGTAAAATTGTTTTATGACCCCGCGACTTCTAGTACCGGTCCTGCATAACTGCATGTAATATAATTTCAGAATGAATGTATAATATAAATAAAACTTCAGGAATGGAGAGAGGAGACAATTGAAGGGTACACGGAAAAAACAAAGCAGTCAATTTTTTGAAAACAAAGAATATCTATTACTTTCGAATAACCTGATTTTTTCACTTGTTTGGTGGCTTAAAATATGCATTTCACATATCTAATACTTTGTCACCAAAATCTCAATTTTGAAAAAAATTTACTCGCTTTGTTTTTCGTGTATTTTTGAATTGTGGATAAACTTAGGCTTTCATCAATAAAATAAACACTCAAGACTTATCACAGGGCAAATATTGCAGGATAATCTGAGCGTTTATTAAAAAAATAACGGATAACATTGTTTTTTTTTGGGGGGGGATTTAATATAATTTACTTGAACATACCTATTCGGTTGATAAGTGTCTTTTTATTTACCCGACTTATTTGACAATGGGAAATTGTCAAGGGAAATTATCGAATACTCAATCAATAATGTTGTTTATCAACTGGAAAACGCAATATGAAAATATGTATTTTAGAAAATTAATAAAAATAAACCCAAAATTACTTGCGTTTTTTTTTACTTTATCGATAAGTTTTACTTAATGGGTTTTTTTTCGTGTATTTAAGAAATTATAATTTTAAGAGTGGCAAATTCAATAAGAGTGTTAAAAGGCTAAGCTCTGTCCGTTGATCGTGTTAACGATATGTGTCAGATATAAAGTGATTAAAAAAACAAAAATTGACCAAAACATCTTGACTGTTATGTTGACCCGGCGTAGGAGTTGTAAGTCAGGATTATTGAAGCTGAGACATTGTATTGTGATATTATCATTATCGAGGAGTTGAACTAATATTCAAGGCCACGTCGGTTATAACTTAGTAAATTGTTTTCGAGCGGTCACAATATTTTGTAGAAGGCCTAAGAAAATAAATAATTATATATTGACTTCTTTAATATTTATGCTTATATATTATAAACATTAATTTTTGTTGTCAGTAAACTAGCTGTGATTGAGTTTTATAGGCGCATCGACATTGGTAAAATGTAAAATTATCGCCGATTTCGTTGTAATTATCTCAAATCATAAATTATATTCTATTCTTGATAACTACAGGAAAATATTTTTTTACACAATGAGATGATTATTTTATGTTAAAAAAAAACATTTACACATGTAATGCTTGATATACGCTTATATTTAAACTGAATTGAGTTTTTTTTTTTTTTTTTTTAATACTAAGGTCTAGCTTGATAGGTAACATATATCACACTACAGTTATTTCCGTATTGAGCATTCTTCTGTAAAGTTTAAGGGTTAATTGAATTGAATTAAATTAATTATAAATCTACAAAATAATTATGTTTATAAGCAATAGCGATAGTTTATTAAATTGAATATTTTACCTAATATACATAAACTAAAAAATATTTTATTTTCATATTAATAAATCTATTCGTATACACTACTGTGTACTATGCATAATTAATTGTATTTACAACGCAATATTAATTATTTTTTATAATCAAATAGCTGAACTTTGTCGGCATTCCAACAACCCGTCAACGAGAAATAGCCTAAGGAAAACTGATCAGTCTGAATTTATCAAATTACAATAAACCGATACAATCACAAATCTCAATATTATTACATTAATTGGAATTGTGTTAACATTATATTTGTGTATGCTGTCTTTGAATATTATGTTTATGACTAAGGCCCAGATTTTTATGTAAACAAAAAAAAAAATGCGTATAAATATGTAAGTAGTTCTGTAAAATTTGACAAACAAAAAAATTGTATTCTCAAAAATGAATTAAATATCTTAAAGCAATAACATATAACGTAAAAATTAATTAGTTAAAATAACAGTTTAAGTTTGTTTAAATATTTGGCAAACTATTACCTATAGTACAACTATAATAATGTAAAAAAAAACAAAACGTATTTCGGTGCAGTCGAAGAATATTTGCTAAGAAAAATATAATGAATGTAAGATTTTTTTATTGTTCAATCAAATCAAATACGTCAAACGATTTATTTTATGAATTTCTGATATTTAATTTTGCAACATGCCGTTAAATTAAAAAAAATTGTCTTTAATATAACTAAAAATGTAACTTCTATAAAATAATACAAAAAGACGAATTTTTTTTGTTCATTTTACTGTGATATACTAAAAAAAAATATATATTTTTTTGCATCGACTTATTACGAAACGCCCGCATTTTTAATCAATTGTTCTAGCTGGATTATTAAAGAATATTTGAAAATCTGTGTGTTATTTATGACTGTTGGGATAAGCCTTGAAAACCGTATTAAATGTTTAAACTACATAATTATTTGGACTCCTCGACAATAATCGCGTTTTAATTACGCGTAAATAACTATTGAAAAAAATTCTAGAAAATAGTCGTGGCGATTCAATGTTTGCATTTATATTATACTTATCATATTTAGTTAACAGGTCTCACTAGTAAAACTCGAGGAGGCGCGTAAATAAGTTGGAAAAATCGTTATTTCCTATTGGTATGTGTGTATTATTCGTTTCTATTAATATGAATGCATTATCATAATGGAATACAAAAGTAAAACAAACAATGCTCTCGGTGTATTTAGCATGAATAATTCTATTTTATTTGTTTACAATAAGTTGGCCAAAAGTAAAATATGCGAAAACGCATTATTATAACCGACTATGGTCTTTAATTTGTTGTTTCGGCGATGATTATGGTTCATTAGAATGTGAGAGAATATTTGTATTTTTCATAAAAAAAAAAAAAAAAAATAGCGGCAATTAGCATAAAAATATCTCAAATTTACATTTCACTTCATAAATTTGAACGGCTAATTGACAAAAAATGATAATCATTACTAGTTTAGCGTGAATCTCCGAACGTCAGCACGGACCAGTGATGTTCATACGTTACCGGTGCGCCTTGACTTTACGCCATGTTAATGTTGTGTGCGCCATGTTCAATAACGCGCAGCATTATAAATGGTACGCTTGCGAACGCAACTCTACACACATGTGCTTTGGAAGAACGTCCAGCGCACCTCCCGGCCCCCACTCGGCCGCCGTCCGTCGCTTTTCCAACGCCTCGTTTCTTTGTGCACAGGAAAAAAAAATACACGTACAACAATAATTATACATTTCAGTAGAGGCCTACAGGCACAATAATATTACACGATGTAAGGCGTCTACGCTAGGCATACAAACGAAGCTGTGCGACCGTGTGGCGGCGATGATGACATTGATTACTCAACGCGGCCGGCAGTGCGGCATAGGCATATTATATATAATTTTATGACGTAGTCGCACAAGAGAAATAATGTTTGAAGTATTATGCACACAAACTACACGTCTAAGTGGAACGGCGAAGGTGAAGGCAGTTTTCGTTGGCCTGTTTTGTTGGTCAATGACGACTTCCAGTGGTGCCAAGAGTGCACGTGGTTCCAAAAAACCGACGAAAACGTAATCGTAATGTACGTGATGCCATAAAAATTTTCGAATAATGTGTAAATTACTGTTGATCGTTATAAAAAATCTAGAATTTTATGTCCACACGCGTCGTAAAAATTGTCACACGAGCGTACCAAGAAGAATGTGTGTACATATATATATATATAAATGACATAAAAAAATATTCTAGTGTTTTAGTAAAATGCGCAGATTTTATATTATTTATGAACGACTCAAAGGTCAAAAACGCGAATAGGTTATTTATCAAACTCGGTTTTTTTCGTTTCTGTATTTACATTTTCATCTGTTAAACTCTTTTTTTGCACGGTAATATTTTTAAAAATCAAATCATACTAATTTTATTTTATTTATTCATCATATAATATCATATGCGTTATCGAATTGTATTTCAATTGTTTAATTTAAATTAATTTTTAACACAATTTGCAATTATCCAATGTTTGCATTTATATTTCTACGTCAATCCAATTAATTGAAATTCGTGGCGTCGCGAAAAAAACGTTACTTTTACAGATACTGTCGAATCGATCGCCGGATAATATTGCTTATAAAAACTATTGAAAGTGTTTGAAGCGAGCAAGTTAATGTTAAAATATTGTTGCATTGCCGGAATTCCCTGCCAAAAAATTTATTCCACTCGTTGGTTCTGTACTCAAACAGGTTTGGAATAAATTGTTTTACAACTATAGGCGAGTTTTGGTTAAAATGAACGTTTCAAATATAATACGTTAAGCGAATAGATTTAATAACGATGCAATGTTGCAAAAAACAAAAAAATCAAATGTATATGTATATACTTCATTAGGAATCACATCGATTGGTCCGGAAAGGCAAAAGTACCTGATACTTATTCTAAACAATGCTTGCATCCAATTCTATTACAAAATTATTGTATGGCCAAGGTGGTGGTGGCCAAATGATTAAAGACTTAGATAAAATTTGAACAAGGCGTGAGGGACTCTTTAAATGGAATAGTAATAATAGATCAATATATACTACAAGGCTTAGAAAAAATAACGGAGTGGGTAGTATAAAAATCATATAAAGGAAAAACTATTCGACTCTTGGTATAATGTACACAAGCACATTAATATTATACATCACGGCAGGTTGATGACCGAATATAAATATTAAAGTCGAATAAAACTATAACCTAACCCGTCTACACGATGTAGTGCCCTAGGAGTTTTGTTAGTGCTTAATCATTTAAATTTTACATGTTTAAACATGGATAATAATGTGTAAGAATACGGACGAACAATTTTTTTTTTATAAAATCCTCGGGGGATTTCGTTCCGATGAATAAACGTTTGTAATTGATCAGTAAAATATTTCTTAAATCAAATTGATTTGACTGCAATAGAATGATCTTACATAAATTGTGAAGTACCCGTTAAAATTTTCAACGGCTCTGCGATCAAAGTAGTAAACGTATTGCTTTGATTTCTCAGGTACACATACGTTTGCCTCAATTAAATCAGAGTACGCTTTTTTCCAGCGCATAAAGGAACCGGAATAATAGAAAATAGAGTTATAATAATGTTACATAAAAAACCGCAATACACACTGCGGAATATCTATGAAAACCAATCGTACCATAATACATTTTGGTAGACCTAAAAATGAAACAACTGGACCTGCTCCAATGCCAACGTTTTGTTTGAAGGACATGTTTTGCCGTTCTCGCAATGCCTTCGTTGTTTTCTCGGATAGGTTAAATCAAATATTACATTATTTCATTATCACTAACCGACAGTATTACATTCTCACGAAAGGTAATGGCCGTGAACGTAGTGTAATTTCCATAAAACTTAATTGCCGAAATGTATTACTGAAGAGAAACGCTAAGATCCGATAGATTTCGTGTGTGAAAATACCGTAATATAAGTTTATGTAGTCATTTTTTAAATTTCATAAATATAGCAATCTACAGGCGTAATCTAAAGTTTGATTACAGAGATAGATCACGTACTTCTTGTATCGATACAATGGTTTCTGTAAAATAAACGATTCTACATTATTAATTCTATTCAAATAGCTCTGAAGATATTCATACTTTTTATTCTACTTTAACTAAAATAAGGTTATGACATAAAACTGTATGATTTATTTGGAAAATAGTCTACTTAATGTACCACAGTACGTTTTTGTGCATAATCGTTGCGCCTGAAAATTCACAATTAATAATACAAATGATAAGTGATATAAATTAAACTTTGATTATAAATAGTATTGATTTTTAATAATGAAAACTAAATTTGTTATTTCTAATATTTATTTATTTTATTTTAAAATGTCTAAAAAGACAAAGGTTTTAGTGTATACAATTGTTTCGCTTTTTTTGACCCAGCTAGCCCCCAAGAGGAAATTCCTTTACTATGGATACTCCAAGATGGTAGGTTAGTCCGTCACTGGACAGAGGAAGAGGGGAACTTCAATTATTGAATTGATCTCTCGCTCTGCAAACGGAGTCGCCCGTGACAGAGTCTCGATCTTGAAACAGTGCGCATCAGGCACTGTTGCGTTACCGATTTAACCACACCGTCCTTAAAGTATTTACATGATAAATAATAAATATTACTGTTAAAATTTTAACTTCAAACATACTTTAGAAATAACCAAAATCAAAATTATAAATAATTTAAAACTATTCATTGTTAATTGACGAATTATACGATGTATGGGATGATGATATCCACAAGATGAATGATGAGTAGAACTGTTAGAATAAACACTGAAAATAAAAGGTTGGGTGGATCAAATAAATATGTTAATGCATTTATCTCTCTATTTATAAATGGTTAAATATTTTTTAGGACCGTCTTTTATCCTATAAAGGAAAAGGGTTTCTATTGTTCTCTTTGTAACAATTGTCCTGGTTCCTTTCTTTTTGAACATCGTGTATTTACCATTTAAAAAAATAAAATCATCCTTAATCATTAATATATTAAAGCAATATATTAGAAAACTAATACTGAAGTTAATCAAGCCATATAGTAAGAATGACAAATTTAAATAACCGGGTAAACAAACAAGTGTCATAGATGTATAGTATAGTATATGTATTGCATGAAAAATCGCAACTCGGTGGCCAAATGATAAGATAAAAGGTTCTTCTCTTACTCAATAGTCATTCAGTTGCGGTCTTTTGTGACCTGTGGTATAAAAATAAGTCCTTAAAGAAACTGGCAAAAAATAAAGATCAAAAACTTAAAATTTATCAATGTAGGACTCAATTCTTATAATATTTACTTATCTAAATCTTAAGGTATTTATAATAATATTGCCCACACTCCTAAAATTTTTAAAAGTTTAAATTTAATTTCATTTAAGTTTACTAAATTTCAGGTCATTTCGGTAATTATTCAAATCGATAAAAAAAATCATATTAATATATTCACACTTCATAAAACATAATAATATTTAAGTTAAAAAAAAGAACAGACATGCTTTCGAAAACACATAAAATGTAAAAACAAGCTAACAAAAAAATTGTATGATATTTCATTTTTCCAAGCTTTTATTTAAAAATTTATCTTTAGTTACATTTACCTTACTTTTAATATTCTACCTACTTTAGATACTTAAGTAATTGATATCTTGTGATAAATTCATTTATTAAACGTGATATAATTTATCATTATTTGAAGAATTGGTTCCTAGTGCTAATTTTTTTAGTGCGACTCTATTTTTACGTCTAGGCATTTATGAACCGTATTACTTCTCCTGCCCAAGTATAAATGTGCTAATTTCTTTTAAAATACTGGTTTAAACATTGTTAAAACCAGTTAATTTCTTTTGTATTAGAAACAGTTATAGACTGTTAGAGGTTAGGAGTAGGTGCACTTTTCATCCTGTCTAGATATATAAATGGGGATAACATTTAAAGTATTGGTCCAAATGTTGTTATTGATCAGTCATTGTCATAATTACGTAATTTTCTATTTTATTAGTTAATTAAATATATATGTGGCCATTTGAAAAAACTAATTCGATATCCCTTTAAGTTGTTATGGATGATTCTAAAAAGTAATTATTATCCGATCAATCAAGAATTAAGTTATATGTAATCAAAAGAAATCAAAAATCATTTTTTCAATATTGTATTTATTTTGTGAGTAATCAAGTGGTATATGATAAAACAATCATTCTGTATTTAATGTAATATTAAGAAAGAATGTGTAATGTGTTATATATTTTTAAAGATATTGCGTCAGGCATAGCTAATTAATCGACATTATAGTTTAACAATTGGTTCTAATAAGCGTAATATTCTTTCATTCTGTCTTAATAACTACGAACATATTTATAACAAATTAGGGGAGAATCCGGATTAGTTATTCAAGTGAATTGAGTAATAATATTAAAAATATAAGTTTTTTGACTTATAATACAATCTGCTATTTTTAACCTACGTTTCTAAAAAAAAGAAAAATGCTAAGAAAATGATTTGATAATCAAAATATGTAAAATAAAAAACAATAGAGGTCAGTATATACTTGAATTATTCAGCTGAAAATAGTTTTTGATGATGAAATGAACATACTAAACCTTTTAGTTATTTTAATACATTTTCAGAACAGCGTCTACAGTAGTTCTAGTGTTTTTATGTAAAAAGTAAATAGTACCTTAAAAAAAATTGATTACAATTTTAATAAAAACGTCATTTCTATATAGTTAAGTATCAATTTAAAAAACATAGATCCTTCTTTGAATAGTAAGATTGTAATAATTTTTCTATAAAATAGTTTGTTTGTGTTCTTGATAAAATTTGACGTCTTTTCAAAACTGTTAGAATGTAATTTCTATTCAATATTAAAAAAAGGAGAAGCTATATTTTATATATAAAATATAGCGTTGTGTGATTCAGAATCTGTCAACTGTTCTGGAGTGAAGTTAGCCCGTTACCAATGTAAGTAGTCCAATGGGTTACAACACGTCTATTTCAAAGGCCCCAATAATTACCCTTGTACAGGAGGCAGTCGGGAAATTACTGTATTTAATAATTGTTGCGAATATAAATAAGCTAATGAAGTATATCTGGGAGAATGAGAAAATTCGGCAAGATTGGAATTCAGCGTTAATTTTCCCAATATATATGAAAGGAAATCCGAATAACTACAACAATTATAGAGGTATTGCATTGATAAACGACAATTAGAAGATTCTGGCCTATTGTATTTTAGACAGAATGAACTTCTCGCAGAAGAACTATTGAACCAATGTGGTTTTAGGAAGAATAGGTCGACAACGAATCAGACTATAAGGTATATTTTTTAATAATTGTGGAAATTCGATAAAAATCTATGTTTGGATTTTAAAAAGACCTATGACTCAATCCATAAGCCTAGCATTATAAATTTATTGAAAGAATTCAATTTTCCAAAGATATTAGTATAAATAGTTGAAGCTACTTTAAAATACACAGAGATTAAAGTGAAAATAGCAAAAAAAGCCTCAGAACGAGTACATAACTAAACGAGGAGATACACTCCCACCAGTTCTGTTTAATTTAATATTAGATAAGGTTGTTAGGGAAGAAAATATCACTTAAAGTTTCTCGTTAACGCAGACTAATCACAGGGAATAATAAAGAAGAAATTAAATTATCACGTTAGAAACTTATTAATACTGCCGAAAAAGTTGGCCTTCAAATTAATGATGATAATATAGAATATATAATAGTAAATAGAAGAGAGGTAAATTTCCGACAATAGTGGAATTAGAAAACCATAGCTCCAAAATAATATCTCATTTTAATTACTTAGAATGAATATTAACTAACGATAATGACATAAAAGTATAAATTGATAATAGACTAAAAAAAGGGAAAATTTTCTATTATAGTTTAAGAAAACTACTGAGCGTTAAAGCCATCTTAAAAAATCTTAAAATTTAGATATATATGTCGTTGATACGCCCAGTTGTGCTTTATGGCTCAGAGATTTGACGTAGAATATTTAAATTAGTAATGCTTGAATTGTTTTTATTAGAGGAATGACGTCAAATATCATAAATCAATGATAGAATAATATAATGTTGGTTTATAGCAAACGCATATTCGAGAAAACCAAATAAAAACTGAAAATTCAACAGTTTAGTGGAAGCATGCGCTTTTTTTCTAAAGAAACACTTTATTAAATTATTACTTATTTAAAGACAATTAAGCTGAAATATTAGATTTTACTGCTTTAAAAAACTCGGGACTTATCATAAAAACGAATTATATATAGCTTGTATAAAAATTACAGAAATAATAAAAAAAAATTTTGAAACTGATGAGTGAAGTAACTTAATGGATGAGAATTAGATTACCATTGCTTATATTTTGTGAGCGAAGAAAACAATTTAATGACTTGATTGTAAAGCGGGCAAAGATATTAAACGTTATATTATTACTGCTTGTTCAATTAAACCCTTTTATTGTACTCCCTCTAAAAGTGTTCAAAACTATAAAACTCAATGCAGACTTTTAACAGGCAACTCAAATTTTCAATGCATGAATAACTATAACTATATTGATTATAAATATGTTATATTTATGAAATTTTAAATCAATTAAAAATCTAATTTAAGTATATTAAAAAGGGATTTTACAAAATTGAACAAATTGCAACTGTTTTTCTGTGTTCATGGAATCTTTATAATTGCCAAACCATTTTTTAAAAATTATGTTTAATACATTTAATTAATTTAACATATTTCTACAGATTGAAACTTATAATCTATAATTTATATGATAAAAGTACAAAGGAGCAATTAAATAAAAATATGAGTAATAGTTTGAATATTTAAATTATTTTTAATTTTTTAACTTTTAAATTTTACAATTATTATAACCACCTACTGATCTTCCAATTTGTTGAGAAACACGAATAGGACTAAAAATTTGTTTTACATGATTACAAAATAAAATATATTATTTATCATTTTCGTACAATATAAGGATTGTGTTTTAATAATAGAAAGATTATTAAGACAGTAGTATTAAGATTTAGAGTCATTTGTACTACGAGAGACAATTACTTTACCTTATTAATTCTTTTCACTCCTACTAACTTTTCATTTTTATATTGAATCAATAGTTTATCCTTATTATGCTATACTTATTGAGTTTTCCATTAAAGTATATATTTTAAGAGTTTAATTCAAACTTTTAAAATGAATTATCACAACATTTTTACAAGTAAAATTTCTTGGTTTAATTAACACATGAATTTGTACAAACTGACCGTTAAAACCCTAATTTTACCAATCTATAGGCAACAAAAACATCATAACGTTAGATATTTTGCCTACAAAGTATTTATACTTTTTATTTTGGTAAATTAAAAATATATAATTATTTATCTAAGGATAAAAGTATGCGGTTTCCAAGAATATAATATATTTTGTTTTATAGTAAACTTACAAAATAATAAATATTTATAATAGTATTTTAATTACATTATTTCGGTATATAGCAAAACAAACTTCGTTATTATATTTGTGTACATAGTTTTCAACATTGTACTATTTGGTACAAAAATTAAATTTTTAAAATAATAATGATATTTTTTATAAAAAAAGTGGTGTATGAAATCGGTTTATTAATAAACTGAATCTGTACATCCATCATTGTTCATACTCTCAAAAAGTTATGACTGAGGGATAGGCGCAAGAGAGCTAAATAATGGGTTATGTATATTTAACAATATATTAAAAAATAGAAGTAAAAGAGTGAGAGCCCTTTTAAATAAACTCAAACGAAAAAGAGGGTCTATTAAATATGCAATTATAATTTCAATGAAACTTTTGTAGAATGTTACAAAACTTTAACGAGTAACTAAAACTAACAAAAGCATCAGTCTATATATGTAAAATAGAATTTCTTCGGCTTCCCAAAGAGACACGTGGACTTTATTCTTTTTTTTTACATTTTTTTCATATAAAATTCCATTTCCAAAAAATAGTTTGTATAATTGTATTCTTATTTATTAGACAAAAATATAAAAGTTTTTAAACATTTTTCTACTTTTTGTAATACGAGAGTGATGATTTTCAATATAGCCCAAACTTATGTATGAAGTATCTGTCTATTTTAAATACACCATTTAGTAGACAGATGAATAAGATACTTGTAAATACAAATCTTCCAAATCGGTATAAACTATATAATTATTTAGCATTATAATGTTTAAATTAATCGAATAACATGATGATTTCATTGTAATATATTAATAATAGTGTCTATTTACCTAAAATGACCGAACGAGTAGTAATAAATATTTTTTTCTGTGTTTATTTCAAAATTCAATAAGTTTTTTTTCTGTTTAAAATAAAAAAAAAATTAATTTTGAGAAAAGTAAGTTATTTGGTTTTTCTATGGATAATATTTACAAATATACAATGTACTTTTATATCATTTTGTATGTTTTTAAGATTTATTCAAACTATTAAAAATTTATCGTCGTTCGCAAAGAATTTTATATGAAATAATATATAAAATAGTCTTACTTGTTCGATTTTAATTTTAGCTTTCATTATTAAATCCTCGCAATGCAGGTAAAAATCTGCAACAGATATGTTATATTACATATTTTATGTAATAATGATTTGTAATAAATATTTTATATCGAGCATGGTTTCTCTATAAACGACATTATAAGTCACAATGTAACACCATGTCAATAAAATACTTGGCGTCCCATGAATATTTTTTAAATTCTTTGTTAAACTTTACTGGGAGCGTTTAACGTAAAGAATACCAATGTTGTCGAGATATAGTTTATTAGAAAACAGGCGATTTTCAATTTTATGTTATAACTTCATATATTTAGAGGTAAAATCATAAACCGTTCTATTGATAGAAATAATAATTATAATAAAGTAGCGTACTAAACCAACAAGAAGTTATCATGAAAGTAAAAATTGTTTACCTGAGACTTAATAATTAACGGTAGAAAGTTTAATAAATCGTAAGTATTTTAAATATAACCTCTTACAAAAACTTGAGTTATATGTACACTTTAAACAGCATGTATGCATTCATGACATATTTTCTCTAATTTTTACATTGTACAGCAAAAATAATTGAGTACAAGTATATTCATTTAACTTCTATTGTAATCAAAGGCTGAAAATTACAGAACCTTTAGTCGATGTTTTGGGTTACTTAATCTGTTGTTTATCATCGAAAGCTAATTTCATAACACATGGACCATAGCATGATTCTGAATGATCAAGAGTCTTATTAATATTGTAAATCTTGAATCAACAATAATGATTCCACAACTATAATTTTGCAATTATTGTACGATTCTTTTAATAAAAGCAAATGTTTGCCCACCAATAAGACAGGAATCATAAAATTGAAAATTAAATTTATTAAATCAAAAAATATTAGTTAATCACTGGAGTGTAAACGTATTGATATCAGTTGATTCTTGGAGCACGTGTATTCATTTCTACCACGTTTACGGTCAAAGGTGTGGGTAGGTGTTATCGCAGTAGACGATCGACTGCACCAAGTTCGCTGCAGCAGGTACCCTTACAAAGTTCATTAGTGCGTTTCCTATTTATGATACAGTATTATCATTACGCATACAATGCGCTGCGACCATGTCAGCAGGCGGTTGGGCTGTAGGCTCTTGCACGGCCAGTGTTCATCGAGGCTCGACGTGATCGTTCGTTTTTTCGGTACAGGTGATGGTGTCACGTGCCGCTAATTATTAGATTCGGACAGCGCATACATACACACGGTCATACCGCAATATAATAAATTATCCCGAGTTCCTGTCTGCGTGCATACGAGGTTAAGGGTGTATATTATATGCACAGGGTTTTTACAAAACATTCATCATGATGTGTTTCAATTACAGCAGCAGCGGCGGTGGTAGTGACGATAATAGTATTAGGAACGCGCGTGTGGGTCCATATGCCACCAACAAGGTTCTGGGCAAAGACTTGAGTGATAGAGAGAGAGAAGGTAGGCGACGACTAGTGTAGACCGAGGGGTTTGTGCCGGTGCACCGGAGACCATGTGGCGATGCGTCGACCCAACTAGCGTCGGGCATCCACCCCCGTGCGGGTATCACCGGAATAGTCCATATGCCATACTGCCGCTGATGTTAATTGGTTTTTATCATTTAATTTCGGATCTTTTTTTTTATACACGTCGAATTTTCTACGCTCGGTACTATTATTTTTTTATTTGGATGGTATTAATTTGTTGTGCGCGTACACAATAACAACGCATAGTCATTTCACGAGTGCGCGGTAATGTGATCCAAAAGTTTCTAGTAATTTAACGAGTCGAGTCGTATCAAATATTGAAAATTAGAAAACATTTGCTACGGCCTACCTCTACCCACCAAGGCGACGACGGCTGTTGTATTACCTCCAAACTCGAGCTGAACTTAACTATTCCTTATGATGTTCAATGTAATATCGTTATAAAGTCGATTATGTATTTTAAAATTGAAAAATATCTTTAACCCGGTATCATTTTTCGTTGTCAAAAGATTTATCGTTGGCATTAGATATCCAAATAAATGTATACACTGTGTAATCATCAAACACGCTAAGGTAACCTGATTCTCTTGAACGTAACTCTTGCACTGAATTTTTAAAAATAAAATGAACACCGGCCTACAACCCTTTAAACAGTTATTAAAACCTTCATAGGTATATGCTCTTTCATCGACAAAGTATTCAATACAATCCCTTAAACGGAAGTGCTGTTACACTCTACTTTTATTTATTGTAACCCCTATGCATGTGGCACGAAAATAATCTAAATAAAAGAATGGGTAAATGTGATTAAATTAAAGACATACGTTAAAGATTGGTGCAATCGGGCCGACACTTAACCTAAATCCGTCAACGCTGATATTGAGTGGCCGGACTAAAAGATTTATGATAAAAACTGATGAATATGGTTGAATACTAGAATGTTTCGTCGTGAAGGGTTTACTGGAACATAAATGAAAAACTGTAGACAATTTATACGACTTAACAGTTGCTTGGGATTTAAAATTAATAAAAAAAATATTCGCAAGAACCTAAGTTGGAGTTTCATTTTATTTGATTATTAAATTATTTTTTAATTGTATTTTAACGTCTTCTCTAAAAGATATTGCTTGCGTCAGAAAGGACGGAAAATTTTATAATCTTTATAATCTTGGAAAAAGTAATAAACTGTTTTGGGGTTATGAAATGTACAGAGTGATCGGTTTATTATAAACCTCTCGATTACTCACAAAATATGTATAATATTGGCAAAACAATTTTTGAATTCTTTTAGTTACATATAATTCTTGATTTATCATCTAATAATTACTTGCTAGGATCATCCCTTTTAACGTATAAGGGTGTCGACTTTATTTTTTTAAACGGCAATATACATATTTCACTAGTTTATAAAATAGAAAATAATCTAATTAAGAAAATGACAAGTTGATAACAAATTTTGGACAAGTATTGCAGAAGTTATTAAGAATCTAAAGTAAAGACTGGAGGTGAGGAGTGAGTGCTGTTATTTTTATTACTAGTTATTTCTCGGCCATACCGTGTGTCCCGCCTAGGTATAAAAATGAGAATAATATCCGAAGTACTGGTCTAAAAGTTGTTATCGACCAGTCATTTTCTTAATTAGACTATTTTATAATTTATAAGCTAATTAAACATGTATGTTGCCATTTGAAAAAATGAAGTTGATACTTCTTTAAGTTATAAGGGATGATTTTAAAGAGTAAGTATTAGCCGATCAATCAAGAGTTATACGTAAAAGAAATAAAAAATCATTTTTCCAATATTTAATATATTTTGCGAGTAATCGTGTGGTATATGATAAGCATTCTGTATATACACTTGCACAAAATTTACAATAATGCTTATATGTGTCTTTGACTATGCTCTACGCCATCTTACTGTTGCGTAATGAACCCTTGGAGTAAGGTCAGCAGGTTCGGGTACACATGTTAGAATGGACATGGGCTACTTGTTAAAATTATTTTAATCAATGGTAACGTTTTGACATTTTATGAATTATGTTTCTGTGAATAATGTGATTTATTCATTTATCCATTTTAATAATAGTCTTGAAAATTGTAATATTTATGATTTGTATAGAAGGGATCACCGCTAGTGTATGCGTTAATTGACTTAGAGGTTGTGATATATTTTACGTTTGACAGGCTTTTTCCAGGAAAAATTCCTTTTGCATGGTTTTTTTTACTCGTATAATTTATGATACTTAACGTATTACTCCATGTGACACTACTCGAATGTCCCTGAACAACTGTTATCTATTTTCTTAGTTTCCTAAATCCATCTCTAATGATTTTTATTTGTCTGTTAATTATAAATAATAATAAATACAATTTTTTTTGCAAAATTGAAAATAATTGAAAAATTTGTTGATTAAAATTCCAAGTTATTTTAATATATTAATTTAGTAGTTAACATGTGGTTAAAAAATTAAGGGTGGAAAGTAACGTAGATATAGCTGACTGTTCTTGCATGACAAAGGAACTCATCACTGTTAAAGGTCATAGTGGGCTATTCTCTCCCCGTGGCATGCGTAGTTCCGGATAAATTTCATTTATTTAATTATTTACCACAGACGGTTTTTTGAGGTGTACAACAAGTCAGTAATCGGAATGGATAAATTAATAACTAAATAAAGTCGTTTCCAAATATAACGTTATTCGATTATTTTTCTAAGACAAAACCAAATTGGCCGTACCGTAAGAAGAAAAAATACCGTTTCCTTTATAGACTTTGATATTAAAAACGTTCAACATACAAATGCATAAATAATACCATCGACTTTCCTTCGCATGACCAATCAAGTGTACCTCACAAACGGTCAGACGAGAAACAGATGGGACGGATGCATAGAGAGATTCTATCAGACTCTGCTATGCATAAGATGTAAATAATTATTATGCAGGAATAGAAGAAAAGAAACGGTAACCATCAAAGCAAAACCATTATTTGAAAAATATAACGTATATTTTGAATAGGAAGTTATAAAAATGATGACAGTTCACAGAGGTACGACGTTTTGGTCCGGAGAAAAATTGGAATTCTTCTTATTCACGTATGTTTAATGTTTGTTTCTATGTTCGATCAATCTTTCAAACGACTTAAGCTCCCTAGAGTTTCTTCTGGCATACTGATTCCGCATTAGTTTCATAGATGTGATACAGTTTTAATATATTTTTTTGTCGAGACACCGTGGAAGAATTAGTCGATGGAATTATAATAATCCGCAGCCACCTGACGTACACCACGTAAATATCTTTCCTTACGTCCTCACTTATTATAATTAAAATGAAAAAAATCTTAAGCTGACTGACCGCTTTAGAAACTTTGAACTAACCAATTTAAAAAGGTTGTTTTTTAAATCCAAATACTTATGTTAATGGTTTTTTAATGTGATATGCTTAAAATATTAGTTTTTTAGCGCTTTTCTCACGTCCCGCGTCATTTTAAATGAATAAGTAAATTTTAATGAAAACTGTCATCGATTTTGTTGTAAAGTCATTGCGAAAGTAAAACCGCGCATGAGCAACACAACAGAAAATTATTTAGACAACTTTGGAGAAATAGGAAATTTCTATATTTATACCATATAACAATATTTTTTATTTTTATGTAACATAAATGTCTTGTATATTATTAACCTCGGAACATTTTTTTTCAAGTGCAATATCATGAATATATTAAAAATTAAAACTATAATTATTTTTTTAATTCGGAAATCTTCATCAAAGTGATAAATGTTTAAACGAAAACAAATAAAATCGTAATATATTCATTCGACGATCCATTATAACACAAATATAATTAATTTTTTTATTTCTGAAAAAAGAACTCGATAAAGACACGATAAATTGTCGACTACAACGACATCTTACATCGTTGAAACTTTTCATTTTTATAAATAAAAACATATTCACACCACTGAACAATATGTTTTTTTATTACCTACTAGTATTACATTTCATAATTCCGATAGTCATTAAGGGTCCCGAAATGTTTGTTTCAAAATTAAAATAATAGAGAATAATTTAAAAATGATTCGGAACGAGAAGAGAATACTTAACGCGTTAAGTTATTTGAAGGGTAAGTTATTGTACTGCACGTGGCACAGGGTGGTTTTTGATAATGACCTTCAAGAGCTTTTGGTACAGCATCGATTTTTCGCCGAATGTGACGTAGATTCTAAAACTGCGGTGGGATTGGCGTTTTTTCGCAGTGAAATAACACGTTTGTGTTACTCGAAGCAGTCGAAATTGAATAAATCGAGTTATATTATTTTAAAGGTCTCACAATTTAGTTTAATTTTAATATTGTGTAATAATATGCAGTGTTTAACAGTAATGTTTTGCCGTTAAATATTTTTAATTAAACACAGTTATTGCGAGTTCTGTTTGAATAACCCAAGTATATTATTTTGAAAGGCAACAAAAGCATTTATAATTAATATTCATATAATCATAGAAATTCATTCCTTTTGAAATTAAAGTTTTACAAAGAATTATGCCGTTAAATTAAATTTAAATTTCAGTATACCGTATTAAAATTAAATACATGTTTTTATTTGCACACAAAAATAGTTGAGATATTTTTTTTTATAAAACTTAATCAGTGCAAAAAATATAATAGTGAGTATTTTTCCTGTGCAAATTTTGATCATTTTTCATCTCCTATATTATTTTTGCAAAATGTAATTTTTAAAAAAATATCTCTAATTAGAACCCATTACATTTCACAAATGCTTATGAATCGGATTCGTCCTAAGTGAATTAAGACAATTGCTGAAATTTGTGTGTTTTTCACAGTTCTACATAAGTAACATTTGACGAAGACCGTTATTATATTCGAGATAAAAAATAATTCAAATCAACAACTTAAATGTGAAATCGGCACGTTTCTCAAAAAAACTGTCAGTTTGTTTCTATTTTTGTTTATCCAATAGATTATTTCAATTGTGTCTCTTGGGGCATCCGCACCAAACAATATTTATTTATTAGCTTTTCAAACAAAGTTTGAGTAGTCAGTTGAAACTAGACGCCGTTCGGGTCAAATCAATACAACTTGAAAATTATATGTATTTTTAAAAAATAAAATCGACGGTAATTGACTTCAGTTCCAAATAACGGATAATTTATATTATTTGTCAAGTTATAAATTGTTGTATAATTAGGATACTAAGTCAGCTGGCGCTGATAACTCTATTTACATTGTTCACGTGGTTGGCGTTGGGTTCATTATAATAACACTATCATTATTTTTTTTACGACTTTGTAGGTATTGTTGAACAGTATTAGATACATTTAAAAGCCATTGCAGATTCTCGTCCTCCGGTACAGTTTCGTCTTTAAGGGTTTTAATAATTTGTTTGTTATTCTATCTTATGGTGTCTACCACCGATCGCTTGCACCCACATACGGCGAGCGGGACAACCTGTTGGCTGTCGATTAATTACACAACAAACCCCATTCGGGTTTGTTGAACCTGTTTGTAGGTATACTTATATCCGTTCAGCCACACTCCGTTTGATATTATAGATCTTTACCGGTGCTCTCGTCGAGTACGCGGCGACTGTGCTATTAGGAGCGCGGCCGACAGCTGACAGGTGACTGTTTTAACATACACCGTCCGTCTCCATACGGTACTATTGCGGACTGGAGTAGACTCACTTAAAGTCACGGTTCGTCAGATTTGAAAAAAACACATTCACGTGTTCGTCGCCAACCCAACCCCGACAGCTGCGTATAATAGTATCGGGCCCGGAGCCGTCCCTGCACAGTGGCTGCTTCGCGCGATGAACACGTACACACACACACACATATATATATAGTACCTGTAGTGGGCGAACGCGCGCGCCTATACTAAATAATGCAACTTATGGGTTCTGCTCCGACGGATACGGACCGGGCACGCGCCCCGCGCATAATGTGCGTGTATAAATATACACAATAATAGTGTGTAAAAATAATGCGTTGGGCGACATGTGTGCAACCTGCTCCGGTGGCTGTTGCTGTTGCGTATGCTCTGGCGGAAACCGAGAAGGATATGTCGTGAAGAGTAAAAAACACAACAAAAAACTGTTTCGCGCTGTTACGCGCCGTCGCCGCCAAATTGAACCTGGCCGCACGTACCAACAATAATGTTAACCAATAACTGTAAATAATCAAACATTTACAATGGCTATGTAGGCATAGCGTTTACACGTTTCTACAAAGCGTCTGCAACACTTACGGAGCTCACTTATCGGCATCCTTAAATCCCGACCTAGTGACTCCAAATCAGTGTAGGTCACATAATTGCCTATTTAGTACGAGATAATGAAACCCAACCGGCGGCCGTTTTATTAAGATTTACTTTTTAGCGAGTTCACATATTTATTGTTATTACTTTAATGCTTTTGAAATGATGATTGATAAGAGAAGATTTACATACGTCAGTTGGTGTTTTTTTAATAAACACTATTAGTGGCGTTGCGAAGACCATAAGTCGGTAAAATAGTTTATAATTTAGTCGAAATTCGTTTCTTTACATCCCAATTCTCTAAAATAATTTTTTACAAAAGATGTGTAATTAGCAAAGTGTGCAAATTACCAAATTTACAAAGTTTATACTTTGATAGACACAACAAGTAGTAACCTAACCCAACATATTCAAATATTTTTGGCGTTCCTCCACGTTTTCTTTTAGATTACTACACGTTATTTGCGAAATTCGCCGCTCGATTATGAAGTTTTGTAGTAAAATATGTAAGTAGTAAATTATTTAAAAAAAGTCCGAATCTATCACCTGTGCGTCAAATTTCTCTGAGGATTGATTTACACACTTTACTCTCCTTTAGTACATCACTTGACATTGCTTGATTGCTAATATAGTTGATAATACATTTAAATACGAACTCAAATTAAATTAAAAATTCAGTTTATTTATAAAATGGAGTAAAATACAATTGTTGTATACCTGAAAATAATAAGTTCATATTTAAAAAAAATACAGTTGTTTCATTGTTTACAGTGCATAGGAACCCAAAAAACCGGATGTTCATACTATAGGTGACAATAATTATTCTATTATAGCGACGGTAAGGCACCTGCTAGCTGGTGCTGACCTCGTTAAGGGCTAGTAAGTCGAAAGCAGAAGAGTAAAGGAAAAAATGAACTAAATAACGACAGTCGGTGTACTGCTTACTAGGTGTCTTACTACGCATGCAGGGTTTTCCTTTATTTATAGTTACTTGCCTTTATGTAATGAAACCTTGGACGAGCCATGCCTTGTTATTCTGTTGTAGTGATACCATCGACCTTGAGCGCCCTTAATTTTTTTTTCTCACTTAACTAGTAAAAGTAACGATAACGAGTTACACGTGCTCGATCGGATAAAAGACCAGAGAGCTTATGCGTATTGTGCAATGTCTTTACAAAACTTTTACCAAATGGATGTAATTATTATTTTTTAGGATATAAACTGACGATGAATTTTCTGTACATCTTCTTTCATATTTTCCTCTATAGCAAAATTAAAATTATAAAAATCTACACATAAAAAATACGTTCTGAATTTATCTGTGCCATAAGTTGGATTGAAAAATTATTATTTTTTGCGCACGTTTGTTTTGTATTTTTTATTACATTCACAATTCTCTTATAAAATTCATGTTTGCACTTGGAAACTTGTGTAAATGTTCAATGCAATTTTGAAATTAACTTTGTTTTATTTACTCAATTTTATTGAAAATATTGAAATCATGGCGTTTGGCTGCAGTGTCTCGGGATCGTGTTTAGTTAGAACGTTCCCATAATGCCTTCATGTGACCTGACATATAATACGTAGTGTTGATCTAAATAGGATTCCCATGAACAGGTGCATCTCTAAATTCATCCTCAAGGTTTGATTTTATTTTTCAAATACTTTTTTTGTATGAATCATTTCTTAGAAATAATTTAACACGATTTTAAAAAATATTCCCAGGCTTCAGACAATAGATACTAAAAATTAAATTAAATTATATAAAAAGTATTTAATTGAAGTAATAAAAAATTGAACGAATGTTTGAGTTAAATTAAGGCAATATTTATTTTTATCGAAAATCTCGAAAAAAAAAAAATAATAATAAAAAATAATTTTCTAAATGAAACTGAATGAATTTTTGTGGATGGATAAAAATGTGTGTGTGTTTTTTTTTAATTATCATATTAGATTAATATGGGTGAGCGTTTGGATGAAAGGAGTGACTAGAGATTGCACAAACGATATTAGGCTTAAGTAAGTTACGCTTAAATATAAACAACATTAACGAATTGGCGTAAAAGAAAATTCTATTGGAATTTCATTATTCTCTTTGTGAAATATTTCGTTTGGAGTATTTTTTAGTTGTCCTCGAGAATTACTCTTTTTAGTAAGAGCCGTCACGTCGGCGGCTTCCCGTCTCTTTTGTATGAATGGTGTAACGTGCAAGACGGTGGATGCCTTTTATGGCATTTTATATGTACATAGATATTGTACGTACAATATGAGGTTCGATCGCGAAATCTCCAAATATTTTCGTCTACACGACCGCGACAGTGGCAGAACAGGTGCCATTCACGAAGAAAATAAGATGGAAAGAAAAAAACCACCTGTTGCGAACCCACGACGTCCTGACGCATATATCACACGGCCACATACACACCGTCTGCGCCTCTTCTTACTACACCGTCAACGGTATTGTGTCCTTGTGTATGTGTGTAACACGTGTGAATCGAATGGCTTGCACACAAAGTATTTCGATTTACGATCACGGTGCTGAGCTTGGTTATACGAGCTGAGGCGAGCAAAAAAATATATAAAAAGAATAAAAAAAACATTCCACGCGACATGTAAAGAGGCACCTGATGCGCTTTTCGGTGATAATATTATGCACTATAGACGTTCGTCACGAATCTTCTTTTGCCGGCGCGCACAGTTTTTATCTCTTGCTACACAGGTCGAACACGTATGCACAACAGCGATAAAAAATAACGTTAAACTTATAGTACGGTACGTGCGAAGAGAACGCGTACAACGACAGGGACTAGAGTGGCATGGTCAGTTGTACGAACGGAAAAAGAGTGAAAGATTTAACGTGTTGTTGACATATACACGATTTACATACTTTTGAGACAATAGATTAAAATTTATTGATCTGGTAATTTTTGCAACATCATTTATTGATATATGAACTAGGTTTTGTTCAACACAACATTGTCAAATATCATAAAATTAATAAAATTTAATCGAGTTATTTAAAAAATCAATTCTAAAAATTCAAACAAAAACATATTTTCTGCAATATTCCTTGTTGCGACGGACAAGAAGACTCAGCGTTACCTAGTTTCTTCAGAATATCATTGTATCGGGATTCTAGTAAATACATTTTAGCATACAAGTCCGAAGTCAGAATTTCCTTATCGTCGACTATACGCTCCATGAGTTTTTCTATGTCCATTAATATGTTGGAAAATTCATTTTTCAGATGGTTTTTTTCCTTTCGCGAAAAATATTGATGTTTTATTTTTTCCAAGTACTTGATCAGCCTGGATCTGATTTTCACTAAGGTTTCCAGCACAATTAAATTACCGTTCTTAGACTTTTCTGATTTACAGTTGTCGTTGTTGTCAAAATACATAATTTTCTTATCCGTATGAGCTATTGTATTCATCGTGACTTTATTATCGGGACATTTTTCTTCCTCGTTTACGCAAGCTAATTTTAAATCATCTTTAATTACTGTATTCACTATCATTTCATTGTGGATTTTTACAGCTGAACGTTCCCCTTTTTTTGTCGCAGCACAATTGTTCAAATAAGAGTTGTTAATTCTGACGTTTTCCTTATACATTTAATGTAAAAGCTGTTTGGCTTAAGATGGTAAACTTTTTTCCATGAATTCAGTGCATCGTAGAAATATTTTTTTGATACACTTCCGGTGAAAGAAAAAATCAACATGAACTATATGTCATAGAAACAAACAATAGAATCGTATGAACATTACTTTGTACCAATTCTAAGAAATTTTCAAATTTGTATCAGGCGAAACTTGATTGAAAAGTGATGATAAAATAAGCAAAAAGTTACTTCTCCGATTGAAAGATATAATGAGCAAGAGTTCCTTTGAAGTGAAATGAACTAGTGATCAATACATTTCAGTAGTTTGGAGTATTATTTATTTCTCAGAACGTTAAATTTACACGTATTTCGGAAAAGTTTTTATTGAACTTTCTCGGTATATGAATTTCATTTATATTCTAAAGTCGAACAAGCGTAGACAGAAGAGTAACTTCAATATTTTCTAAAATGCTGTTCTTCACCAATAATGTCGTTTTAGGATTTCAATGTTTTTGCTACAATAAAACAAAACAGGAATATTTGAACTGATAGTAGTACGGAAAGAATAATTCAGTTCGTCAGATATTTTTCCTAATGGTTAGGTAATATTTTGCAGTCAATTCAAAACAAAATTATTTTTATCATTTGGTGGTACATTTTTATGTGTAAAACTGTGAAGTATTTTTTGTCGAGTATACATGCTATTACACTTAGTAAATTGAAATGGCTTCTAATCTATTTAGTGCACTTGTTTACTCAATGAAAAATCGTTGTTCAAAAGTACATAGCCTAATAAAGAGAAACGGCATTTAATAATATCACAATGACAACAACTCGGTATGCGCTAATAACCGTTACGGGGTGTTATGTCACGAACTGGGTCCTACAGCTGCCGACGTTTACCACATAGACTATATCGGCGCGTAAGACAGAAAGAAGAGACTGTTAGGGCTTATGTTCTCAAGCTCGTGGGCGGATATTATGATTATTCATTAACCGGAAACCATGCGTGCATATAATATTCTATCTCCTCCTTTTTCTTTCCGCACCGTACACACAACAAACACTCAATACTCAGTTTTTTTCTTCTGTTCTGCATATACCTGTTTGTGCGACAGATGCTGCATCCATCACCTCAACCCATCGTCTCCTAACCCCTGTAACACAGTTTTTCTTACTCGGAATTTGTCTCCCCGGATTCGGAACACTCGCTTTCCGCTACGAGGTTCACTGAAGTTCACACACATGCACTACAATATCTTTTTTCTTAAACAAATTCAAACATCATCCAGCACTAGCAGGTACACACGGTCCTATTTATAAGTGCTACGACGGCAAGTGTAGTCTAATCAAATACAATATGGATGACTTCAAGCTAGGTCATACTAGGGCAGAACATAAAAAATTGCTTATGGAATTGATTTTCATAAAAAAAAAAAAACAAATACCGTTATAAATAAGCAATTAATTAATATATAACGTTTGTAAGGTACTGAATAATACTATCATTCAATTTTGAATATTAAGTAGCGTATCCCATAAAAGAATTATTTCTTTAGTGCATAAACTTATTTTTAGTTAAATACTTCAAAATGTATACCGTTTGATAGAATTAAAATCAAATAAAATAAATATTTGGTCGTATTAAGTTTGGTAGGTACGACTAATTTTTAAAATTTTCTCTTTCTCGTAATACTCGGAAATTCTTTTAGTATTTGAAATACAACATAAATTATACTTTAAATCGGATTTAATAACAATTCAGACTTGTCGTGGCAATGCACGCACGTGTTGTGCTAAATATTAAACATTTAAAAAACCTATATCAGTTTGTTTTTCCGAGAATATTTCTTAGCAATGTACTTTGTTCATTGGAGTGAATTAATTTTTCATAATTTATCAACTGTGAAAGTTCGTTGAAGTAAAGAATAACTTGCAGCTCTTTTACCGGAGAAATAATTACTTACGGTTAAAAAGTTATTTATAATAATTATTGCAGTTCAACAATTATCCATGTACGATAATTCAGGAACGTTCATCAACTTTTCTCAATAATAATATTACTGTTGTAATACTAATGCAAAAATCAAACTTAATTCTAGTCAAGAACAAAATGGTAAAACTGATGATACTTTGAGTCATAAGATATCAACTCAGAAACTTCGTTTCCATTAGTTGTTCAACATTATATATACAGGGTGATTTTTTTATCATAACCCACTCAATTACTTACAGAATAATAATAATTAAAAAATTTTTTTTTATTACTATCTTTAGTTACACATTATTCTTGAATTATTAACTATGTAATACTTTTTAAGTTCGTCCCTTATGCCTGGTAAGGGTGTCAACTTCGTTTTTTTAAATGGTAACACATATTTTTAATTTAATAAAATGTTTGAGTTTTTAATTCAATAGTAAATGGTATTTGAATTTTTAATGAAACTTAATTTGTTTATTAGATATAAACATTTAAAGTTTCAAATTTTTGAGTTAATATATAGGTATAATACACAAGGGATTACAAATACAGGTAGCTAATTGGTTTTTTATGATATTGCTATCACAGTCACGGATTGTTTATTATCAATTATGACTATCAATAGATATACTTTTTGTATTGTCAGTTAGTGTATTTATAAACTCACAACAATGTACCTTACTATCATTGATAATAACAATGCTGTGTACCTGCTAATATCGATGTCATAAAAAACCAATTAGCTACCTGTATTTGTAATCCCTTGTGTATTATACCTATATATTAACTCAAAAATTTGAAACTTTAAATGTTTATATCTAATAAACAAATTAAGTTATATTAAAAATTCAAATTCCATTTATTATTGAATGAAAAACTCAAACATTTTATTAAATTAAAAATATGTGTTACCATTAAAAAAAACAAAGTTGACACCCTTACCAGGCATAAGGGATGAACTTAAAAAGTATTACATAGTTAATAATTCAAGAATAATGTGTAACTAAAGATAATAATAAAAAAAAATTTTTAAATTATTATTATTCTGTAAGTAATTGAGTGGGTTATGATAAAAAAATCACCCTGTACATGATGTGTTATGCAACTATTGAATGTTATTTGTATAGTATAATTAGTGTTGTTCCAGTGATGTATTTTTGTACACAAGTACATATTACATTATGTACGTATGACTAAATGGTAGTTTATTTACAAAATATTTAAATATTTATGATATATATTTGCAACATGAACAATTATTATTACAATTATTACAGAACCGAATTATATGAACCATTGGGCGATATTTTAAGATGGGTATCTTTCTCAAGGAAATATCACCTCCATGGAAAATTAATGAGCAATAAAAAGGTAATTTTTATTTAAAACAAATTATGGGAAACATTCAGAATGGCCTTTGTGATGCTCCGTAAATAAAACCTTTCCAATATAACAAAATAAAAATAAATTCTCATGTAACTGTTGCTCTGACATTGTCAACTCGTAGTGCACAATCTTCCGCATTACTTTAATAAAAACTAATACACAGTGAAAATACCTTATTATATATTTTAATATTTGTGTGTACTAGGAGTAATCTACATTATTACTCATTGTGGAAATTTATAATTTCATGAGGTATAATGATTACAGTAAACCGCACCTAACCATCATAATTCAAAAAAAATAATACGACAAATAGCATAATAATTATTTTTTATTAACGTGCGTGCAAACATATATACGGGCGGTAAGTGGTTTTAAAGCACTCAGGTCAATATTTTTTACTAGTTGGGGACTAAATTCAAAGGTATTTTTATTAACCGAGTAAAAATGTTCCACACGGTTTGATTTCAGTGTAATGACATGACTTCGACGATTACAATATGGGGGTAAAATCGTCGCAGAGGCCATAATAATTTAATATTAATAAATATATACCAAATATTGACTTAATAAAAACTTAGTCACGTGTTAAAGTATTTGTATGTGAGTATTAAAGTAAACAATATAAGTCGCAATTATGAAATAAATAAAAATATTGAATAATACTTTATAGTCAAATTCGTGGTAATTGATTTGCAAAGTACTTTTTTTTTGTTTACAATATTAAGTTTTTAAATAAAAAAAAAAGTCTGGCTATATTTACTTAAAAAAATCAAAGCCAAAAATTAAATAATGTGGTGAAAAAGCTTCCTATTAGGTCTATTATATTTTATGAAATAGAAGACTATAGCCACAAAAATTTGTCTTTTCTTAGTCAAAATGTTCAATTTTTAATTATTGAACGTGTTCATTGTTATTAAATAAGATATATTTATAAATATCATATATACATACATACATATTTATATTTACATTATCCCTTTCGGTGCCATAAATATTTTTCGATCAAAAATTCTTTGAATTTTTATTACTGTTAAAGAGCATCTAAATAATAAAAATTGAGAATTTCAACTCAATTAAAATTTTTCTAAAAAGTTATTAAACTCGATTAAACTAATGTTAGAAATTCAAAAACTCGGTTCTACCTGTAAAGGTAGATTGATATTTAAGAGCATCAAGGTTTTTAATTACATTATTTTCATTGTAACAACAATATTCATTTAAATAACACTTTGCAAAATATGACACTGATACATATATGTACAATAAAACATTTATGTAAGTACATTGTGCATACATGTTATAAAAATTAACATATTTTATAAATTTTTATGCTTTGGATACGTCTGTTAATATAGTTTGATGCACTATTGCTTCATTTAATATACTTTGCACTTTTCAAAGATCAAATGTTAAGCACCACAGTCGTGCGATTTCATAATGAAGAGCCAATAATGTTTTAATTTGTCATATTCTTATAATTTTTAGGTAGTTATGAAACACTTTTTTCACACTAGTAGTTCTATAATGTATGATAGTTCACTTGTATGGAATATAATAGTATTTGTCTATTGATAGTTATCAATGACTTCTGTATACAAAACAGTAGAATAAAAATATAATTTTGGTTTAAAAACACATTACCACCCTGAAACAAACGAACGGTTGATCAATAGAAAAAAAAAATACAAGAATAAAATTGTTTGTACATTTTTTTTCCTATCATATTATTAAGGTAAAAATAGGGGTTCTCATTAAAAAATACTATTGTTAAGGTTTTTATATCTGAAGGGATGAAAAAAAATTATTTAACTACATATTTTTATATAGTATTCGAAACAAACAATATTTTTCTTTACAGAAATTAAAAATTTTCAATAGTTTCCGAGAAATGAGTTTCTTATCCTTAACGAATCACTCTGTATAAGTAAATAAATAATTTATATTATAGCAACATTATAATGTGCTATATTATTGTACACATCATATATTTCATAAAATAAGCTTAAAAAATTTGTACTTTGAAAAGTGTCAAAGTATGTTAGATAAAGTAATATTTTGCAAAGAGTAATTGAAATGTATGTTATTGCCCTTAAGTAGGTAAAACAAAGTTTTTGAATTTATAACATTAATTTAATCAAGTTTTATAATTTTTTGAAAAAATTTCATTTAAATTGAAATCCTTAATTTTTATAATTTTTAAGTTCTTAACTGTTAAAAAAACTTAACAGTATTTTTAAATTAAAAATGATTACAGCGTCGAAAGGGATAATATAATTTATATTGATGTAATTTTGTTTTATCTATTTTTATTTATGGTATTCTTATTTAATAATTGGTACGTTTTTTTTTATCTAAATATTCTCGAGTGGCTTATTTATAATCATAATTTACAATAGTTTTCTTTAACTCTGATGTTATATTAGCATTAATTGATTTTATTTATTTATACATTGAAATAAAATTTAATGAATAAATGAAACCAAATTTAAAAGAGTCAATATAATATTTAAAACATTTGTAAATACTTGATTTAGATTTTGTATCAAAAATCATAAAAGCTGAAAACGGCTATAAATAGGATGATGAACATTAAAGAAAAAATAATGTAGTAATACAATATTTTTACGTATGATTTATATTATGGCAGATATAGTCTAATTTTTCAATTTTTAGTTCTAGGCAATCTAAAAAGAATTTATCAGCTCATGATGGATTAATAAGCAATTTTTCTTTCTTTAATTAGCTTTTGTACCGAATTCTGTAGTAATGTTGTTGCTTGATTTTCAAGATAATTATTTGATTTGTAATAATTATTGGAGAACTGAAAATTTTAATTAAAACTGAACAATTAAATATTAACAAAATGATTGCTTATTATCAGATTGGTTTAATCGAAAACGTGTTTGATGCGTAGGTATCAAGTTCGATTCTATTGTATTAGTTAATTTAGGTAGTTTACACGTATACTTAACTATATCAAAATAGGTTTTAGAGTTGATATAAAAGGCATTGGAAAAGATGTTAAAGTAAATGTTTTAATGATATTATAAATTTATAAACTTTATTTAATATTTATTTCCTGTGGATACCATATAACAGTTATCAAATTCAAAAAGCATACAAATGAATTTTTTTTTTAATTTTAATATACGATATAATTTGAATCGTCATTTTTTGATGGTAAAATAAGAAATGTTTTGATTATCATTTAAATATGCTAGAAAAATTATCGTGTGTCAGAGACGCTTGTAATTCCTCAAATCAAAATTTGTTTGACAAATAAAAATTGAATAATTTGATTATATGTAACTATAAATTCTCATTAGAAGTTTATAGTACTATATACTAGCGTATAAACTGGTGACATTAATTGAATATTTAAGTAAAAAAAATCAGATGAACAACAATCAACTAATATTTCCAGTACTTGCGAGTTAAATATTTTGATGATCACAGACATAAAAAAAGCTAGTGGATTACAAGAAACTGATAAAAATTAAAATTCAACGATTGGAAGAGATATCGAAATTAACAGCGACACAAGCTTACATGAATCACGATTTAATGTTGTTATAAAACTGATTCTGTAAAGTTTTCTCACGAAGATGATTACCTGAGCATGTTCGTGAGAATTGATACTAAAATATTTTTATGAATGGTCCGTCGGATGATGCGAAAACGCGACAGGTAGGTAAGGCAAACGTCTCTGAAATCATATACCTCCCCACGGTGGGAACCCCGTGTATTGGTACCCGTTTGGGGAGTGTTATACATATGATGAGAATGGTGGACCAATTTATAATAATGTATAATGTATTTTCTCATGGACTCCTTTTCCTGTAAATAGCTGCTACTGACCCGGGTAAACAACCCGCACAGGTACACCCGTTTACCATTGTGTGTGTCTACACAGTCACCTACCCATATACGCACCAATATAATACTATTACCTATAGACGTATTTGATTAAACGTTGTGCATCCGTTTCCCACGAGTGCGTTTGTTGTTGCCAACGCCACTCATTTCACAAGAAAAAAAATTCTTTGCCACCTATCAGACAGTACACTCGCACAGGTGGTACACCAAATACTTTTGTTTCGTCGTACACTTGACTTAATTATTTTGTGTAAAAATTAATTTTTTTTATATTTAAACTAACTTGTTTGATATTAATATACGTGAGTGATAAAGCGAAAGTGGCGCATGTCATCATATTAATTATTGAATTTTGAAAAACATAAGAGTTTGTTGAAAGTTTTAAAATTAATTCCTGAGTGAAGTAATCGTCAAGGTAATATATTATATATCATATTATAAGATTATACATATATATATATATATATATATATATATATAAACAAGTTTACGCTAATTTCTATATTAAAAAAACAACAACTCAGCAGATAATTTAGAGTATCACATACATTTTTATTGTAAAAAATAATATATTATATTATATTAACTTAATCGAGTAAGTATAATATATTACTTTATAATATCAAATTCGTTGTTTTGAAATATGTCAGTCCTATATGATTTACGCTAAAAAACATTACATATATATATATATAAATCATAATTGATATATGGTTCAAATATATTAAACGTTTAGCATAACAAGTACAATATGGCCGACATTTGGGTTTAAAACAATAGTGGGGCGGGGGCATAATATAAAACGACGACTAGTTTTCAACATAAAAATAAATGGCTTAATATTGAAAATAATAATAATAATAATAAATAAATAAACATTAAAATGCTCATCATCAATAGCCAATAATAAAAATAAATAAAGTGTGGCCTTACATTAATAATATTACCTTAAACCTAAACAGTGCAATTGTTTACAATAATATAAATATATATTATAATAAAGTGACTAGTATAAATACAAGAAAAAAATTGGTGGGAAGAAAGAGTAGACAATAAGAATAAATAGTACAGCATATGAGTTAATATTTACGAGGGAGGAATTATTGCGGTGAAGCATTCTGTAGGTGACGATGGCCATCCGATAGCCTTGGACAACCGGTGTCACAGTGTTTAGTGAGTAGAGACATGCGGCTGAAAGTTTTGCTACATGTGGGACACGAATATTTCTTGACATCCGAGTGGGTCTGTAAATGTGCTCGGAGGTTTGATCTGTCAGCAAAGGCTCGGTTGCAGTGTGGACAAGAGAAAGGTTTCTCTCCAGTATGCGTACGGATGTGTCCCTGTAACAACCATGGTCGGCTAAAAGCTTTACCGCACAATTTGCATATACATGGCAACGTGTGAGTACGAATGTGCATCTTGAGAGCTCCCAGTGTGTTGTAAGCTTTTTCACAATATTTACAGCTGAATGTTTTTGGGCTGCCACCACACTCGTCGTCAGAGCAGTGGAATTGCTGGTGCTTGGTCAAACCTGACACGGTCGAGTAAGTTTTGGAGCATGTCGTGCATTTGTACCTGCCGCCGGTTTTGATACTTTGGGTGGTCGTCGAGTTGGAAGTGATTGTAGATACGTTGGTGATGGAGGAAGCTGTGTCGCTTTCGCCGGAATGGCCACCGCCACCGTAAGGGGAAACGGCAGGCGAAGATGTTTCAGTCAAAGCGGGTGGTGACCAACCACCGTCTGAACTGCGACTTTGCCAGGATGGCACATGAGGTTTGAATGCTGAATAAGAAGATCCAGGAGGAGATAGGGAACCATCCCGTCCGTGTAATGGAATTGAAGTTGGAGGAGGTGGATAGACTGGGTAAGCTCGTGGTTCGGTCGATAATCCGTGATACATGTAGCCTAAATGATAGGCTGCTGGTGGGTATTGAGCAGGTACTGGTCTAGGTGCCGTGGGACCGTGATTGTGGGGATAAGAACCACCAGGATGGTCTCCACCGGCAGCGATATTTAAGCACAACGGCTCCAATGGACCGGGCTTGATAGCTGTAGGTTGATACGGATGGTGGTAAGGTGATGGCTGTACTGGTAGTTGATGCATGTACAGAGATTCTTTTTTTAAGCCTTGCGGTGCTAGAGGAACGGCAGTGGACTGTTTGCACTTAATACTCAAGTCTTGTGGCTTAGTACTCAAATTTTCTGGTTCAGAGTAATCAGCTTCAGCAATAGTTTCTACAAAAGAAAAATACATAATTAACATTTCTTTCTTTTAAGTTATTAAATGTTTTTTTTTATAAGTCTGGTGCGGTTATATCAGATTTTTATTACTATAATAGTGCCATGTTTTAAGTGCATTTTTATGTATATACTATTATAGTGCAAATCGTTTTTATTTTATTTCCTACGGTTAACCCATGTAGATATTACAATGTTAATAAGAGGGATTGCGAAAAACGGTTGGAGGGTGCATCGCAGAATCTCGGTGGGCTTTCTCACGGTCGGTGTCGCCACACCGGTTCCCATACCTAGCACCCCATGCTGTTATACAAGTGTTAGGAAAAAGTGCCGTTACTTAATATTTTTATTCGACTAGGATTAATTTTAAACAAAATAAATTCTGCTTACCGTAATCCATTTCTTCTTTGACGTATCTGTCGTAGTGAACAGGTCGTTTCTTTAATGGGCAGTGTGAGTAATCCATTTTTTTGGCGACTGCCTTGTGATGCATCATGGGTTTGTCGTCCCAAATATGCATAGTCGAACACTCGAGAAAGTTAATACACGAAGTAAAAAAAACACTCAAAGTCTTTAACGTCCGAACTCGGTTAAGTATAGTGTACGCTTTGCACTGGCGTCGAACTCACTGACACGGTAAGGTACAGGTTATGTTGAAGTCACTAGTCGATGAGCAGAGGGTAACCACTCCGGTTTGGATCGCCGAAGAGAATGAGCTGCGATGGGCGCAGCAGCCACCGGCTCGAGAAAGGTAGTCGTATTTTCGGTGAGTGTGTCCTCCCCACCACCAGTAGGCTAGAACCGCTGGTGTAACACCACATCACAGGGACAGGTGTGATAATAGTGCCGGGTGCACTCAGCACGTGCCGGCCCTATCGACCAATGGGAAAGCGGTCCATGGCGCGGGCCAATCGCTGCGGTCCGTACCCTCGACTATACGATTACTACGACGGTAGCCCCTTCCGCCGCAACCGGTTCACCGCCAGATTTCCGTTTTACAACACTGTGATTTTTACAAGTAACAATAATAGAGTAATAACATAAGTAAATACACTGACAAACGTACAAACATAGAGACTTTAACGAATAATTCACGAAGCGTTTTTATTCGAATTCACAATTTTTGTAAGATACAAATAACTAAATACAATGACCAGAGAAATGAACGAAAAATAACTGATCTTGTACAAAGTGTTGTAAGAGTAATGAATTCGCCAAGCTTATGATAAAATGTCCAAACGATAACACAGTAATGTATATGATAATAGGTCGCAAAACACATACAAATTCCTTTAGTTAAGCAAAATATCATTTTAAATAACGAATTATTAATTTTATACGTGTAGTTGTTTATTTACCAAAAGAATTTTTTGAGTATTTAGAATAGTGAATTTTGGTCTATCTTTAATCTTATTCGGAATATGTTAAATATGAGATAGAAATTTGAGTAAAATAATACTTCACTATAAAAGTATGAACTATGTAATAGAATCAAATTGATTTAATTAGACTCCAAATCAATCTAAATAAAAAATATTTAATGTAGACAATTTAAAACGGAAAGTATTTTTATTAGTCTTGATATCTTTTTAAGAAATAATATAGATAAGAAAATTAAATTTAAAAACAAATATTAACATTAATTATAATTTCTAAGACAATAATTATTATGTTAAATAATTATTAATCGAGAAATCACGTGTGAACATTACTGTGATAAATAAACGATCAATGCATCAATATATGCATTATGAACGACAAATATTGTTAAAAAATGAAATAGATGTTTAGCGTTTTTTATACTGATGGTCATAACTATCATGTTGCTCGATTGAAAAATTATTTAAATATAAGGAATATTGACCATAATTTTCTAGGTATATGTAAAATATTGCGTCTCAGTGTTAAGATGCACAGATACATTAAACACTATAGTATAATTATATGATTATTGGATTACAGTAATTGGATTAAGTTTGCTTTATGATCTTTTACATTGGCGTAGTTGTATTTCTCGTTGCCGTCGGTGTCGAGGGATTTCTTTAACGGTTAGTGATTAATTTTCAACTGATTTGCGCTGGTCCCTAAAGAGTCTTATAGTAATATTAATGAACGAGAAAGGGCTTTGTGTCGCAACCATCGTCTAGACTACCACTGTGTCGCACAATGTTTTTGATTTTTTCCCTGTAAAGTACAGCCACCTGAAACCTCGCCGTTGTAGCTGAGTAGCGATAGGCATCGTACAGTACGTGTTGTATGAAAAGGCAATTGCTTGCCGCATGTGTGACACAATTTGTAAAGTGCAGAATGACCGTTATATTTTAAACCTCTAAAGAGAGGGGTGCCCGCATAGCTTGCGCACCCTTTGCTGCCCGACGGTGCAGGCCCTTTTTTTTTTTTTTACAGTCCCCCGAAAAATGCAGCCCTCGGCGTCCTTAATGCCAAACTAGACAAAAGAAAACCGGAACGGCTCGCGGGGCGATGAATACTTATTGTACATGTGCGCGTAAGAAGAACGCGAGGAGGAAGAGGAGGAAAAGCAGCACACCGGTTTGTGAAAAAATATGTGCGCATATGCGCGTCTACCAAGTGCGTTATTGCCCAATTCGTTATTTTCTACACCCCACGACTTGTGAAATACAGGTATAGCACACAATGTAATGCGTCTAAACACTTCCGACGTTAGGTGCTGCGGTTCCTGAGCGTGTATTTTTTATACATTTGCATACACATTATTATTATGTAAATAACCTAACAGAGGACATGTGTGTGTTTCAGTCAGTTGGACACCGTGCGAGATTTAATAGTAAAGGTGCAAGTTACACGCACAACATCGACAATGTTTAAGAGCTTACGCGATGATTTTCAAATTTCACGGGACACAACAGTTTAATTGATTTTTCAAGGCACAAATGAAAAGAGAGAATTCAAAATACGTTTTAATAACCGGCACGTTATCGTTTTGTCATAAAAGCAGAATCGATCGATAGAGACTATTGTCCTTTTAGAAATGCAATTATGTTTGAAAAAAAAAAAAAAAAAAGCCGCACAGACATTTCATATTGTAACCGTCGATATCATTTGACTGTGAACTTTGCCGTAGTATTTCAATATTGAAACGGTCATTAGGTTTTACAGTACCGCTAAAACGTGCGAGAAGAAAAATACTTGAAATCAATAAATATTAGTAAACAAGTGTTAACGGTTCGCATACATGTCGTACTTAACTGTTGAACGATGATCAGTGCGTTATCAGCGCGAGGTGATAATTAAATGACATCTAGTTAAATTAGACAAATGTTTTACACGGATTAGTCATCGTAATTATACCTGCTGAATTTGTAATCTGTTTAAAGATCAAAAGTACAAACGCGAGAAGCCCAAAAAAGAACCCAATGTGTTGATTTATCTTATCAGATTTTTGGCGTGCTCTATTACATTTATTGGACAGTGCAAAGTCTACACGTCTAACGCTCAGGTCGGCTGTGGTCGCATTGCAAGTAACAAAGACCTGCTCTTTGATAACTACTGTATTAATAGTACTCGGTGTATGTACGACAGACGGCGTGTTATTTTAATATTGCGTCAATTGCGTCGCAGTTTTCAAAAACCGTTTCGACTACGTGCAGCAAAACAATTGTACGTCTCCCCACATTTAATCGCCATTGCCGCTGTTCCACTAGCCCCAGTCTCGGTAATAATGTGTCATAAATAGGTCCTAGTGTGCTTAATGAAAAAAAAAAATCAAATCCCTCGGCTGCGAAACAGGTAAAACCAGCAGGCATCGCCGATTCAGATGTGAAGCAAGGGGGTCGTTTCTGTATTTTTTGCTACCGTTGAAAAACTTGTTTTGCAGGGGGACTGCTTAAATTGTAAAATGTGGTGCACATGTCTACGGGTGTTTTTCAATCTGTTGGCAAGTAGTCGGTACAAGTAAGGTGCTCATGAAAAATGCCAAATTTATAAGGTTAACGGTTTTCAGTAGAAAATTCTGATTGGCAGACGGGCTAGTTTATCTTCAAATGAATAAATACTTAATGATTTTCATTCGAGTTATACGATTATTCTTTGAAAATATCAAACAAATATATTTTAAAGAAAGTTTCTAAAATGAATTATTTATTTATATATCGATATTTAGATTGATATGTACCAATGTAATTAAAACTATAGTTTTGTTTACGATACTCTTATTATCTTTGAATGCGTTATATATATAAAAGGTAAAAATGCACGTGTATGTAAAACTCACTGCCGTAGTGTACTTTTGTACCAATTAAACTCAAACATTATAAACTATAAAAAATGTAGACCTTTGCAAGTTTAACATGAATTATGCATTTAAGAATCAATAAAGCAGGTAAGACGTCTTCTATATTGATTTTTTAATGAAACCGGCAAACAAATTTAATAATACCTTTAACGAATTCCTTTGTTTTGTTTGTATTGTGTATTATAGGAATATACAAAGCTATTCTTCACCTATTTCGAATCGTATAGACACAAAAAGTATAGTTTTTATTTCATTATGTGTGCAATCGACGTAAATATGAAACAATTAATAAACAATTCCGAGTGATCATTTTTGTTTTATATATTTTCTATATAAATCATATTGTGTAGCAGTAAACGTACGAAAATCAGTTGACATAAATTTATGCGACTAGTATCATTGCACTTTCTTTGAACTCTTTAATCACAGAGTTGAAACGAACTGCAAGTAATTATAATATGCATATTTTATAGCGTTTACATTGTACCTGTAAAAAACAGTCAAACGACCATATGATACCGTTTATTTGGTATTCAGTAACTGAATAATAACGTCACCCAACTCAACCCGGTCGAAGTATTGGATGTAAATTTAATATTGCCCTCATAGATTGTATAAATTATCTGACTACGGCGTTGTTATCCGTGAGAATATGTTTTCTGTTTGTCTTGTGACAATTTCGCGTATGAAAGTCATGATTACAAATATGTAACCACCGACCACTCCAACGATGATGATGAGAGACCGTTTGTAATACAATTGTCCTCTTTACAGTTATGCATTCTCTGCCTTTCCCTTCCCCCCTCACATCATCCGTCACCCTTATTAAATTTATATTGCCCGCGTAACTAAATACACCCCGCCAAGGGTAAAAGTCTCGTGGGAAAAAATTTTAAACACATAAATTAATACATATACACACACACACATGTACTAGTGAACGGTGTAGTATACTTGTTATTCGTCCGGGCGACGGCGGTGTACGCAGAAAATAAAAAGCTGGGGGACGGCGACTTAGAACAAACAATAATAACAATACCCATATACTATTTTATGTGGTGGGCGACATTCACCAGCTCATTGAGGGAAGACAACAATCGCATGAGTATTTGGGTCCATGAACCGATCGTGGGATTCAACGTTTGCAGGTGGTTTATGACCGGCGAAAAGTTTCCATTATAGATGTTAACTAGGCGATGAAGACCGTGGGATCGACAAACTAGATGTGATTGATTTTTTAAATCAATTGTTGATATATTGATTCACACGATTTGGCGTCAGGGATAGAATTTAAGGCGGCTAGACCTCCTAAAAAACTGCTTAAATTATTATAGTAGGCAAATTTCGTCCCGAAAAATATCATCAGTAATTAAATACAATAATTTTGCTTTTGATTCCGCCCTACTAAAATCATCATTATTTTTTCATGGTAAAAGTGCACGATCACTTATTCATAATGAATGAATTAATTAAATGACCTCTCGTTCATTTTGTTGAAAAATAAACAATTTAGCTTTGCACACATTATGTACATCAGTAATTTCTGTTAAAAAATTCAAATTTAAAGAGGTTTCGCCGATTGTTTATTACATTTAATTTACAATTCTACCAAGTCCCTATGCAAGTGCCGGTATTAATGCGTTATACGCTAACTGTTATCAAAACCCAACTATTTATTAATGGAAATTAATAAAAGCTTCTGGAGTGGGACGAATGCCGGTATTTGTACTGCTGAGTTATATCAGTTCCTTTGATCTACTATGCAAATTCTAATATGGGTCACGACTAAAGTTTTGAAAGTTTTGTGAAATGTAGATTACACGTGTCTAGAAAATGATAGGAATGCTTCGAGGCACGATATTCCTGGAAGGCAAACGCTCAAGAGGACAGCGCAGTATTTTTGAAAGAATTTCTTAGAAATTCTTTTTCATAAAGCTCAAGATTTTTAAAGAATCAAAAAACAAGAAACAGTTACACTTTATCGTGACGTGCATCGCCGGCAAGTTCAGTTTGATGGGACCAAATGACAGGGTAGCCCATTTAACGTTCACCCGTGTGTGTATATATATATATGTATAATCGATGACAGCAACCCATAGAGTCTCGGTCATGAATAGTTTATAAGTCACGTTGTGGAAAAGAGGGCAAATAATACTTTCCCGTGTATTATGACGTACGTTAAGTTCATTTTATTATGTAACGCCGTATTATTTTTAGTCAAATGTTTCTTCAAAAAGAGAATTTCGTAACAAGTGTTCATAGACATGAGGTTTGAACATTTTGTCCCACAGCAAACTTACTACATAATATGCAAATGTTATGACACGTGGCCATCACGAATTCAATATAAACATCGACTTTTGTTTCTGCCAAAGTCTTCTCATTTAGTCGTTCAACTACGTTTATTCTTCAAAAAGTAATTTCCATCTTAACTCGTCGGCGAATGGTGAAAATCAGTAAACGTTATCGACACTTTTGGACGCCCGTCTTTACGAGTTTCCTCAACCGAACCATTACAATGACTTGGCATTGTGTTCGATTCTTTGGGAGTTACCGTAACACAATGCACTGTCGCGCATAAAATCCGTTTGTAAGAATTTTAGTATAATAAGCAATAATTATTATCCGTTTCTTTCGTGGCGCGGTTTGGTCGCCCCCTTCTCAGGTCTATACACCACCATCGGACGGAGGGGTGAAATCCGTTTATTTTTGTACCGTATCAACATATACCGCTATTATACTTGTACGTATAGAGGCATTTTATAGCGATATTTCGCGCCGTTCCTGGTGTTTTGTTTATTATTGTTTTTTTTTTTTTTTTCAAGAGTCCAGGTGAAAACACTCTCTCCCCTAAGCGCGCGCGCGACCGGCCGTCTGCTGCAGCCGAGATTTCCGACTTGCCACGTGCCCCCGCGCGGTGACATATGCTCTAGCAGCGCGTGTGCGCGCGGGATACAAAAATGAAACGTTTTTCAGCTGCCAATGCCGCCGTTACTATTATTGTTGTCAACTGTAATACAATATTCTTCTTTTGTCAGCATTACATTGCCCACCGCGGTATCTACAACGTTTCATACGACAAACAACGGCTAGGAAAAAGGAAGGTGTTTCTATTATTTTACGCCGTGTTTTACCTACGGCGACGCGATTAAAGGAAACGCAGTCGAATTGCTGGGGAGGTTATTTGATACTCGGTAATCATTATCATACGGTATGATAAATTATCACGTATTACCGTTGGGGCCAATGAGACGTTGAAAGTATCGTTTATGATTTTAGTACACAATTTTAGTTTTAATAAAACCTTTGATTTCTACAAATGTAGAAGACAGATGACGGAACTCGATATGTAGTTGAAATCGTATCCAAACATACTGTTTCATTATAATTTACAAAATTTGTAACTATTGTTTTGGTTTATCCCGTACAAACGAAAGGTCGGCCATATATAAATATAATTCGCTATAACAAATAATCGTTATTATAATTAGTCACATAGATTCGCCGTAATTTTTAACAAGCTACGTTCGACTCGATTAGCTTATTTTGACAGTTTTTGTGTTAAAAAAATATGATTTTAAAATATCGCCTGAGACGTATAAATGACCCACATACAAGTGAAACTATTTATAGTTAACTATAATCAAAAATATTCGATATAATATTCTTTGGAATATACTCACTATTTGTTTGATTTATAACGAACATTTTTATTATTTTTAAGATGTAGAGATTGTTTTGGATTTTTCAATAAATCAAAACGCGATTTTTGTGTTTTTTTTTCATGTGTAAAATTTGGACTTTTGTTAACACGCGTCTTAGGAGATTAAAATTCATCACTGGATTGTGTAGCGCAATGTAAATTTGTCTACGTTTTAAAACGATTTGACAGGGCAATGATTACTTTTGACGTGTGCTCCTGACCATCTGTCAAGTCAAAACCCATAATAGATAAGGTTTATTGAAAGACAGTTGCTGATGAAAGGGCGTTTAAGGGTAATGTGTGATATTATTTATTTTTTCGGAAAAAGGTGTCGGTAGGCAGGTGTCGAGCCGGTATAGCACCTCAGGGTACAGCGTTTAACGGCTCGTGTATACGGTAACTACTATAAACAGTTACATTGGTATCTAGTAGTTATGTAGTACTCGGTAATATAATACATTTTGTTTGCCGCCACTAACACCGTGTACGTTATTATCATGTTGGTATAGTTTAGTCGATGATTTAACAGGCCGGCTTTTTTTTTACAGCGCTAAATAGGTGCTCGTTGTAATAAAGTTAACCCTAATATGTGTTTATGATATTATAATAATAATCGGTTTTGCCGGCAGCGTCTTATGATGATGTTAGCTGGAGAGCCGATACGATTGATTGGGTTCTTCAGCCTTCAACATCGTTACAGTTAACCGCACGAGTTATGCACTGTAATTAATTTAACACGTGTAGTGTCCTATTCGCCGGTACTCTATTAAATAAATCACTTTTGCACCTTTTGTTAACCATAAAGCATCCTATTTTGCGCAACCTAATTTACGTAGAGTACCGAGAACGTTATTATTAATATTGTGTCGGCAAGACTACTATTTTTTTACAAGTAATTAAAAAACCCTATAATTATCAATAACAGTCTTTTCGCGTTGATAGTCAGTAAACGAATAAAATACTTGCAAACGGTACAACCCCATCTCATACACGTTGGAAATAACGATTATTTTCAACAGTCTATAAGATGTTATATAATTAATTATGACAATGTGTAACTTAATTAAACATTCGAAGAGTATAAAATATTTTCATGACCATTTTTAATTATCAATGTAATGTTCTCAATGGTCAAGAGATGCAAATTATTTTAATTGATAGTTACAATTTTAAGCCGTTATGTTATAATAAAGCAAAGAATATTTTAAAACCATTTTCGCTAAAGTTAAGTAAAGTAATATGAAAGTATTACTTGCAGATGAAAAGAGCTAGTCATTTCAGGGAAGTGTTATGTGGTGATGTGTAGATGAGACAAATCTTTGGATGCCTTCTCACTAATTAATTTCAGGGGCAAGTATAATGTAGACTTTGTGTAAACAAAATACGGAGAACGACATATTTTCTTCGATCTTAAACAAAGGGTTATTATGAAAGTCAGAATACTGCGTTGATTAGAGCGAGGTCATTGTATTAGTAGTACGCTATTTGTTACTGTATAGATAATTTTAATTGAGGCGCAAGTATTTATTTAAGTCCTATTAAAATTATTGTTGTAGAGTTATAGAGTGACAATTACAATTTGATTTGGCAACGTCTCCAATTAAAAAAATTAACAAAGAATGAAAAAAACCGTCCATATGTTTTCGCAATCCAACCTGTGAGAAATTATAAATTTTATACGAAATTAATATATTTATTTAGTAATTTAATTGAATTTTAACAGAACAAGTATACATTTATTTTCAAACTACTTATATCTTACTTTGTATTTTCTAAGTAAATACTTTTGACGGAATTAATATGTTCAAGGTATCGAGAGTCCTGTGAATTTTGCAGTATGAAAAAAAAAACGAATTGTATAAATAATTTAAATGAACGGTCCAATTAGTACATTAATTTCTTTTTTATATTTTTATGAAAATGAATTTCCTCGAAAGGAAAGCTATTTGCAAGATTAAATATTCAAGGTTTATGCAACCCTTACGTGCCGTAGCTTAACTCCTACACATTTTTGGTTATTTTTGAGTTTTTTTTTGTTTGTCGGAAACTTTTAATATATTATTGATTATTATTATAATATCTGTAATATGAATGATATATGAGGTGTTTGCGACAAATGTTCTACTGTTAGGTATAGGTGGACCAAAGCTTTAATTATTAAGCAAAAAAATGTCATAAAGCATTAAATATATATTTTAAAAGGGTCACTCAGATGGGTTTAATAATTTGAAATGCGTGCAAAACTTCGACTGTATACCGGGTGGAATACATCTAACTGACAACTCTATAACCTTCGATACAATTAATATTTTATTGTACTTTTAGGTTAATAATTTATAATTTCTAGGACTACGTTAAAGTCATATATGTTAGTTTCGATGCAAAACTGAGAAGGTAATAATTTTACTATGTGTTTTTGTTATTATTTTTTTATTTGTATCTGTTACTAATTTTTCTCAGCTTTCACCAAACCGATTTCTTTTAACGTTACGACAAATCGAATCTAATCGAAGACATTACCCTCAAAAATTGAAAAAATTTTCCTCGTTCCCCGTAAATGGGGGAAAATCTCTAACAAAAAATTACAAATTAAAAATTCGGTAATTTTTGACATTTTTTTTATAGATACATGAGATATTTACCTCTTATTTTACATATTTTTTTTTATAAATCTGACCCTTTACCTGCCCACGAAGGGATTCAAAATGACAACTTTTTTGCAAAAAATTAATTTTTTCAACTTAACTTTTGAAAATATCAGAAATACAGACACTTTTATGTATCTTGAATTAAAGCTAATGTAATATACTTTATTATGGGAATAAAAAACTTTGGATTTTATTATGTCTTCATGGTGAAAATGGCTACCGTATGCTATTTTTGTGTTAAAATTCTCAATTTTATATTTTTAACTTTATACTACTATAACTTTTTGAAAAATGTATGGATCGTTACAATTTTTTTATGTAAATATTATTTATACATTTATTTTATGCGACATACTTTTTTTTAAATCGGATCATTTCCCTTTATACAAGGGTAGTTCAAAATTTAAAAATATTTTTATATTTAATTTTTTCAATATTTCAAAATAGCCAGTTTTTAGAAGTCATAAAAATAATTAAAAGATCAATAACTATTTTAAGACAAATTGTATTGAGTTACTTGAATTTTAATACTTAACGTGGACATGTCTCGCGGGTGGAATATGTTTTCTAATTATACATCATTAATTGTTATATATCAACATGTATTGTTTTCAATTTTCAATTTTATTTTTTCGAAGTATAATTTTTTTTTAATAAAACCTTAATGAATGAAATACGTGTGATTTGTTTACATTTCTAAATTGCATAGTTAAATTTAATCTTATTTTATTTGCATTAAAGTACCTTTAAAATGTACGTAAATGGGGTAATTTGAATGCTTAAAACAATATTTTTTTTGTATGTATGTCATTATAATATGTGTAATTCATCAACACGTTTAAACGATGTGATTTATTAGCATAGACATCCGTTACATTCTGTTTTTCATTTCTCCTCTGTTTTCAATTACCTAATGGTTTCAATAACCTCTCTTATCCATTGTCTTTTTTATCCTTCACACACAGGTGACAATGTTATTCATTTTATGCGTATGTTTAGGTTGTTAAGCGATGGTCTTTTATCGGTCATGAAAATCATGGCTAAGTAGATTCAAAATGGATCTGCCTGCACTAGTATGAAAGCCTATGGGAAATGATTCTACAGATTAATATACCACTGTACAGATTTTTATGTAATATCTTATGCAGTGACACGAACCGGTAGTGTACAGGCTAACAAGTCATCTCTATTATAAATAAAAAGAAAAATGAGTACAGTAACCTGTATGTTATTAATTAATTAAATTATAAAAAATAATATCTAATTCTTAGAAAATCGTTAAAAACTGAAAATGACTATAAAACTGAATTTTTTTTTTATTATTGAACAATAAAAATCTTAATTGAATATATAATTAAAATACTTTTAACAAAATTTCCGGATAAACCCCTTAATCATCTAAAGTTTTATGAACTGTAAATCCAAAAATATAATAGATAACATAATTTTCTCTGGCAAAACCACATTATGTCTGTTTCACCTGCCTGGACCCTCAGACCGCCGTCATTTCTTTCTTCTTAACGGCTGGCACACGTCAGTATAGAAGCGAGTACCTTACAATTTTGATCCTTATTACCCCCCCTGGAGGTTGCACCCGGATATATGCTTGTATTGGACGCGTCTAAATAGAGATAAACGGTATCACATCGATGTCTTTTATTTATTCGTGTTGAGGTTCATTGAACTCTTAACCTTTAAATAGTTCAATACACATTTATCATTGTACAATGCCATAATTATTTCAATTGACTTATAATAAAAACTACCAATGACTCAATTTTAATTTAATTAATTTATATACATTGATATATAGATTAATATATACGTAAATACAGTGTTTTCATATAGAAATCTTACGACTTGAGTAAAAATAAAATATATTTTACTATTTTTATTGTTTCTTCTATTATCTTTATATACAGTATGGTTTTTTATTATAATAAACCACTTAATTACTAATAGAATAAAAAGAGTTTTTTTTTTAGTTATATATTGTTATCGAAATATTAGTTATGTAATAGTGTTAAAGTTTATACTTTATGCCTTATGAGAGTATCGACTTAATTTTTTCAAATGGTAACACATATTTTGAGCTTAGTAGAATAATTGAGGTTTTATTTTAATAGTAAATGGAATTTGAATTTTTATTCGTTTATTAGATATAAAAGTTAAAAACTTCAAATATTTTTAGTTAATATGCGTGTATAATACACGAGGGATTACAAATTAAATAGCCTATTGTTTTTTTATGACGTTGCTATTAGTAAATACACAGCAGTTGTTGCCAATTACGACCTTTTAAACAGATATGCGTGAAGTATGGTAGTAAGGAACATTGTTGTGAGTTTATAAAAATACCAATTGGCAATAAAAAAGTTTAGTCGTCCTATAATGTGTTAATAGACCAATTTTTTCGTTTTAATACTTTAAGATACAAAATTAGGAATGATACTCAAAAATCATGTTTTATTATATTGATTGTTTTAGTAAATGAATATCATTAAAGCTCTAATTTAATTGATATAATATTGAAATCTTGTAAAATTTAATTTTGTTGTACACTTAACAAGTTTGACGTTTATGGACACAATATGTATCAACAGGATGATCGTTCATCCAGAAAATTATTTTCATGAATATTATGTGATAAATATATTCTATGCATATTATATGTGATTTTATATTATAATATAACATAAATATTGTACAACGTATGCATTTTGTATAATCTATAAAATAAATTTGAAATAAGTTTTCCATTTACTCCAGTAGACATTTCTATTACTAAGAAGCAATTGTGAAATATGCATAATGAGCATTTAAAAAGAGTACCTGATATTGTTGTTCGGAAACTATAAAAAGGAACACTTTCTCACAATTTAAAAAATGTTTGGTAAAAGGTTTCTTTACATAAACTTGAAAAAGTTTAAATTATAATTGTTAACTATCACGAACTTGTAATTTTTATACAATTAAACCGTAAATTTCTTATTTAAATAATTAGATTATAGTTTTAGCTTTAAATTGTAACATTGTAACTCAATTATCCAAGTAATGATTAAAGAATGTCGTTTTAAAAACGTTATATCAAAGGTTCTTGGAGTAATGTAAATTAGCGAAAATTAAAAATTTTTACTATAGTAAAATTTAGTAGTTTTCCGTTGCAATCTTGTTAAAAATAAAGGCTTACTATATTACATAAAACTTAAACAAATATTAGCAAAACCAGTACTGTATAATAATTATTACAAACTAAAATCATTTCGGTAATTAAATGGTATTATGTCATTACCAATATGGCCATGGAAAAATGTTCTCAATTTTATTCTTTGACAATTTCTGATCGTAATACGCTATGAAAAGGAAAATAATCTGCTGGTTCTACAAATTAAAATGCACATAAAAAGACCAACATTAATTTATGATCAAGAAAAATGGTTAAATAGGCGCATGTCACATGCCTAAGCTCAAGCTAAACTAGGCTTCTAAAAATGAGTTGTTAATGTTTTAAAAAAATCAATAATTACTATTAGTTTGCATGTTAAATGACGTCCAGAGGGGTTTATTTTAATTTACTTAAGGCATTTAAATTTTCGTTATTTTGTTTCATACATATTAATAATTTTTATAATACATATGAATGGAAGTTATACGTTCTGAATCGAGCGTGCCTATTCAATCGCACGTATAATAGTAGTATTTAAATATTTGTACGTGATTTGGTCGTCGATGACATTTATAATTAGCAAAGATCATAGAGTCGATGAAGTGTAATTAGTATATTACAGTATTTATAAAAAAAAAAAAAAATACATGCAACATGTCGATCAAACTTTTTTGACTGTGTAAGTAAAATGCAATTTTTGGTATTGTTATAAATTCGTGACTGTCTTCTTTAAGTAATTAGATAAAAAAAAAAAGCATAGTGCACATAATACAAATTAATTTTGTCACGGCAGTACAATTACAATCAATATAACCAGCAAAATGTTAGATATAATAAAAAAAACATCTTGGACAAAAATATAATAAATTACTGCTCTATTTAGTAATTTTCAAATTTTCTGTTTGAAAATATTTAGATAAATGTATTAACATTATTAAAATAAAATATAATTGTTGTTTAAAGACTAAAAAAGTGCAATATATATTATGTATAAGAATCGTGGAAGTCATTTTAGCATATTAACTGTAAAAACAGAAATAAGCTATTTATGTGATATGTCGCGAATTATTCTGTCTTACAAATAGTATTCAGTAAATAAACAAAAAACAATTCAGCAAATAACAATTATTTATAGCTTGTAATTTTTGCGTTTGTTTTTGAGTATTTTACTGTAAATTAATACTACTTTATGTATCTTATTTGATACTTAACTAGTGTCGTATTGCTGTGCACACTCTTCAGTATCTTTGACAAATCTGTTCCTATCACAATAGAAGCCAAAGTATTTTATCTTAATTTTAACAACATATAATAGGTTGCAGTAATCTCAGTTATTTGTGTGATATACGTTATCACACAAATACATGTTCAAGGTAACCAGCACCCGCAGTTACGACCCACGTTGCTGTTACGGTAGTAGCGTGACGATGATCGGAAACGTTGTGTGGTCGCTGGTCGCGATTTTAGCAGCATCGCTAGCGAATGTCGACAATCGACGACCCACTTTGTTTCGACTGACCGTATTACATGCCAACGACATTCACTCACGGTACGAAGAGACGGGTCAAGCCCCAGACAAATGTTTTCGGGTAAACGACGAGTTGTGTAAGGGCTACGGTGGCATCGGAAGGATGCAGTGGGTGCTGGACAGAGAACGCGCCCGTGTCGCAGCAGAAGGCCCACAGTCCGGAGTTTTGTTCCTTTACGCTGGCGACACGTTCCAAGGGTCCGATTTCTATGACATAATGAGGTGGGAACCCGCTGCGGACTTCCTAGGAGACCTCGGCATAGACGCGATGGTGAGTACAATATAATCATTGAGCTTAGTAAATGTCTGTATTAATTAGATTATCTGTACTCAACGATACAATATTTCTCAAAGTAAAGGCATTTAATGAATTGCTTAGATATGTTAGTAAAAGTTGGCAAGTTGAACTTAAGCTTTTTGAAATAACATGCATAAGAATAGCTCAAGTAAAACTTGTTAATAAGAATTAACTATAAATACGAGCCTTATAGTACTAAACTCAACATTTTTAATTAATTGTTGAAGACTGAGATTATGAATAACAAACTTTATTACATGGAATTCTCAAGTATTTAACTTAACCTAGTTCAGTATATTTTTCATAGACATTTAATAACATGTTAATATAGATGTGATATAATTTTTTGAACACAGTGTACCAATCAGTATATTTCTAAAGAAATGACTTTTGAAATTAAATCAAATCCGTTTTGCAATTCTTAAGGTACTGTGTTATTTTAATACATATTTTATTTATATTTGTGTAATGACACTAAACGGTCCTTTGCACAACAGTTAACAACAGATTTGTCTGAATTAGCTGACTAGTTTATTATAGATTTTTCTTATTTGTCATTGAAATTCTATTTTTTAATTACTATCACAGCCTCAGTTATTATTCAGTATAAATGAGTGAAAATAAACCGAGACAGATTCAATTGAATGGATATTTAAAAAATGAATCGCTTAATAAAAATCAATTCAAACTTCTAGAACACACAAGTATGTGTTAAAAAAAAAAATTATCATTTATTTTACGACATGAAATAAAAATAAACCACTAATGTCATAAATATATATCTTTGAGTCATTCAGAAATAAATCTGTGAGTTCACTACTAGATAATCTGATTGTATGTTCTGGTAAAACATAAAAACTATATTGACTACCTACGAGTGTTTTGTTTTCATTTAAACAACAATATGACAGCTACAAAATATTTTTATGGACTTATGTTCCGTAATCAACTTATTTTTAACTACAACAGTTTTTCAATGTCAACAGACATCGAGGAAACTCGACGGAAATTATTCTAATGCAAACAATTCAATAAATTTCAACTTATTTCTATAGTTGATTAGTCACGTCGCACTACGAGTGCAAGAGAGCAATACATCAAAATTCATGATATTTAATATTTTTATATAATTCAATTCAATCTTCTATCTAAAAATACAGTAAATTTGCATTAAAATAAACTTAAATTTAAAATGAACACTAAAAACAAAGTAACACGCAGTGTAATTTTTATGAAATTTTGAAATCGATTATCTAAAGACTACTTTTTTTGAGATACAGCCCTTTTTTCCATTTATATTGTGAGAAGTGTTTATGATTCATAAGCAAAAGTTTACTCACTTTATGTTTTCAAAACTAGTTATTGCCTTTTTATATTACTTATAAAACATATATTTAAAATTTAACACTAATATAAAAATAAATTTTTCTTTTTCAAATTTAAAAAAAGTACTTATCAAATGACTAGCATTTTAATACATAGAAAGGGAACGGAACGAGTATACGCACAAAAGTACAGAATCCACCTACCTTAGCTACATTTCTAAAAAATATTCTTTGAACATACTTTAAAAAAGTCATAATTAAAAAAAAGAAATGAATTGAAACATATCAGATCAAAAGTTATAAGGGTTATTAATTAAAGCCGAGACACTCTGATTAAGATAATTAAAATGCAAAAACATACTGAAAAAAAATACTTGATTATTTGAACTGTAATAGGTTTGCAGCATTCATTGTTTTTTTTTTTGAAAAAAAGTCGCTTAGAATTTTATTGAGTGAGAATTGGTTGATATTATTATTTTTTTCATAGTGTTTAGGGAATCATGAATTCGAAGATGGACCCGAAGGACTGGTACCCTTTCTCAATTCCGTCAATATAAGTACCATACCTGTGGTAGTAACTAATTTGAATCTAACTGATGTACCTTCCTTGGCTAAAGTAAAGTCATATGCCGTGTTAAACATAGCTGGTCATACTATTGGGATAGTAGGTTATTTGACACCTGATACAACGGTACGTTTGAACAGAATAAGTTCAGTATTATTTCTAATATTAAAATTATCTTTTAATTATTGAATTATTTTACTAGTTTTTGAACAAAGTAGGAAAAGTGAAAATATTAGACGAGATTGAAAGTCTTAAACCAGTCGTGACCGAACTCAAAGAACAAGGCATAGACTTTGTAATAGCAATTGGTCATTCAGGTTTAGAAATGGATAAGAGAGTGGCTAGAGAAGTGGAAGGCGTGGATGCGATAGTTGGTGGTCATTCGCACTCTTATCTTTTCAGTGGTAAATGAAACTTTTTTAAATATATTTTATAAAATAATTTTTATATATTATTAGTTGATATAATTTGTTCGAATGGCACGCGTTGTGTCAAAATTTCTTCCTATAATATTAAAGGAACAATTTAATATTAACTGTATTATTTAGAGATTTTTTACAACAACAACAATTCAATTAGAAAACTAAAACAGTTTATCTTATCTTCAATGAACATGTTAATTTTCTTGAATATCGAAATAGTAAACATTGTGCAGTCTTGATATGCGTAATGACTAAGACGATTGCTAAAGGATAACAACAGAATTTCATAATAGTGTGGTCTTTAAATGGGCGTTTTAAAAAAGGAATAAAGGTTATCAACCCCTATTGTTAGACTCCCAACAGTGTATTGGGACACCGTCGAATTCCGGTAGATCACCTGTAACGTCGTAACAGCTGTTGCGTTTGTCGGTTTTGAAGGGGAAAGTGAGTGATCTGCGCGTAATGTCACGGGTAGTGTAGTAAATCATGTATAAATCTCTTGTACTATACACTAAGGTTAAAAATGTGATCGCATAATATATAAGAACAATCATCGAAATAATTATTTTTAATGAATATAGGACTTGCTCAAGATTCAGAAACTTCCATGGGACCTTATCCAGTTATAGAGCACAGAGGAGATCGGATCATACCGGTGGTCCAAGCATACGCTTTCACTAAGTACTTGGGTAAAATGGTATTGTCATTTAAAAATGGAAAATTAGTTAATGCTACTGGTGAACCTATTCTATTGGATGATAGCATACCTCAAGGTAAGAGGTTACTTTAATATACAGTGTTTAAAAAGCAATAATGTTTTATTACTTTTATTGATCTGTTGATCAATTGTGTCAAACTATGAGACTAGTTGACACTTTTGTTCTTACTTACTGAATTCCCTATACAATATGTATGGAATGTTCAGCTAGTAAATTAATATAATCATATTTATGTGCTAGATATATTTAAGAGATAAAAAATAATAATATAAATCTTAGAAGTAAAATAAGCATACTTTTTCTATGTACATTTTTACATTATTTGCATTGTGGAATGTTGATCTATTAATAAGTAAATTATTTTAACTCTTACATTAGACGCCAGGATAATGAAAAAAGTTGATTATTACAAAAAACTAATAGTTCAAAAACATTCTGATATTCAAGTAGGCTCAACCAGAGTATTATTAGATGGAGAAGGATGTAAATGTGCGGAATGTAATTTGGGCAATGCTATTGCCGACGCTTTTATTCGATGGGTAAACTAAAATTTATATTAAATTAGGGATAAGTTAAAATATGATGCAGTGTTAAATATAAAATCATAACATAATAATTGTGCTATATTATTTTATATTTAATAGTCAAAAGAAGTTGTTTCAAAGATTAATAAAAATTGAAAATGATTGAAAAACCAGAGAGTTTCGTCATTTTACTTGTAGCTCTTGTCAGATGGAAAAAGACAAAAATATTTTTAATAGTATTAAGTAAATATTTGATTTTTTGTGCTTAGAATGTAGATCAACTGATAAACGACAAACTCAACAATTTTGGCTGGACCGATGCTAGCGTAAGCATAATCTTATCGAGTGCTATTAGAGCATCCATCAATACAGGTTAATAATTTACATAGTGGACAATTATTTAATTAAAACGGATTTCAACTTTGATGTTTTACATACCGTCATTTTCGATTGTTATTTTTATTATCTTAGTCACATCAGAGACATAAAAATAAATTATTATACTATCAATACAACTCGAAACTTCTAATTAAAATTAATAATAGAGCCTTAAATAGTTTTTAGAATTTATCTATTAGAAAATAGGAACTTGTACTAAAAATTAACTTTAGGAATTGTTTTGTAATAAAATTTCATTGGGATCAATGTATTTTTTAAGGATTTATAGCATTTTTAAAATACGGAATTTTGTTAGTTGAAAATTCCATTTTTACAGTATCGTAATTTCCATTATAATAAATTATAATCGTGTTTTTTTATGCATAAACCAACAAAGTCGTCCAGTGAGTTTTGAGAATTTTCATGGATAGACAAAAAAAAAAAAAAAAAAAGATAAAACATTCTCAGCTTTATATCGAAGATAAAAGTTAATGAAACAATTTTATCTAAGAAACGAATAAAAAATTTTTAACACAATTTCGTCTTTCGGAGTTTATGAAAATCTATTTGATTATCTAATTGTATATAATGGTGACAACAATTAAAAATAAAAAAGCGATTTTCCTTGTTTCTTATATTCCAAATTTTAAAAGTTATTTAACATTTCAAAATAGATGAAAGAAGTTAATTTGTCTAAAAGAAGAGTGTTTCGTTTTTTATTTGTAATCCTATTTTAATTTCGTAATTAATTTTAAAATTATTAAAGGTTTTCATTTTGTCTATTAATAGATGTAATTTTTATTATGGTTTTATACAAATCCTTATACATTTATAATTATGATTTAAAATATGTCTATTTAATAATTTAGGTGGAGTATTTCAAAGTAATATATCTTCCGCATTGCCATACAACACTTATTTGAATAAAGTAACTGTGACCGGCTCAACATTAGTTAAAGCTCTGGAACACAGTGCTTCGCTATTAGATAAACCTAAATGTGCTATTCCGGAAAAAAATATTTATGGGGCCTACATGCAAGTATCGGGTATGTTATTCCAACAAAAATGTTTATTTTAGTTCAATTTTTCTTATATTCAAAGTGGTTTTAATTGGGTTGTTTATGAGTAATATCAATAAAAATATGAAAGTGATTGTTTTTGTTATCACGGTAAAGAACTAATAGTGTTTAAAATTTGTTTTAAGTAATTCTAAATAAGAATATATATATTTATGTAGTTTTTCGAATAGCAACTAAAATGGAGGTAATATGATTAGACCAGTTCATTTATTTTACTTAATTATATTAGAAAATTTTTTTATGAAATTAACGATTAATAAATAAGAAGTTTAATTTTATGGTAAAAATAAAGTCATTGTTTTATTTATTTCAAAACAATTTTGAAGTTATCATCTATAGGTGATGCATGAAAAATATTCTGTTATGTTGTTGTATTCTCAGGTCTTAGAGTGACTTATGATCGGAATAAACCCCAGGGGTCACGAATACTGTCTGCTTTTATTCGATGTGCTGAATGCCGAATTCCTTTATATGAATCCATTCAACCAGACCGTCAATACAAAGTGATCATAACCAAGTATATGGCAAATGGCGGTGACCAGTTTACAATGATAAGGGATGAAAAGATTGACAGTGTTGATTTGAGTGAGTCAAAAATTATCAATGAGTAATTAAATTAATATTTTCCATAAGCTATAAAACATACCTTGCCTTTTTTAGTTAATCTTTAGTATTTTTTGTAAATATTCCATAAACTACTGGTGAAATAATGATTACAACATACATAACTCTTAAAATGTAATTTTACTTTAAAATACAGATAAACTGCAGAACCAACATTTATTGAAGTATATTTGTACTGTATAGATATCACTGAGAGAGATGCTTTGGTATATTACACTCGAAAAATGAGTCCTATTTTATCTCAAGTAGAAGGCAGAACAATAATAGTATAGCAATTACAAAAATTATGAAGCGTCTGAGTCATCCTTACAGAATATTAGAAGTCGGAATTAACAGTAAAAAAACTTTATTAGACTATATTGATAGTAATTTGATCCAGATAATTATACTTGGAGAACAATTTATAATTCGTGAGTTTTGTATTTAGATATTTAAAATACACATTTTCCTGTTTTATTTTATTCTAGCAGTATTATATTTAGTGTAATAACATGATTTAGGTATGAAGTCTAAAAATTAATTTTTTTACAACTTGAAAACAAAAATACGCTTGTCCAAAGTCTACGCGGTTTAGAAAAACTTTTTCCTTTTCTCGTAAAATTTAGTTTCTGTAATTTATTGCCTTTCTCTTGTCAGTGATTCATTTGTTGATAAACATGACAAGATTTGCTAAATTAATATTAAATTATGCCAACAAACTAATCAACAAACTTGCTAGTTTCTTTATTTGTTTAAGGTTTAATGTGTCTAGAATACTTATAAATTTTATATTTTCCAAGTTGACGTATAATGCAAAAATAATGGTTGTTCTGGTCCATATTAATATATTTATGCAATGATGATCCACTGGCAAAATGAATTCCCCAGCTGTCATGACTACAATATTCTACAATTTTATACTTATACATTATGCACATACCAGTGCATTTCACTTTTTTACTTATACTTATTATAATATAGCTATACACAAAAGAATCAAACCTTTAGAGGGATATGCGTACAGGTGTTGTTGAGATGCGACTTCCTCAGCACAAAAATAGGTCTTTACTTCGCAAAGAATAAAGCGTGGGTTTTTTGAAACAAATTATGTTGAACAATTACTATAGGAACCATAATGTGGTTTTACAGTAAACAGTTGACATTACCTTCATTAATAACTAATAAAATCTGTTATTTAAACATTATACATTTAACTAATTTAATTTATTAAGATAGTATTATTTTTTAACATTTATGAATATGTTAGTAAAAATATAATTATAAACGCTAAAATATTTTTGAGGCTTAATTGAAAAATGTTTTGATAAAGAAAATTGAAAACTTTAAGCTCAACTATCATCATAGATTATAGGTAGATTAAACTGAACAATTTACTTGAAAGCTTTTGACTAATTACATTTTCATTGTCGCTTACTGAAGGTAAAAGCGCTTTTAAGAGATAAACATAGAAGATAAAGAGGTTCAAGTATAGGAGACGCAATATGCTTAGAAACTGTCAAAATTTTAAGTATTTAATGTATGCGGTAATGAGGCAGAGAGTGTGTATAAAAGGTTAAATTCAACGAACACTTTCCTTTAAACGTTAGATTCAGCTAATAGGAATCTTTAGTTTTTCCTACAGGAAGGTTTAATTCTTTTATTAATTATTTCTGCAAGAATTTTAACCCTCTCTCATACGTTTAAATTTTTGATTTGTAACATATTTTGATTAAACTTGAAATGTTTATTTATAAACACATAAATATGAAAAAGCATCAAATATTTGATAAACGAAATCAATCGATAACCTTTTTTTTTGCGCTTTCAGAAGAACGGTACAGGTGTACGTTTGGCAACTGTGACTTAAACGGTAGCAACGGCCCGTATATTGTATTATTGCGCATAATAATTTTGTATACATAATTGTAACAGAAAATAGCGCAGCCTCCAATGTCACGATTGTTACATAAAATCTGTGCAAAGCAGAGGAAGAGGGACGGGGGCGTTGGCGCGCGCGCGAGTTCCACAATAATGCACAGAAGAGGTGCAAAGTGAGCGTGTACACAGTGCGTTTCCCTTCCACCCGTCGACGCCACCACCGCAACGGCACATCTGCAAACACCGGGCGCGTGTGTTATTCCGCGTACGGCGCGTGCTGTACGGTTAACAGGCGCATAACGCCGCCTCTACCTTCTCCGTCCGAGCCCGGTGCACCGGTATTGTTCCACGACGGCGGCGGCGGCGTCCCATAACACACACACACACACTAGCAGCTGCCGTGCTGTACCTACATGTGTGTGTATAATATAATGTTATAGGTACGCGGCACGAGCACCCCACTCCTCCCGGTCCTATAATAAGGGTCTGCGATATAGTCCGTTGCTGCAGTGATTGAATTCAGGTTTGCACATTCATAAAAGGATTCCCCCTTCTACGGCCGCAGTCTCCCTAATAATATTGTATACGCACAAGATGTAGGATATGTATAGGGGGCCGGTGGATTCCGTATGCAGTTTGTACAGCCGACGTGCGTCCCCCACTACACGATACCCAACAAGCTGTACCTTGCATCCTGAGTCCGTTGCGAGCCCACCTGCCATCAACGACGCCGGAGTACGCAAATAGGTCCATTGTGATGCATCTGCTGTTCGTGGTCCCCTTCTCTTGTCACTCCCCTAGCTCCCCTGAGTATGGGTACTGCACAATGAATTTTTATAGACATAACCACCACAGCCTCTGGCACGATGCACAGATTGCCTCACTTTCTGGTGTCCGATATAATACATACACATAATAAATACTAAGCTAAAAATGAACGTTATAAATATAATATATATATACTGAAATGCAAGACGGAGAGGCGACAGAGGGGGCAATGAAAACGCGTTGTGCACCTGTCAGGGTGTGTAACGTTGGCCAACGTTTCGCCAACTCTCTTGTGTGTAGGCGACACGCGCCGTCTGGATACGAATATGGTGGAGGATAGAACACCTAAAGAGGTGCGGTGGCATATTAGCTACTGTTAGAGCCGCCTATAGAATATAAAGTATCTTGTGTGTGGTATCTAACCACTAGTTTATTTTACCACAAGTTATTATGTATATTTTTTCAGCTTAAATATACGATTTTTAATAATTAAGAAACATATAAATGATCGATATGTGCACAATCAATAAATATTTGGGTCAAGTACTGATGTGATAAACAAACTAACCAGCATGGGAAAGTTGACCAGAAAGAAATGAAATATATTTTTAATTGATAGCATTACCTAATCGTAAAAAATATATACAGTATAAAATAACAACACGGTGGTAAAAATTGGAGATACCAAGTTATTTTCGATTAATTAAAATAAGATAACCGAAACAACATAATGGTTTTAATGGTTTAATTCCAAAAAATCTTTTAATATGACTGTTCAATAATTTTCCTCAAAACCCAAGTAGATTGTATAGTTTCAAAAATCTCAATATCAATTTGTTTTCAATAATAAAATCCGGTTGCAATTTCTCACCCTGGCTTAATTATAAAAAATGGATAATTTATGAAGTTAAATCTCTAAAAATAATAATAGCACTATTAAATAAATATAAAAATAAATTAATGTAAATTTTGTTAAACTGCATTTTATAAATATGAAATTTATAATTTATTAGTTAAAAAAGTGAGTTCTATAAAAAAAAAAACTCATTTCAAAATATTGTTTCCACTTATTTTATGAATACGAATACGAATATGAATATGAATTGTGTTTATTTAATAAATGTATGTATATACTCTACATTTTATGAAAAATTCATTAATAACAGAATCCATTTGTTTTCTATTACTAATATAGGGCGTTAAGAAGGATAGTGTAGAATCAGTAATTCCCATACCTTCTACTTTATTCAGAACTATTTTGCATTCAAGTGTTTTAAATATATCTAAATAAATATATTTTTCCTTCATCATGTGCATTACACATTTATGATGATTATTTTAATGAAAATTGTTAATTTTTATAAAAAATGTAACATTTGTAACTTTGAGTACCAATTACTCGTAAATGACAAGCTTATTAAACTCAAATTACATTGTAATAGCTGAAATTTATGGTATATTTTTATAAAATCATGAATTCTATAGATATCATCATCATAGTCTAATTTTGTGACTAACAGTGACAGTCTCCTAGACAATCGAAAACACTCTAAAACTATTAACAATAACAAGCAAATACAAACCAAGATTATAAAAAGTTTACAATTACGATATTAATTTATAACTACATTGATATAATAGTCGTATATTTAATATATTAACAATAAATTAAAAAATAAAAATGATAATATATTATCGCAATTTACATAATTATACAGATTATATTAAATTTATTTAAGTAAATTAAATTGTTTATACAAAAAATAATACAGATTAAAAAAAATTATTTTTAAATGTTTAAATAATTTTGGCCATAGGTTTATCAATAATTATTACTATACGGAATATGTTTAACAATAGTATTAGTTATTAATTAAGTATTTAAATATTTAAATATGGTTAAGAGTGGGGTAGTGTTAAGTCATGATTTTTTGTACTATACTATCACAGATAAGATGATATTGTGCAGACATGTTTTAAAATTAAAGTAGCCCTGATTGTACGTTTATATGTTATATAAACGCACAATCAATGGCGTTATCATAAGAATTACTTGATTCATTAGTCTTTGTTTTTTGTTGATTTTATCGTAATTTAATTATTTTTCAACATTTTTTTCACCAAAAATAGTTCAATTGGAGTCGTAGGTAAGAGATAGTTGGAGGCTTGGTTGGATTGGGCTATTGGTAGGCCCAAGAAACTATTTGATAAAATACTGATAAAATATTTACTGACATTGTGAATTAAAAAAAAAGTTAGTGATATAAATAATTAGATAAATTGTTACGGAAAATTTGTAATTCAAAGTCAATAATTCATAATAAAAAAAAAGTCAGAACGTCATTTTTTAAATTATATAGTACATAAAAAACTTAAATTAAATTAAATTTTGTAAGATGTAGATGTTTTATTGTTATGTAAAACACTTTAAAATTGCCCATTTTTACGGAAAATTATAGGATTTTAGGACTAAAAAGGCTAATGTTTCTTATAAATTGAGTTTTTGGATAGTTTTTCTTTTTTCATCTCAAAATAAATAGTTTTAACTTTAATTTAACATAAGTTTAAAGAACGTAAGTTTTTTAAAAATTGTCAATTGAAAAGATAAAAAATTTGATATGATGTTTAAACCTGTTCCCAGTACTTTGGTTAATTTTTGGATAATTAAACATTAACATCGTGAACAAGATAAATGTCTAAAATATTGTCAATACAAATTTCGTAACGATCTATTTTCAAAAAGTCATTTCAATGCAAAGAGAAAACTAAAAATATCAATATCGTCTACGCTCCTAAAATAAATTCACTTCTTAAGTAACTCTTTGGCTAAGAATTTTTCTGATTTCCACTTTAAATGTTACTTAAAGTATTGTTACGTGTCACATTTGGTAGACTGTGTAAACCCCAAATATATAATTAACAGCGTTTAATAAAATAATATTAATGTCAGGTATGTAAATATGAGAAGGCTATTGATGTGTAAATGGTTAAATACAAACAAATAACTATTTGACTTATAATTATATAAAAAACGGGATATTTTTAAGAAAAGAAAAGAAATTTTTTTTTTAATCTTCTCGAAATTATTTCCCATGAGAAATGCTCTCAACATCATATTTTAAAAAGAATTTTCTGAAATATATATCATCTCTAGCATATAACGCCATCTATACTTTTACATTGTTGTTACAAATTACAACATTTTTATTTATTGTTAAGAAATATTAAATGCTTATTGCTTTATTATTGTTAATTATGTGAATTGTGATTTCATATTGTTTTAAAATAAACTTTTTTACATTATTTCTTAAGATAGCTTTTAGTTCTTCACTGGTTATACAATATGACATAATAAGTTAATAACTTCCTTGGTAAATTATCACTACATTACTGTATCCTTTAAAAAGTTATCTTAGCATTTAACAATAATAAATATATTTTTAAGGTATTTCAAAACTGTAAAAATGAAAAAAAAATTTAACAAAATTTATTTAGTGAACTGATGAAAGTTATTAAATATGTCTAAACCTGATGGGACACTTTGTGTATTTTTTGATTTATCAGTAATTATTTAAGGTATATATTCTATGAATAAATGTTGATGAGGTGATTTGGCCACAGGTGCAATGTAGTAATTGTTCCCTGAACTGCTGCTAATAAAGCGACGAGTAGGGCCGCTATGATTAGTATAATTTGGTTTGTAAAATTTATTTTTATGGAGCTATACAAAATTTTCTTGGAGGAAATTGAGTCACCATAATTATTGTGCCTCCTGAACCGTTAGTCTTCTAGTCCTGACCTGAATATTAACTATTTTATTATTATAAATTATATGAATCTGTTAGCAACTCAACAAGTCATTTCCTTGTTTATATTGTTTGAAAAATTTTATATTCTATGATAATATTTATTTTAAATTTTTCGAAAAATTTATGAATCAATACAAATTTTTTATGAGTACTTTATACATATACAAGTCAACAACGGAGCCAGGTTTTAATGTGAGACAACCAGTAGAAAAGTAAAAGGAAAAGAAGAAAATTATGTGTATAGTATTTATAAATTTGGAGAGAGCGTATAATAGAATACTGAAAGAGGTTTTAAAGGGGGCATTAATGAGAAAAAGATTCCCAAAAAGGTATATTAATATAACAGAGTAAATGTATGTTGACACTTGTACCTGGGTAAAGGTCACAGAAGATTTTAGGGAAAGAGTAGGAGTCCACCTAGGTTCTGCTTTAAGCCCTTAATTATTTTCCTTAATGATGGATGAATTAATAGAGAAATACAAGGAGAGGTGTCGTGGTGCACGTTGTTCGCTGACGATATAATGTTAATAGGAGAAAATCGGGAGGAAATTATTTAAAGGCCAGAGGTGTGGAGATCAGCTCTTGAAGTAAAGGGTTTAAGAATAAGTAGAAGTAAGACAGAGTATATAGATTATGAGTTTGACTAAGGTGAATACGAGGTAGACAAAATGAGGAGATCAATGACAATAGGTGAAGACGTCATAGGAGAAGTGGAAATGTTTAAGTATTTAGGATCAGTTGTGCAAAAGAGTGGTAGTATTGGCGAGGATATAAGACATAGTATTAAGTGCGGGTGGTTGAGTTGGAGAGAAGCGTCTGGTGTCTTATGTGATAAAAGAATTCCAATGAGGCTGAAAGGTAAATTCTATAAGACTGTAGTGAGACTAGCTATGATGCATAGTTTAAAGTATTGGGTAGTTAACAAGAAAATAGAGCAGAGATGAGATTGTTTAGATGGACTAGAGAAGATAGGAACGAGCATATTATAGGGAGTATAGGTGTAGTGTTAATCGTAGATAAGATGAGAGAAAATAGACTTAGATGGTATGGTCATGTTGTGAGAAGTCGGAAGTTGTAACAACAGTTATGGAAATGAATATTGTGGGAAGAAGAAATAGAGGAAGGCCAAAAGAGGGATGGAGAGATGTTATTGAATGCGGTATGAGGACGGCTGATGTGTACCTAGATGATGTAAGAAATCGTGTCTAATGGAAGTTAAGGATAAGAATTTATAAGAAAAAGGACTTTATACATAACCGTTTTAATTGAAATACTTATTTTTTTAAATCACATAATTTCCCATTATACAGGGGATTAAAACTTCAAACATACGTAAAAAAAGTAGAACTTTTTTAACTTAACTTTTGAAAATGTTCCATAAATACTCTGAACTTTAATAATATGTTTAAGTAAGGCTCATGTTACATACTATAAGCTAAAAAAAAAAATTTCCGACACCTTGTCTTTTATTTATAAACGGCATTCGAAGTTCAACAAAAAATATTAGTTTGGTGTAAACAAAAGGTCATTTACTACTAGTACTTTAGTTCCATACAAATGCCGCTTCAACACTTATAACATTCCAATCAGAATAGTTAATCGTGATTATGTTATAGACATTAAAAATGTATTAATTGGCAAATAATATGAATAGTTACTAATTCAGTCATTTAAAACGCTACAAGACATGCGAATTAATTTCTTTTTTTTATCATTTGTAGAAAAAATTGTTACTAAAAATATAATGTTTAATATTGTATACTCTGTACTATGACATTTTATCGTATATAAAAATATTTACATATAACTATTGGTTAGAAACAATTATTAAAAGTGACAATGATAAAAGCGCTAGTAATTATTGATAATAATGATAATAATTGTACGTTATCAACTTTATTACTATTTACCGTATGATAAAAATATCATGCTTTTACAAATTGTATCTAGAAGTACTGTCTTTAAAATTTCTATTAAAATTTAAACAATGTACAGGGAACTACTTAATAGAATTAGAATTAAATTATTTTCTATAATTTAGTTAATATGACTATATCTCCAGGTTAATTTAATAATTATGTGTGGAAAAAAATCAGCTCTTGTTTTATACTCTGTGACTAAACTCACTAGTCTTGTAAAAAAATATGTTTCAGAACATGTAAGTTTTAAATATGATTTATCGTATTTTTTTAATCAGTAAATAGAAATTCAGTAGTCACGAGAAAATATATCAGTGTGTAACTATGACAAATTTTAAATTGAAAAAATATATCAAATATTTTTATTTGTAAATTTAAAAGTTAAAATTGCTAGTTTATTTTATATTATATTCTATACCAATGTTCTAATCAAATACTTCCATTTTTATTTTATTCTACTTTGTTATTATTTTGTAAATACGTCTAACTATTCTTAGTCATTTTCATTTTTAAGTTCTATAAACAAAAAATTGTTTAATTTATTGGAATATTTTCATATTATGATTCAAGTATTTTTAATTATCTAATTCTAATTATTAAAAAATATTAATTTTTTCTAAGAATTATTTATAATTAATTTTATATGTAGGGTAAGCTTAATTAAGTTATTAAAATTAAAAAAAAGTACTTTATAAAAAATATGATCAATAAAAGTGAATCACTTTGCACATCTGTAATATGAGTATTTACTTTGAAATTTTACTAAAGAATATAGTTATTATTAATTGAACAATTATATTTATGTTGTTAATTTTTTTTATTAGCTCTTTCAAGTATCAGTTTCATTAAGTGTTGCAGTTAGTACAACAATAATTTTAGTTTTTGGAAATTTTTGGAAGAGAAAAAAATTTCCTAAACAATCAGCGCCTGTTATTAAACATTTGATTTATGAAAGGCAGAAACCAAATGTTGATATAATACCTTCAGGTATATAGTTAATATAAAAATTTGTAAATCTAGATAATATATATTAATATTCAATACTTTTATAGTATCTAGTTTCAGAATTTTTAGAACTAGTCATAGATCACTAAGTCCTAGTATTAAATCTAATCGACAAGCCTCTGTTATTTCATCAGTTCAAGATTCACCTAATAATAAATCTGATGTTAAGTACACAGCGCCTCAACAGCTTGGAGTAATGGGTATTCAAAGTTCAATTATTTAAGATTAACACTAGTTCCTATCATCATAGTCTTGTTGTTCATTGAAAAATATTTAAAGTTAAAATATTTAATGTACATTAATGTAGTTAGTTACTGCATTTATCTTTCAAAGCTATTAGTGAGTGTGATTGAATCACACATTTTACTATAATCAATTAATTTAAAAGTTTTTCCTTTGTTAATCAAATATAAAGTTTACTTAAAAAAATTTTTTACTGAATCTAATGACCTAGTAGTCATAGCTTTAGATCAAATAAAAAAGACATTTCTTACTCTTTGTTAAATTATTAATAAATTTTTACAATGTCACATCTTAAGCGTTTAAAAACAATAATCCACTTTTTTCATTTTGTAAATTATTTACTGAATTCAGTATTATGTAATGTTAAAAATTATTCTCAAAAATATTTGATAAAATTATGTTTTCATATATGTATTAATTACATTTGTTGCAATATATACAGGTGATTCTTTTATTATTATCCATTTGATTGATTAAAAAATAAATAGAATATTAAGAATTTTTTTTCTTTTAGTTAAATGTTTTTCTCAATTAATCATAAAGTATTTTAAATCTTCATCCCTTATGTGTGACAAATTTATTTTTCAAATGATAACATGTAGCTTATTTATTTATTAGATGATAATCTAATTAAGAAAATGATTGGTCATTAAAAAATTTTGGATCAGTAATTCAAATTATTAACGTTTTAAAGTAATGGCTGGAAATATGGTGTTTTGTTATTTTTGTCACTAGACATTTTTAGGCCACACTCCTCGTCCCCTTGGGTATAGAAATATTAATAACTTCCGAAATACTGAATTAAAAATTTTTTATCAATCAATTGTTTTATTAGATCATTGTCATATAAACAAACCAATTAAATATATATGTAAAATATATGTGTAGTCATTTGAAAGATAAAGTTGACATCCCTTTAAAGTATAAAGAATGAATTTATAAAATACTCTATCATTGATAAATTGAGAAAATTATGTATCTAAATGAAACAAAAAAATTTCAACATTCATAACATTTTATTTTTTTATTAATTAATTTACTGGTTAATAATGATATAATCACTGTATATATTAATACTTAGTATACTTAGTTTTATAATTTTTGTAAATTATATTAAGACTTTTACTAAAGCTATGGAAAGTATATTTTTATTATACTTATAAACTAATAAACAACATTTTATTTTGGAGGAATGGAATCATTAGCTTGCAGTATATCATTTTGGGAGGATGCTTTATCTGCATTTACAACTGGAAATTCAACTAATAAGCTAATGTCTACAGAAGACGCACAGTTTTGCAAGGAACTTCAACTACTTGTAGATTCAGCATATTCATTGCAAGATCAGTGTCAATTGCTATTTCTTGATCAAGTACAGGATTAAAAAAAGAAAATATTCTTATAAAATCATATTTAATTGTGTTTATCTTGAACTTAGAGGTCAGTGTTATTTCGAGTTCATCGAAATGGAGATGTTGATCTTTTACAAAACTATAATGAACGCCGTTCATCTGTTGACAGCTTTGTATCTGCTCGTACAGATGTAAGAAAGTCTATATTTATTTTTCATTAAAAAATATTGTCTATATTTAATAAATATTTTAGTTATATTAATAATACCTTTAAATTAATTATAATTAAAATAAGTATGAAATTATAAAAAAAAAATTGAGAAATAATAACTTCAAGAACTATATTCAAATTTAGGTAGCTAACTTAAAAGAATTTGAAGAACTCAACTTTGATAATTATTATCTTTATCAGATTGCTTTAAGGTTTGCCGAAAACAACACTATTCCTTGCAGGTAATATTCTGTTGTTTAAAAATCAGTGCATCCATTTTTTAAATGAAACAACTGAAAGAACATTATTTTAAATATAACTGAACTTATTTTAATTTAGGACCTACCGCACAACTTTAGTGAATTGCGTTTCAGATAAAGAATATGTCTGTAAATTATACTGCATTCGTCTAGCATTTGAAAATTTATTCAAAACGGACTTTAGTTCTATTTGGTTTGCAGATTGCGGAAGACGTATATTGACAGATATCTTTTTATTTGCTGAAAAAGTAATATAATATTATAAACAATGAAAATTATGATATTTGTAAAAAAACAGTTGAATAACAATTATAGGATCCTAAAGATTTTTTGTTAGCTTTTGAAGAAATGTTATGTTGGGCAAAAACAGAATCACACTGGAAAGATGCAGAAGCTGAACTGTCTTCACGTGGGGTTAAAAAAATGACATTTTACGATATAGTAATGGATTACATATTGATGGATGCTTTTGAAGATCTTGAATCTCCCCCAGCCTCCGTTATAGCTGTAATTCAAAACAGATGGTTATCTAAAGGCTTCAAAGAAACTGTAAGTTAATATTAAGCTTGTAATAATATGGTAGTCATTTAAGTTCCTATAACTTTAGCTGAAAATCTAAAATAATGAAATGTCTTATTTATATGTTTTTTAATTGCCAATGATTATTGACTTTTAAAAGAGTACCCCAAAAATGTATTTTTTTATGTAAATTTCAAAAAACTCTTCATTATCCTAGCTTAAAGCTTTTTCAGATGCATCTATACAACTAGACATTATTATTTTATTTTTTGTATATTTTCATAATTTTAAAGACATTATAAAATAAAGTCTTCAAAATTAAGTGATTAACTTAATATTCGCTGTGATCGTTTTCTACATTGAATATAAATACATTAGTTTTCAAATAATTATTATAAGTTTTTTAAAATTTTCTAAGTTCATTTTTATGATAAATTTTAAATCTTATTTTAATCATTTCTTTAGGCATTGTCAACTGCAGTATGGTCAGTATTACGTGCAAAACGAAGTAAATTGAAATATCCTAATGGGTTTATGCATCACTTTTATAATATTTCTGAGCAAATGTCACCACTACTTGCATGGGGATTTTTAGGACCAGATGAAGAATTAACGCGTATTTGCTTATATTTTAAGGTAAAGATTATATTTTAATTTAATTTACTAATTAAAAATGAATAATCACTGAATTTATAATATTTTTTTATAAATAAAAGTTTCACTTTAAAAACAAGTAGATTATTAAAAAAGTGTATTAATAATAAAAATATAATAAAAATTGATCACTTGTGGCTAGTTAATTAAGTAAAATTAAAACTATATTAAAAATATTATTAATTTAAAAAAACTAAAAAATATTAAAAATATTAAACTCAAAAGCCACAAAAAAATTAATGAAAAGTCGCGGATACGTATTTCGGAAACAATGTTACCATTATCAACGCTAAACACATACTCATATGTGTATGTGTAGGTGTTTATAGACGGTGAACAATGATTAAATCTTAAATATTTATACAATAGGCTGCATTGAGTAAAATTAAATTACCGAGAAAGGAATGTGTACCTTTTAACCTTGTACTATACTAACATAAGTGAAAATACATTTTAAACTATTATCTCAAATAATATTACTGTACCCAGTATGTTGACACTCCTTTCACCAACATTCCACACTGTTTGTTTTAAATAGCTGTTTTTAAATTCTTTAAAATTTCAAAATATCTATTATTACCTTAGGAAAATAGTCAATAAGTAAAATGCCTTTTTATTCCAAAAAATTATAGCCATTACCTTGCCAGTTGAATAAATAACTGGCTTTTCTTGGAAAAGGATCTTCTTTTTTTTTGCCAAACCAGGCTCTGCTTGTTTTGTTTTAGGGGTCTCGTTTCCAGTAACTAAATGGTCAAAAATTATATCTTTTTCTACTTGATGTATATCCAAAAAATTTGAGCAGCTTTAACACTAGAAATTTGATGACAGACCATAACATAGCAGTGGAGTAAGAGGTTAGAAGGTCTTCCATGACTTTTTTTTTACACACAGGTGTTCAGTGACGATTTATTATCATATCCATAGTCTCTATCCTAGCTATTTGGGGTCAGCTTTACTTTACAATGATTTGAGAGATTTTTTACATTGATTGTCAGCCTGACATAATCTTATCATGGCAGATAGAGTTAGTTAAAAGCAAGATATGTTATTATTAAATTCAAATAGTGCAACTGAAAATTAGCGTTAAGACTGTTACTGAATGATCTATTGCATCCATATTTAATGATGATTAAAAAGCATATTCAAGCTGGCCACTACATTTAAATCAACATTTTTTCAAAATTAAAAATTCAAGAATTAATCTGTTTGGATTTTATGAAACTTACTTTTTGTATTAATGACCTTTTTTTAGTCATCAATTTTTAATAAAAAAGATCAACTAAAAAAATGACATATTGCTAAATATTCAAGTATAAAAGAACTTTATATTCTATTATATTGATCTTCATTTAAAAAAAAATTTTGAAAAGGCAGTATATAAATTAACTTGGGACATACATCTATTGTAATAACCATGATTTAAAACTTAAATTAAGTACTAGTACCCACAGTTTCAGATTGATTCTCATACACCCTTTTTTAAAATTAATAACAAAAGATAATTAAGCTATAATAGTACTATGTATTGAAAGCTATATAATATATATGGATATATACATTTACTTATGTATTTATAGGATCAAGTTATTGAATTAATGCGTGATATGTTCAACTTTGAAAAATGTCGGTACACAACCAAGGAAGAGTTGGCACATGATTTATTTGATCAATTTAAAATCAGGGCTGAGAATATCAGTAAAATGATTGAAGTAAAATGCAATATGGATATTAGGAAATAATATTTGTTATATTTTTTCTATATTATGTTGTTCATACTAGGTTGTAATGCACTTAGTCAAAAATTAAGGTGCTGTTTTAGAGTCAATTTTTTTTTCTTATCCAACAACTTTATTAAAGTTAGTATTTCATAAATTAATTTGTTTATTTATATACAATAGTGTATAAGAAAAAGAATTTTTTTATGTGACAATTTAAGTAAACAATTAAATATAGAATTTTTGGATATATTAATAATTTAAAAACTTACAAAATTGTCACATTATAATTTTTGTTTTGTATTTTAAAATGGCATAACCATAAATAGCTGTCAGGCAATTTATGTAAAGGGTATGATGTTATATTTATTTATTTTTAAGTATTAATTAATAAGTTATTAATTCTCCTAGAATTGCATTGTTCAAATTTAATAGAATTTATACATTATATAACATTAAATTGTCTTTGTTTATATATTTAGATTAACATTTAGTAGTATTTAATAATTGCTGATTATTAGGATGGTCCTTATTTGACCAAATTTAAAAGTTCAATGATATTTACTCTCTAAATTTTTTTATTTGGTCAATAAAAGTCATCTAGGTCATTTAGAGTCATCTAGGTGATTGTTATATACTTTAAATGGGTAGAAATACAGCTTGGTGTATGTTACTTTTTAAATATTAAAGATAATGAGAAAGTGTATATAATTAATCTTGTAGGAAAATATTTTATCAAAAAATAAAAGATCTTTAGATAAATTTTTATGAAGATTTTATAATTAGTTATGTTATGTTTAGTTCTATGAAGATACGTAGTTTTTATTCTTATTTGTACAAATTTTTTTTAATTAGATTCTTATTTTTACAAAATAATTCTGAGATTTTTAAGATTTGTCTGCAACAATACTAATTGGTCTGTGGAGCTTTGCTGTTTTTTTTTAAAATTATCATTTTTTCATTAAAATGTAAGATGTAAATTTGATTTATTTTTATAAACCGTAGTTATTATCAAGTGTATTGTAAGAAATAATTATTTCTTACAATAAATCAAATTTAAATCTATATCTTTTATTAAATAAATGAAGGTTAGTATTCTTATCAAATCATACTGTAAAATCAAAAATCTAAATTAAAAAATTAATCTTTAATTATAGCCATTAAGAGTTTAAAAATTTGTACAGCAATCAAAGTATTATATGAATACCATGTATGGTAAGTTGTTAGTACCGATTACTATTATACGATGAGTTGTTACGATTGAGTTTTAATATACTTAAAAATGTAAAAAAAAAACATATGGATTGTGACTTGGTAACAAAATCGCTACAAAAGTAAAATAATTGAATAAAATAAGAGTGAAGTAAAAGAAATAGATAGATCAAGATTTAGATAATTGAAAGCTTCCATAATTTAAATATAAATAAAGTTTTGTCAGTTTTTTCATGAATAACAACAAAAAAAAAATATAAAATAAAGAAGAAAAATAACATACATTTTAACAAGTAGGAACAATCCTAACCGTCAGTGTAGCATCAATTTCGTATTACTAATGCTATTTCGAACATGAATTCTACAACAAATTTATAGAGAAAATGTATTAAACAAACTCTCATATTAGTATAGTATAAGTTTTTTAATACTGTAGTAAGTAATTTCTTAAGTAAAATAATAAAGTTAATAATGGTGGGAACAAGAATATATAAAGAAAAATGAGATAAGTAAAAAGGGGGATTGACGTTTTTAATAAGGAACATTTTATTTCCAGTTACGGTGCTACCGACGACGACAGAAAGTATTCTAATAGGTCGCTCATTAGATGGCTATATTTAAGTGACCGTCAACAGTAGCTTAAGGGATAGCTGGCTAGACTATTTCTACCTTAAGTATTAAGATAACCAATTTAATGTACTACTGTGATCAAAAAGTAAGGGAAATTATCATTTAAAACTACCAGGCATTATGAAGGCAGGTAAATTTTTTTCTTAGGTAGGTAGGACGTCCTTGTTGACATGTGCCAAATTGTCTGTTAGTTAATAGTTTTAATAACATCCAAGTTATACGCGTTTTTTTAAACATCCAAAAGTGAATTTTTCGATTTTTACAGTGGGTGTTTTTGTTGAGCAAAGAACTTGCATCAAATTTTGTTTGCAGAACGAATATTCTTGTGCAGACACGTTCAAAATGTTGCGGATGGCCTTTGGTAATCAAACTATGGCACAAAAAAACATTTATAAGTGATACAATCAGTTCAAAGCGGGTTGAGAACGCGATAAAAACGAACCGCGCTCTGGACGAACATCAACATCTACCGATGAAGGCTACGTCCAAGAAATCAAAGATTTGGTGCTTGAGAATCGTCTAATGACAATTAGAGACCTCTAAGATAGTATTGGCATATCATTTGACTCAGCAAAAACCATTTTGAAGGATATTTTGTCTCAAACCCGTCAAGTCTTAATTAATACCAAAATTGTTCAATTTAAAAAAAAAAAGCGTCGCGTTGATGTCTGTGAAACTTTATTGTCTGACTATCAGGACCACTTGAAATGTGTCTTTACTGGAGACGAAACTTTGATTTACGCGTACGACCCTAAAACCACCGACCAATCTAGCAAATATCGTACAAAAGGTGAAGCAAGACCGAAAACACCACGGCAAAGTCAATCAAAAATCAAGATAATGTTGACAGTTTTCTTTGATTATCGTGGTATGGTGCTGTATGAATTCTTACCGCCGGGTCAAACTGTCAACAAATTGTATTATTTGAGTGTTATGCGTCATTTGCATGAAGCTATTCGTTTGAAATGGCCGGAATTATAGGTGAACAAATCTTGGTTCTTTCATCACTATAATGCGCCATCTCATAATGCATTGGTTCTCGTGGCCAAAAACTCGACTCATATCGTTCCGCAACCACCGTATTCGCCTGATTTGGCTCCATGCGACTTTTGGCTATTCACCAAATTAAAAAAACCGCTGCGAGAACACCGTTTTTATACGATTGAGGAGATAAAAACCAAATCGAAGAAGGTCTTGAAGGCTATATCGGAAAACGACTATTTCAATTGTTTCGAGGACTGGAAAAAGCGTTGGCAAAAGTGCATTTTATCGGGCGAGGATTATTTTGAAGGGGAAGAAATTGATTTAAAAGAATAAATAAAGAATTTTCATTTTATAAACAATTTTACCTTACTTTTTGATCGCAGTAGTATATTCCCATAGCATATGGGAACAACGAAACCCAACGTAAACTAATAACGTTTTCTAAGAATTTTATCTTCGACTACCAGACGCTTAGTTAAGCATATTTCCGACACTAAAGGTATCATTATATTATATAATAAAATATTTTATAATATTAATATTTTTTAGTTTTTTAAATTAATAATATTTTTAATATAGTTATAATTTTACTTAATCATTATATTATGTCGTTCATAAGCGTCTGTAATTTTATGGAAAAATATTGCGACGCTTTCTATGTATTATTAATATTAAATGTATAAATATCATTTTTAAGAATTTTATCATTGGCTAATAGACGCTTAGGTTAGCACATTTCCAATATCACAGGTACCACCGTACAGTAACGATCACTCTCGTATACATTTTATTATTTAAACTATCTGCTTTCGATTTATGTACTAAATAAATGAAATATAATAAGGATAAGGTACTAAAATAAATAACACATTTTTTTAATAGCAAAATATATATTTAAGTAATTTTTAGTATTTTATAAATTAAGAGTTTTACATTATTTTAAAAAAAAACATAATATTTTTTGAACTTCATCATTAGTCATAGGATTATATTCAAACATTTTGTCGTGTACAATTAAGCAATATGCTGTAATGTTTCCTTTTATTGTAAACATTATCCCAGGCATACGTAATCTATCTACTTCTATTAAATTCAATAAATATCTTATTTCGGTAAAGCAGTGAGCTAGCCAATTGTTAACCAATTGTATATCTAAGCCGGTAGGAACTCCCGAGAGTTTTCCATCCATCAAAAGATAGGAATTATATGGAAGGGTGTAAACATCTTGCTGTTGAATACATATTCGTATCTCATTATTATTTGATAGTGCGCTAACTGAAAACGGTTGATAGGAAAAATAGTGCAATTTCATTCTGCGGTCTTCATTATATGATGTTTCCATTACTACAAAACATAGTGTCATAGGAACAACTCCTAGTATAGCATCACGTAATCCTGGAAATGCCAGTTTTAAACGGCTACCTAATTTAAAATACAATAAAAAGTTGAATATTGGAGATAAAGTTCGTCTGAGTAATCATAAAGCAGTATTTTCAAAAGGATATACACAAAATTGGACATCGGAAGTCTTTACAATCGCAAAAATTCGTGATATAAAACCCATCGTATACGAACTTATAGATGAAAACAACATACCAATAAATGGTTGTTTTTGTGAGCACGAACTTAGCAAGACACAGTTTCCAGAAGTTTATTTAGTAGAAAAGATCATTAAAAAGAATAAACACAGATGTTTTGTCAAGTTTGTTGGTTTGGATAATTCACATAATAAATGAATAGATTCAATCGATATCATAGAAAGTACCCATACATTTTTTTTTATTGTAATAAAACATTTAGTTAAATAAATAAACAATTACAAATACAACACAAGGTTTTTTTATTTAATAATTAAAAATATAAGTATATTGAAATTTTTTTTTATTATGTTACATTTTAAACTATATACGATTACATGTATATTACTAACATTTATTTACAATTATTTAGCAAAAAAAAAAATCTTAAAACTATTTATACTAGTATACATATTTTTACAAATTATGTTTTCAATATTTAATTTGTATTTAAATTTTTCAGTTCGACAGCATTTCATTTAATTACATAGATAGTAATGCTTGTAAACCTTTTTGTGTTACATAACAGTCCAAACGGGAACTCTAAATTTAATCAAGGTATAAAAATGCACATTTATTCATTACAAAATATTAAAAATAAATGATTAGTAAATAATTAATCTACACTTCCCAAGTGGTGGCGGGCAGTATAAGACACCCTCACTGCTCATTATTATTTTTTGAATTCTTTCTATCATATTAAAATTAATCTAGTATTCGCCATATTTATTGCCTACTAGGTTAATTTTGTATATACACCGCTTCACTGGGTATGTGTCTTTTTATTACTTTCTTAAAATCTTATTCTTTTAATATATAGAATTTTCAATGGTGCTCGTAACTACATTGATTTATCGTTATTAACCGTGCTCAAAATTTTATATGTTAAAATTATTTTTCGTATTATTAGATGAGTAATATAAACTCAAAAGAGTACAAACTTAAAACCATTTCAACATAAAGTGCGTACTTCGTGCTCGAACGAACGGATTGACACGTTCTGTCGGTACGGAGTGTATCTTAGCGATAATGTCGGTGGAGTCTCACCATCGCGTATAGCTCCGATTCTCTCCAGCCAATGCTCGTTTTGACGCATCGCCGCCATCACCATGTTCCGGATGACGTGTCCGCGGATCCCTTTAGACTTGATGAGTTCGCTGCCTTCCATGTCATATGCGTAACACTTTGATCGAAGTGCAGCGATCTCAAAGAGGGTGAAGCTATCGGTCTCGTCTGAAAACAAGCCGGGCATCTCCTTCCTCGAGGTTGAGTAACAAGGGTGATCCTTGGGCAGGCTAGATGCGTCCACGTCAGCTAAATCCTGGTAAAAGTCGCTGACTTTGAGCTGGTATATAAAGGAGTCTGAGGAAAATTAAAAATATATAAATATTGAATAATATTTCTACTGTACGGTTGTACTCACCAGTATCCATGTAAACCAATTTGATTGCGTTTCCATAATGTGGTTTTAATACGTCGTAGTAGTACTTGTACATTAGCGTTTTGCTAATGTCAAGCACTGCTAAACTACATATATAGGTTTGATAAACTTGACAATCTTTGTATCCATTATGACAATGCACAACCTTTCACCGTATTTAATTCAGTCGTTGAAGGTTGGTTGGTTTATGAGCTTGCTTAGACGTTCGGGGCTGGAGACTAGCTCAATGCGGATGCGTTTCTGTATGTTATCCTTGGTTTCCCATTTAAAATGTAGAAATTTGTCGAATAACCTACAACTGCTTTAGCATTGAGCGTGCACTTACCAAAGACGCCATTATTCATTAGTTTGAAAAATGCTATTTCAAAAGCATTTGCTGCCTGTTTCCATATTTTAGTGTTTAACTCAATGTATGGTTTCAACCAAGTACTTTGTTGAAACTCTAAAACGCGGTGCACCTTCAAAACAAATATATAAGTCTCATCGCTTATAGTTTATAGGGTTATTATACATATTTTAATGACTTGCACTCCATGTGCGATTGCCTGTTAAAAGTTGAAATAGCGTACGATGTACCGTTGTTTGGATTTCAAAGTGACCATGAGTTTGGTTTCTTTGGAACCCGGTGGTACATCGTTACCAGACAAGAACGACAAGTCGTTGTGCTCGTTATGCAGTTTTTATGGATGCAATACGTCCACTTCATATATACGCCCCGTATTACCAGTGTTCGACAACGATTGGAGGTCGGCCAGAGGGTCTGCTCCTTCATACCACCGAAAGCTACCGTACGGCATGGGCCGACTCATAGCCCACCCGTAGAGGTTATTGTTTGTATATATTAAGCATTTTTAAAACTACCGCTCAATTATTGCACTTATATATAATACTTACAATCTTGATACACGATCCATGATTCAGGCTTTGTCGGATTGTAGCCAGGTGTTTTGACATTGTTTGCTTTCGCATAGTACTTAACGGCCTGCACTAGCCCATCACGAATGCCCTGTTTCACCATCAGTAGCATATCGTAGTCGTTCAAGAACTCCAGCTTCATCCCAGTATACTTCAACATACAATGGAAGCTAAAACCAGGTGTGATGTAATAGTGCGCCGGTTCCAAATTGTATGTTGAAGTACAGATGTCACGGAAGTTCTCAAACACATCAGCCAACAACAACACGTCGATCTTAAGGTATAGGTCGCTAAACTCTCCGAGGGTTGAGCAGCCGAAATGGTTCTATAGTCATTGTCATTGATATTAGACTCACTCAACTGATTATAGAAAGCTTCTTGAGATGGTAGCTCCGTTTCGTCCAATTTAGCCCAACTATCAGTGTAATCGTAGGGGTATACGCCCTTACGCGTCACCAACGGCATGTTTTCCGTGCTTCAAGATTTTAACGAAGTCGGGCGTCATTAGGTTACCAACCAAGGTAAACAGGGAGGAGGCTATGAACCGGAAGGTGTCGACGAAACATATGGAGAAGTTATTGGTCACGTGTTTCATAATATACTTACGGGTAATATACTTCTCTTCGGAATTCGATATGACCAAAGTCCTTTGATCATCGTACTCCAATTCGGTGACGATAAAATGCACGTCGTAATCTGGAAGATTGAGCAAGAAGCACGGCACAAAGTTGACCGTTTTTACTTTCAGGTTACACGCATTGTACAACGTCTGTCTGAATCGCCCCAATAAATGACAGTGGTCTGCGACTTTAGAGTTGGAATTCTTGAATGCTATACGGCACAAGTCGCATACCAGTTTCTCCCCGTGCCTGCGCACATCATTGAGAGACATTCGGATAAAAACATTGGTTTTGCGCAATAAATTAGAAATGTTGCGCGTCACTTCAGTTACAGCCATCACAAATACCTTGGCGACCTTTTCGCGATCCTCTGATCGTATATCGTAGATGGTATAAACTGGTTATTGTGGTATACCGTAGCGTTCTAAGAGCTCGGAAGGCACATCGTCCGATGTTTTCACCATGAACCCGTAGCTCATGGGATGATGGGTGTGCACAGTTATAGTGTATGCATCCATACGATCATCTGTTTGCTCCAGCAAGACCTCAAAATCGGCGTAGATGACAAACGGTAACTGTTGCGTCTTTATCCACGCGTCAAATTCGACCTTGCTGCCCTTTGCCGGCAAAACGGGTAAAATTGGTTTTTTTAAATATATTTTTAAAAATATTTTTGCCACATATCAACTTGTGTTGCTCCATCGCATGATGACCCCAAAGAATATGCTTTTTAGGCTAATCATCAAAGATGATGAAGCAACGTTTGCAGTGTATATGCGACCTTGGTGTCTGATTTTTTGTTTATGAACAAGCTTTGAAAAATCCGAAATGTTTTCATAATGTGATTTTTCAGAGTCGCCAATATACAATAGGTCAAAATGATTTTGTTGGTCTTAGTCCAACCCAACCCAACCCAACTCATAGTGGATACACCGACCACATCAACTTAACGTCGTCTCGTTCCAAGCCGTACACGTTGACAGATACGTTAGGATTGCGTCACTCAAATATGTTAATTTAGGACACAGGTGTGGGGAACGCCATCCCGTAAAATCACACCTATGTGCCTCGTTAAAATATTATCGATCAACACGATATTTGTGATCTTCCTTGACGTGTTTCGCCAAAATGGACCACTTGACATAGGACTGATTGATATTCTGTGGGTTGATGATTGTTTTTCTATTATTAATTACGTGCGGAATCGAAATATATAATGAGCCAGCGTGGTGCGTATACTTGTATATGCTAAGCATAAGGCCGTCTATATGTAATAAAGTAAAGCAGCTACCTTTCCCTGAGTACACGTCTTCCTCGGCGAGAATAACCTCAAAATCTTCATCGACCGCATACCCGATATCCATATTGGATAGCAATGCCCTAATGGCTAGATCCTAGCAATTAGGGCATCTAGCCACTTTTTTATACATTATAGTAAAGTAAAAAAAAATTTTTTTATAATAAAAACAAATCGTAAAATAAAATAAAATCGTCAGTAAAATTAGGTATTGGCTTTATTTTATTATTTATTTATAAAAATAAATTTATTAAAATAAAGTAAGTTTATGTTTGGAAAAATCTACTACCTTGTGTAGAAGACGATTGAGGTTGCTGGTTCATGGTTTTATTTATACGTGTAAATTATTAAATAATAAATTTCTGGTTTTCGAATAGACAACTGCACGATAATGATAATTAAAAACAAATGTGACAGGACAAGAAGTGTTTAACCAGTTATATAGTAAAAAATAAAATACGTAGGCGTGAAACACCGCCAGTGGTGTTATTCTTCTCATAAAATGCATACGAGAGTGATCGTTACTGTACAGTGGTACCTTATTATTGGAAATATGCTAACCTAACCGTCGAGTAGTCGATGATAAAATTTTTAGAAAACGTTGTTAGTTTACGTTGGATTTTATCGTTTCCCTCTCCCGCCATAGCATTAGGTAAGTTTATGTTGGATTTAATCCCCCCGTACACCTCCTTCAACACCACTGGTTGGTGGGGGAGTGAGTGATGCGGGGGGCCAGCTCTCTCCATTTTACTTTACTTATATATTTATTCAAATAATATTAAATTTTATGTGATAAGATTTAAAATACGATTTAATGTATAATTTTTTTTATTTAATATCGAGGCTACATACATTTTAAATAAATTAGAGAGATATAATATATCATTATAGAGTTTCTAATATACGCCTAGATGGAGCTCTAACCTAGACCCTTTTCCTTCTGGTCTACACGGCCCTGAAGTATGTTAAGCTCTTCGGGTCGTCCTTACAAGTAGGCTACTGATTCTAATAGGAGTATACGGCTACACTAGGAGTACCAGAGTACTCTACTTTATAGAGAGCTGAGAAATGACAGACATAAAAAAAAAACACATTATAGTAAACTTAATACCTTCTCAGCAAAGCATCAAAGCTATAAAAAGTATTTATATACTTATTAATATTAAATTAAACTTTATGTGCTTAAATTTAAAATACTATTTAAATGTTTAAATTTATACTAGTCTGTTTATTAATACAAAAATATAATTTTCTATTTTGTACAAATAAAATAATCCACCATGTGTTTTGGGAAATCCTTCATTTCAATTGATACTATCAAACTTTTATTCTTTTTTCTTATGAAAATAGGGTGTTTGATATTTTCATAATTTGTAATTTTGAATTCATCCAAACCATCATTATTTCCGATATCATTAATATTCAATTCACTACTGTTATTGAGATCGTTGAAATTATCACTTGTATTTCTATCTTCAACAAATAAATTTTCTTTACATATATTGTCTGTAAATTAATAAAAATGGATTCAAAATTATGAAATGTAATGAAATATTTAAAAGTAAAAAGTAAAAATAATATCAGATTAACTTCTATTAAATCGTAAATTACATACAATTTGATTAAATCTTACAGTTTTTTTTTTACTATGAGCATTTTTTGGCGTTAAGAGTTATGTATATATAACTATACAAAGTGTTAGGAGGATTATCATAAAATACTCTATTATTTGCAAAATAAATATAATATTGAAAAGAAATGTATTTTATTTTTAATTAATTATTCAAAAATATGTATATTGTCAATAGTTAATAGATTTTCAAAATTTCAGTTAAAAAAGTTCTACTTTTTATAGGTATTCATTGACTAGATAGTACTTAATCATTAGATGTATCGGTGAAAATGTCAGTCAGGTGAAAGCTAAGAAAAAGTAGCGATAGACACAAACAAAAAAATTTAAATAAAATAAACACATCATGATAAAATAGATGATATGTTACTACTATATTATTTAAAATGTTTTTTAATTGTAAAATTAGGATTGGTCAATAATCAGTTATTTATCGACGGTAATCTTTTTCCTTCCTATATATAAACAGGAAATGTTGTCATATTTTTTATCAGATCATTTTCTATTTTATAAGCTAGTAAATATGTATGTTGTCATTTAACTTGGACACCCAAGCTATAAGCATTGCTATTAAAAACCGAACCTTTTTTTATCAATTGTAATTATTTTGTAAGTGTTTTATGATAAACCTATCACACCGTTTTATAAATTATCGACCATATTCGATAAACTATAGTTAAAACAAAGTATGAATTAGTAAATAATAAGTATTACTTATTTCAACACAAATTATTTATGTTATTTAGATATTTTAAATAATTGTATATAATTGTAATAAATTGTGACACACTTATGTATATTAAAAGTAAATGAAAGCTTACCAATTATATCTGGCATTAAAAAGTGCTTATAATTTTTAACAGAAATTCTGCCAAAAAGTTTTAAATTATAAACTGAATATAATGAATTTACATGATTTTTTATTTCCTGAATATAAGATTCAACTAGATTCGTTTTTCCTAATATTATGTTAAGTATATTAACAAAAATTTTTTCAGAAAAAATATTCTCATATTCTAAATTGAATTTTAATTTGTGTTTTAACATGAAATTTTTTATTTCTTTTAACATCATCTCTGGTAAATCTTCATTTCGAAGTGGTATACCTTTTACCCAATTTAGAATCAAGTGTAATCTGCTAGATATTATTTTAAAAAAATCAAATCTTTCCACATCGTATATTTTAAGGTTAATAAATGTTTGAAGGATGAGTGCTATCTTCTTTCCTAAGGTAACTAAACTATCTTGAACAATTTTGTTATCCTTTTTAAGTACTTTACAATTGCGAAACGCGTTTACAAAATGCGTGTAATCCGCTATAAGTACTCCAACAGGATAAAATATAGCTCCACGTAATATTTTATGGAAAGTTTTTATATCACAGAAAAAAAATTGATACTCTGCGAAACGAAAAAAATCTAGTAGAGTTAGGTGAGTTTCGTCAGCGCACTTTATATTAAGTGGAGCAAATCTTAGGAGATCTAAAACTTCTTTTGGTTTATCATAATCAAGATTTTGACGCCGTTTTGATTTAGTACCAATTGTTAGATTTTCTTCTGAGTCATTCGTCATTAAATTATAAAATAATATATTTTTTGGGTGGAACAATTGTTGGTCTTGATTATTAATTTTTTCAAAATTTATTTCTGTCATTAATTTTTCTCTGAGATATTCTGTAGCCCTACTTAACTGGTCAATATTTAATATATGAGATGGTAATAATTTGATAGGATATTCGACAAATAACATAATTGGTTCTTCAGTACAATTTGACTTTATATAATTGTCTAAACATTTTATCATAGTATGATTAAGTAATTTTAAACCTTCTAAACTGAGAAACACTTTATTATTTTTGATATCATTAACTGCGTCTTCTTTATAAATTACAATTATTGATCCAGAAATATTGTTTAAATACATATTTACCGTCATCAAGTCTGATGGATAATAGTCGTTGTGATAATAATAAAGTTCTTGAATCATGAATATTACAATATTACCATGGGATTGAACAGCTTTGTCGTATTCATTTAAATCTTCTTCGGTTACTTTTTCTGAATTTTTATCCAAATATAACAAATACTGTTCATTATGTTTAAAATAATTCAACATGTATCTAGAAAAATTGCAATGTCGTTGTTTGTTGTCAGATTTCACCAATAAAAAATTAAATAGTAAAATTGTCAAAATAGATATAATAATCATATTTTTTTTATTTCAAACTTAATTTAAAAGGAACAAATATAATAAAATCATATAAAGTAATATTGGTGAGACTTTGCATTTATATAGTGTTTTTAATTTATAGTTATACATTTTATTTATTCATGTTCTATTCATTGTAAGCAAATATTAACATAAATTTAAATTTGTTACTTAAAATTTTTAATAATAACTTCTTATTTTAACTTGGAATTTTTTTTACTTAATTTCGAGCTTACATACATTTTAAATAAATTAGAGAGGTATAATATACCATTTTAGAGTTTCTAATATACGCCTAGATGGAGCTCTAACCTAGACCCTTTTCCCTCTGGTCTACAAGGCCCTAAAGTATGTTAAGTTCTTCGGGTCGTCCTTACAAGTAGGCTACTGATTCTAATAGGAGTATACGGCTACACTGGGAGTACCAGAGTACTCTACTTTATAGAGAGCTGAGAAATGACAGACATAAAAAAAAAACACATTATAGTAAACTTAATACCTTCTCAGCGAAGCATCAAAGCTATAAAAAGTATTTATATACTTATTAATATTAAATTAAACTTTATGTGCTTAAATTTAAAATACTATTTAAATGTATAAATTTATACTAGTCTGTTTATTAATACAAAAATATAATTTTCTATTTTGTACAAATAAAATAATCCACCATGTGTTTTGGGAAATCCTTCATTTCAATTGATGCTATCAAACTTTTATTCTTTTTTCTTATGAAAATAGGATGTTTGATATTTTCATCATTTGTAATTTTGAATTCATCCAAACCATCATTATTCCCGATGTCATAAATATTCAATTCACTACTGTTATTGCTATCGTTGAAATTTTCATTTGTATATACATTCTCATAAAATAAATTTTCTCTACATATATTGTCTATAAATCAATAAAAATGGATTCAAAATGATGAAATTTGATGAAATAATTAAAAGTGAAAAGTAAAAACAATATCAAATTAACATCTATTAAATCGTAAATTACATAAAATTTGATTAAATCTTATAGTTTTTTTTTACTATAATAATATTTGGCTTTCACAGTTTTGTATATATAAATATACAAAGTGTTTAGATTATTATAAAATACCCAAAAATATATATAATATTGAAAAAAAATGTAATTATTCAATTAAAAATTCCTATATTGTTAATACACAATGAATTTTTAAAATTTCAGTTGAAAAAAGTCTAGTTTTTATACATAAGTATCAAATGTTGAACCCTCTATATAAGTAGAAAAGACCAGATTAAAAAAAAATTAACTACTTTGAAATAATAATTTACACAATCAAAACAATCTAACAATTTTTAAATTAGAAATTTTTTTTGAGTTATCCCCCATTTACGGTGAACGAGGAAAATATGTTCAATTTTAAAGGATAATGTCTTTGACTAGATATGATTTGTGATTCTTCAACATATTGTTATAAAGAAATCGGTCCTGTGAGAGCTGAGAAAAAGTGATGACAGACACACTCAAAAAAAATAAAATAAACAAATCATGGTAAAATTAATAGATTCTTAGCTTGGCATCAAAGCTGATATGTTTTTTATTTTGACTGGTCAATAACCAGTAGGATGGATAAACAAAAGTCGACTTCGAATTTTTAATGAGAACCATTTTAACTTTATTACATACATTAAAATAATTATTTTGTGAAGATTTGACATTTTTAAAAAAAAATTTATTGATCGCTCAACGTATTTTTAGTATTTTGACCAAAAATAACCCCAAAAACGGCCTTTGTTATTCAATTTTATATTATTTAATATTATATTAATATTATGAGTAGTATATCAAAATAGTTTGATTTTTACTGTAAAATACAAATTTTTCATTTTCAAAGTTTTAAGTAGAAAATTGATAGCGTGGATATCATAATTATCTTCAGTATATGGTATATTTCTAGTAGATCTCAAGTAAGCTTAAAATTTTTTTTTTGTATTTTACAAGATAAAAGATAATTATTCACTAATCTTAAAAACTTTTTTGCTTCGATGCAAAGCTGAGAAGGTATTAGTAATACTATGATGTATTTTTTTTTGTGTCTATCGTCACTTTATCTCAGCTCTCAACGAACCAATTTCTTTCAATGATACGTCAAAAGATCACAAATCGTATCAAGTCGAAGACAGTACCCTCAAAAATTACAAATTTAACACTCACTTCGAAATTTTTGAAATTTTTTTTACTTAAAACTGCCATAACTTTTTTAAAAATGACCAAATCAATATAAATTAATAATTATTTTAGTTTCTCAGGTGAAGTTCTTCAAAATTATTATCTTTTATATTTTGAGTCGAAAGGGTAATTCTAACAAAAAATTTATTATATTCTAAAGTTTTAGTAGTAAATACTTGTTTAGAAATAAATAATTTATTTTCTTTGTTAAAAAAATTGATCTTTAAAGAATTAGCGATTGAAAAATCAAAGACAGTATCTAATAATTTTAAAAATTTCTTTTCTATTTTGAACAGTAGTATTTCTTTTTTAACTCAATCCATTTCTTATAGAGATCTTTTATTAGTGAAACGATTTTACAGTTAAGTGTTATGGGGCTGTCAGTTTTCGATCACATCTATATAATGGTTTTGAATACAGATGTTGACTAATAGATATAAGTTTATTGGCCACATTTAAAATAAAAAAAAAATTTCTATTTAATGATATTAATTCTAATTATGCGAGTTGAGGTAAAATAGTATTTAAAAGTTTAACATTTTTAGGTATATTAGCAATTAAAGCTCTAAAATCATCTCTTGTATCCAACATTGATGATTTTAAACAATTAGAAACAATATTACCATCTGTAGGCTCTTTGCATTTAATTGAAACTAATCTTGTTGACAGTATTATAGTTGGTTTCGGATTTTTAAGTTATAAACTCTTATAATAATAAATTTAAAAAAAAACGGTAGCACAGTGGGGTCGCGGGATAGTGGAGACATTGCATAGTTGGGTCCAGTATAGATTTAATCTGACAGTGATTAAAATCACTATCATAAGAAACGCTTCGATGCAAATCAGTAGATAGTGTTTAATTTAAAAAAATTGATGGATAATTGCAAAAGGAACATCAACTTCTATTAAAATAAAATACAAAACCCATCATTTTCATACAAAAATAGCATATTTTTGAATGCGGTAGCCATTTGCGTATAGAAGATAGGTCATCGGGACAAATTTTTTTTTTTAATTTTGTAGTACATAAAATAAGCTTTAATTTTATATATGTTTAAAGGACGCAGTATTTCCGGAACATTTAAAAAATCAAGTTGAAAAAGTTATTTTTTGTTAAGTGTTAGATTTTCAAAAAAAATTATATCAAATGAAAGGGAAATATCTAAGGTTTCAATACAAAAAAATATTATTTTTATTTGTTCATTTTTGAAAAAGTTATGGCAGTTTTAAGTACAAAAAACATCCCGATAAAATGTAATTTTTATCGCAAACATTACATTTTTTTTAAAATTTTCGACAGCCATTTGCACATAGAAGATAAGATGTCGGGACAAATTTTTTTTTTTCATTTGATAGTATATAACATAACCTTTGATTTGATATATGTTTAAAGGACGCAGTATTTCCGGAACATTTTCAAAAGTTCAGTTGAAAAAGATCTATGTTTTTTACAATATTTTAAGTTTTGAACGCCCCCTATATAAGGGGAAATTGTCCAATTTTAATAAAAAGTATGTCAAATGAAAGATGTACTTATAATGTATTTAGAAAAAAAAAATTTGTGCTGATATATACATTTTTCAAAAAGTTATAGCATTTTTAAGTTGAAAATTTAAAATCGAAAATCGAAAATTTTAACACAAAAATAGTGTTTTTTTAACTACGGCAGCCGTTTAAATGTAGAAAAAAAAGTTTTTTTCATTTTGTAGTACATAAAATAAGCTTTAATTTGATATATGTTCAAAGGACGCAGTCTTTCCGGAACATTTTCAAAAATTAAGTTGAAAAAATTAATTTTTGTAAAAAAGTTGCCATTTTAAATCCCCCCCAATGAGCAGGTTAAGTGATAGATTTTCAAAAAAATGATATCAAATGAAAGGTAAATATCTAAGGTTTTAGTATAAAAAAAAATTNAAAAATGATATCAAATGAAAGGTAAATATCTAAAGTTTTAGTATAAAAAAGAATTATATTGATATGTTCATTTTTGAAAAAGTTACGGTAGTTTTTAGTAAAAAAAATTGAAAAAATTTTGATAATTAGCGATTTTTTAATTTGTAATTTTTTTGGAGGTTTCCCCCATTTACGGGGAACGAGGGAATTTTTTTCAATTTTTAAGGGTAATGTCTTCAACTAGATACGANTTTATTGATCAACCGTCATTTAAAAATATATCCAAGAATATCATATATTTAAGCTTACACTTTATTTTTGAAAAGAAGTATAAGTTTTGTATTATTAATTTTTGAGTTATTAACATTTGATGATCTAGAAAAGTGATGATTGGGGTAGTTTTTAGCGACGCTCTATTTTTACCATAACGTATTTTAAACATTTTATCTTCGATGCAAAGCTGAGAAAGTATTAATTTTACTATGTGTTTAATTATTTTGTATCTGTCATTATTTATTCTCAGCTCTCACCGAACCGATTTCTTTTAACGATACGTTAAAATATCACAAATCGTATCTAGTCGAACATATTACCCTCAAAAATTGAAAAAAATTCCTTTGTTCTGCGTAAATGATGGAAATCTTCAAAAAATTTACAAATTTAAAAATCGCTAATTTTTTTAATTTTTTCAATTTTTTTACTTAAAAGTGCTATTACTTTTTCAAAAATGAACAAATCAATAAAAAAAATTTTTATAGATGCTTGATGTTTTTACCTGTCATTTTGTATATTTTTAATATAAATTTGATCCTTTACCTGTCCACAAAGAGGGAATTAAGACTTTTTCACAAAAAATTAACTTTTTCGACTTAACTTTTGAAAGTGTTCTAGAAATACTGACACTTTTATATATATCTTAAATTAAAGCTAATGTAATATACTTTATTTGTTCGTAATGTTTGACACAAAATTCAAATCCCTCAACTCTCGGGACATTTCATTATGGTAAACCACTAAAAACATGCTTAAACTGAAAGATTTTTCCTGTTCTATTAAAAAAATAGATGGTTGCTTGCCATATCAGATCTTGATAAATCCAATCTTTTTGGAGAACACCTTTCAAATATTTTATACCTCACCCTGATATTATTCCTAGCAATTCTCGATTAATCAAAATAAATAATTTTTTAGATTCTCCACTAACTATGTCTCTCTCTACTAAACATGCCTCTCCAAATAAAATTGTAAATGTGACACATAAATTGAAGTCCAATAAATTACCTAAGCATGTCTTGATATCAAATAAGATTTTAAAACATTTCCCTAGAAAAACAATTATTTTAATAACTTTCATATTTAACTCCATGTTAAGACTTTCGTATTTCCCTACCACCTTTAAACAAGGATTTGGCATCCTGGCTTACTCTATAAAATTAAATCATTCCTTCCTGCTCCCCTATACCTACTTATTCGTTCATACCTAGAAAACAGAACCTTTAAAGTTCGTTACGGTAATTCTTATTCCTCTCTTTTTCCCATTCTAGCAGGAGTTCCGCAAGGTAGTGACCTCTCCCCCGATTTATACAATATTTTCACTTCAGACATCCCCCAAACTTAAAACACCTCCTTGGTTACCTACGCTGATAATACAGCCATTTTATCATCCAATAAAGATCCAATCGTAGCTCATAATGCTCTTCAACGCCACCTCGAATATATAGATAAGTGGTCCATACATTGGAAAATTAAAATCAATACAGACAAATCAGTAAATGTTCCTTTCACTCTCAATAAAAAAAATATGCCTATTCTCTCCTTCCAAGGAGTTCCTATTACCTCTTTGACTCAAGTCAAATATCTTGGTATTGCCCTTGATAAAAGATTAACTTGGGGTCCTCATCTCAAATCCAAAAGAAAGCTATTAAACATTAGATCCCACTTACTACATCCTGTATTAAAATCCAAACTTCCTATACATAACAAAATAATAATTTATAAGTCTAAAAATAAAAATAAAAAAATCGGATGATTTCTCTTTATACAGGAGTGTAAATTAAAAATGCATGTAGAAAGTAGAATTTTTTTAACTTGATTTTTGACTGTGTTTCGGAAACACTGACACTTTTATATATATTAAATTGAAGCTTATATTATTATATTTAATATGAAACAAAAAAGTTCGGACTTCATTTTGTTTTCATGGTGATAACGGGGATCAAAGTTGATAATTAAAATTACGATTTTTGTACAAAATTACAATATTAAATTATTACATATAAATTTTATACTATATTTAATTGCTATAATAAATATTTATTCATATATTACACTTATAAATTATAAAACTTTTAATTAGGATATAGATATGAAAATAGAAGATCATGTTGCTTTTAGAATAATCCAATAATTTTAGCTTCGATGCGAAGCTGAGAAGATATTGGTTTTACTATGATGTGTTTTTATTTTTTGTGTCTGTTACCACTTTTATTCAGCTCTCACCGAACGGATTTCTTACGTCAACTTGACCTCTGGACTTGTCTTCGTGGTGAAAATAGACATCAAAGTTAATAAAAATGGCTACCGAATGCTATTATTGTGTGAAAATTTTCGATTTTATTTTTTACATTTTTAACTTTATAATGCTATAACTAGAGTCCGGATTTGTATGCATTTGCATATTTGTAATGAGTGTATGCATTTCGAATGGTGTAAGAAATGTGGATGATTTGTGTAACAGATAATGCACAGGAAAAAGTTTATTTTGCATATAAATGCATATTTGAAAATGTTTGCATATTCAAGCATATTTTGTATAAAAGTTTATTTAGCCAATTATTTAATTTTTATTTCACCGTAGAAATTATTAGTTCATTACGATTTTTGGGGAAATAAATGTTATTCATTGTATGTTATATTTGTAGACAGTTCATGTTAAAATTATAATTCGTTTATCGCAACAATGCTAACTAGTTTTATTTTTAGTGTTATATTTTGTATACACGCCGCGTCGTGGTTATCGGACATAATCCCCAGACAATAGTGCACTAGTGTCCATACATCATTTTGCGATCTGCGTTCCGTAAATTTATAAATTACAATTTATATTTCAATACGATTAGATTTTAAAATACCGAAAAGTCGTAGCTCTATACCTACTTTATTAAAAACATGGATTGGTCTTTATAATAAAACTGACCAAATCGTTTTTACCACGGACGGCTCTGTAGTGTTTTGTCAATTGTGTGACAAAAAAATCGCGTGCTCAAAAAAATTTCAATTACATCAACACGTTGATACCGCTTTTCATAATAGTGCTTTAAAACGTAGAGTAAATGAAAACAAAAAACAATTATTTGTATTGGATGCAAAATCGAAATCTGGTAACGTTTTTTATGAGGATCTTTGTTTAGCTTTGTTAGTATCTAATATACCTTGGAATAAACTTCAAATTCCTGAATTCAAGAATTTTTTGGAGAAGTATACAGGTTTCCCTGTATACTTCCCAACGAGAGTACATTAAGAAAAAATTATCTTGGTCCATGTTATGATAATGTTATTGCAATAAGAGAAGTTATTAGCAACTCAGATATTTGGATCGCTGTTGACGAAACAACTGATACAAACGGCCGCTACATAGCAAATTTAATAGTTGGCGTTTTAAAACATGATACACCAAGTCAACCCTATCTTTTAGCATCTAAAGAACTGCCTAAAACTAATCACTCTACAGTATCTCGGTTCATTAATGACAGCTTAAAAATATTATGGCCTGCAGGGGGAAACGATGAAAACCTCCGGTTGTTTGTATCAGACGCAAACCCAACCCAACCATATATGTTAAAAACGGGAGATGCAATAAAAGTATTTTACCCAAGTATTATACACGCAACATGTGTTGCACACATGTTAAATAGGGTGGTAGAAAAAGTTAGGGAATTATTCCCAAATGTAAATAAATTAATAAACAATTTGAAAAAATCTTTTTTAAAGTCACCTTATCGTATTCAACTTTATAAAGAAATACTTCCCGGTTTGCCATTGCCACCTGAACCAGTTATTACAAGATAGGGTACGTGGATAGAAGCAGTTATATTTAATTCAAATAACTATGAAGGTATTAAAACTGTAATAGAAAAACTAGACAATGAATCGTCAGCAAGTTTAGAGAGTTGTAAGAAAATGTTGAATTTGCCAACAATAAAAAATGATTTAGCATTTATAAAAAATAACTTTTCTGGACTCATTCGGGCAATTACAAATTTAGAAGATACTAAATTAACTTTATTAGAATCACTAGAGATTATGAAAAATATTATTTCAGAACTATCAAATATACAGGATGACAAAGGTTCTATTATAAAAACTAAAATATCTCAATTATATAAGAAAAATAAAGGGTTTCAAGTAATGGAACAAATTGGACTAATTATATCAGGTAACAATGAAATACAACTTCCAGAAAACTTCAACCCTAGTTCTGTGGCCAATGGTTTAGTCTTTATAAACATATACTATGTCATAGAAGAACAAATGTGACACCTGAGCACATGGAAAAATATATTATTGTCAATTCTTTTTATAAAAATAAAAGTCATACATTGTAACAAAATATTTTTTATTAATAACCAAATTATGTTTTTATTGGTTTAAATTTTTTTTTATACAATTTTTTTATTTTGTATTTTTATCATAAATATTTACCAAATAAATGGTAAAAGAGGATTAATACATATTTATTTTTTATTATTCTGAATTAAAGTATTTATTTTATTCATTGAATATATTTTTAAATATTTACTGTTCTTTAATTAACGTTTTAAGTTGATAATATAATTAAAAATTAAGTTTATCTAATTAAGTCGAATTATTTATGGAAGAAATTAAAAAAAATAATAAATGCATATATTTTGGGTAAGAGCATATCTAATACATATTTTGAAGTTTTTTGATGCATAAATGCATATTATTTTAGGTTTTTTGAGTGCAAACAAATCCGGGGTCTAGCTATAACTTATTGAAAAGTGTATGTATTCGACATACATTATCTTAATCAGGATATTAATAAGGAACTAGCAGATCATGTAGCTTTTGGAATAATACACCAATTTTTTAAAATTAAACACTTTAAAGATTTGCATCGAAGCGTTTTATTTTGATAGTGATTTTAATCACTATCAGATATCATTATACTTGATCCAACTATGCCACGTCACTACTGTGCCGCGACCCCCCTGTGCTGGGTTTTTTAAAATTAAACTCTATCTACAGATTTGCATCGAAGCGTTTTTTATGATAGTGATTTTAATCACTGTCAGATATCATCTATATTGGTCCCGACTATGCTACGTCCCTACAGTGCTACGATATCACGTGCTGGGTTTTTTTCAATATGTTGTTATAAACCATTCTTTTTCTTAATTAATCATTTTCTATTTTATAAGCTAGTTAAATAAGTAAGTTGCCATTTAAGTTGACACCCTTCTAAGCTATAAGTGATAATTATAGAGAGTAATTAATAGCTGATGAATCAAGAAATTTAATTGAAAAGATCAAACATTTTTTTTTCAATATTGTATTTATTTTGTGAGTAATGGAAAGTTTTATGATAAACTTATCACTCTATATTAAAATCGACCTATATTAAAAATTATAGTTAAAATAATGTATTCATACCTTATTTTAACTCAAATTAATGTTATTTAAAAATTGTAAATAATTGTATATAATTGCAATAAATTGTGTCATACATGTGTATATTAAAAATAAATGAAAGCTTACCAATTATATCTGGCATTAAAAAGTGTCTGTAATTTATATCAGAAATTTTCCAAAAAAATTGTAAATTATTATCTGAATAAAATAAATTTACATGTTTTTTTAGTTCCTGAATATAAGATTCAACTAGATTCGCTTTTTCTAATATCATTTTATGTGTATCCACTACATTTTTTCCAGGAAAAAATTTCTCAGATTCTAAGTCGAACATCAATTTGTAATTTAACATGAATTTTTCTATTTCTTTAAATATCATCTCTGGTAAATCTTTATTTGGAAGTGGAGTGCCACTTACCCAATTTAGAATAAAGTGTAATCTTATAATCATTATTTTAAGAAAAGTTAAACTTTCTTCATTGTATATATTCAGGTTCATAAATGTTTGAAGGTTGAGTGCCACTTTCATTCCTAAGGTAACTAAACTATCTTGAACAATTTTGTTATCCTTTTTAAAGACTATACAATTGCGAAACACGTTTACAAAATGCATGTAATCAGATATAAGTACTCCAACAGGATAAAATAAAGCTCCACGTAATATTTTATGGAAAGTTCTTATATCAATGAATAAAAATTGATACTCTGCGTAACGATATAAATCTAGCAGAGTTAGGTGAGTTTCGTCAGCGCACTTTATATTAAGTGGAACAAATCTTAGGAGATCTAAAACATCTATTGGTTTACCATCTTCAAGATTTTGACGCCGTTTTGATTTAGTACCAATTGTTAGATTTTTTTCTGACTCTTTCGTCATTATATTATAAAATAATATATTTTTTGGGTGGAACAATTGTCGGTCTCGATTTTTGATTTTTTTATAATTTATTTCTTTCAATAATTTTCTCATAAGACATTTTGTAGCTATACTTAACTGGTCAATATTTAGTATATGAGATGGTATTAAATTGATAGGATATTCGACAAATAACATAATTGGTTCTTCAGTACAATTGAACTTTATATAATTGTCTAAACATTTTATCATAGTATGATTAAGTAATTTTAAACCTTTTAAACTGAGAAACACTTTATTATTTTTGATATTATTAACTGCTTCATCTTTATAAATTACAATTAATGATCCAGAAATATTATTTAAATACATATTTACCGTCATCAAATCTGATAGATAATAGTCATTGTGATCATAATAAAGTTCTTTTATCATTAATATTACAATTTTACCATGGTATTTAACAGCTTTGTCGTATTTATTTAAATCTTCTTCGGTTACTTTTTCTAAATTTTTATCCAAATGTAACAAATACTGTTCATTATGTTTAAAAAAATTCAACATGTACCTAGAAAAATTGCAATGTCGTTGTTTGTTTTCAGATTTCACCAATAAAAAATTAAATAGTAAAATTGTCAAAATAGATATAATAATCATATTTTTTAAATTTCAAACTTAGTTTAAAAGGAACAAATATAATAAAATTATATAAAGTAATATTAGTGAGACTTTGCATTTATATAAAGTGTTTTTAATTTGTGGTCTTATATTTTATTTATTAATGTTTTGTTCATTTTAAGTAAATATTCACATAAATTTAAATTTGTTATTTAAAATTTTTAATAATAACTTCTAATAAAAACTCATTTAATTTAATGTTGAGATTACGTACATTTTAAATAAATTATTTATAATACGTAACATAAGCTTTAATTTAACATATGTTAAAAGGACGCAGTATTTCCGGAACATTTTCAAAATTTATTTCGAAAACATTAAATTTTGCGAAAAAGATTCTATTTTGAATTCCTTACCGTGGGCAAGTAAAGGGTCAGATTTTCAAAAAAATAATATCAAATAGAAGGGAAATATCTAAGGTGTCTATATACAAAATTATTTTGGTATGTTCATTTTTCAAAAAGTTATGATAAGTTACGAAATAAAAAAAAATAAAAGAATTGTCAAAATTTATCGATTTTAAAAATTGTAGTTTTTCAGGGGATTTTGTCCATTTTCAGGGAACGAGGGAAATTTTTTCAATTTTTGAGGGTAATTTTGTCGACTAGATATGATTTGTCATACTTTGGCATATTGTCGAATAAAATCGGTCTAGTGTAAGCTAGGAAAAAGTGGCGTAGACAAAAAAAAATGCATCATAGTAAAATTAATACCTTCTCAGCTTCGCATCGGAGCAAAAAAAACTACGCGCATGGACTCCTTAAAAAATAGAAAGCTCATAATTCGATGAATTATCAACAAATTTTAAAGAAATTTTTAGGGTACCTTTAAAATATGTCTGAATATGCCTGGTAATATTTTCAGATTTTAAATAAAAATAGTCTGTCTACAATGAGCGTTTTTGATAATAATTTTAAACGCTCATGACTTGCAAAAAATTTTTTTTTCATCTTGGCAATCAATTTTTCTAAAATAATGTCAAGTTCTGATATTAAAAAAAAAAAAAATTGAAAATCGGACATTATTAAATAATTTTTCAAGTATATTTTTCTTGTATAATTTTTAAATTTTTATTATACAGAGTGTTCAGTAAGTCAGGAAACGGGTTTCTATTGTTCTCATTGTTTGTAACAATGAGAACAATAGAAATCCGTTTCCTGACTTACTGAACACCCTGTATAATAAGATATTTGAATTTTTTTTTTTACTAATTCAAATTGTGTATCAAATAATATTTANATAAGATATTTGAATTTTTTTTTTTACTAATTCAAATTGTGTATCAAATAATATTTATTTTTCGATTACAATATTGAAACTCATTAATAGTATTGTATACATGAATAGCTGTATTGCAACAAAACCTTATTTTGAGCTAAGAAATGTTTATTCTTTTCTTATTCAAGTTAGAAAGTATTGTTCATACAGATTTAGTAATCAGTTCCAGTATTAGTACTGTAACTTTTTTAACTTAGATACCTCAATTGGATATATTCAAATCTGTTTTTTGAAAGTTTTTGTTGGGTAGATTGTGGCAATTGTTAATACTCGTCCTCGCGCATCTTGTGGCGCCCGTTTCGCTGCGCGACAGTGTCGGTTGGATCGGGCTCTACGGGGCCACGAAACGTAGGCACGAGCGCAGTTTCCCTAGCTCGGGGAATCGGGCGCGTCCTCAGGTTGCGGATAGAGGAACGGCCTGCAGATATGCAGGTTAGCCGCGAAATAAGCAGTCCATTAATTTGGACTGACGAATAAGCGGTCGCGGACAGCGAGCTCCTCGTTCGCTCGTTAGCCCTGCAGATATGCAGGGTAGCCGTGATATAAGCCACTCCTAGAGTGGACGAATAAGCGGTAGCGTTCGAGGGTAATTTCATAACGGGCGGGTGGGCCCGGTAGCCTAGCAAGGCAACCACCTAGGTGAAGGCAACACCGAAAACAAATCCCCTGGCGGTAGGTAAAACGCAGGTTAGAATTTACCTCAAAAATCAAAGATGGAAGGTCACCATGTTAAAAAAACAGCTACGGTTCCAGGAGTATCGGAGACTCCAGGACCGGCTGGGGAGAGTACCGCTGCAGGCTCGACCCGGTCGTCATCCAGCGACTGCGCAAAAACCGTTGGACTGTTGAGGCAGGGTCCAGGGGGCGTTCGCGCCCAAGCTACTGCTGGAGAATGTGAGAAGCAGGCATTCTCCGGTGGCCATAGTGTCACCGAGGTTACTGCAAATGTGCCCGAATCCGCGCGGGATTCAATGGAAGTGGCACATGGGTTGGCTGATGAGCAACAACAGCCTTTACCGGTACCATCGGGATCCATCTCCATTATAGAGAGGCTCATTAGGGCGGGTAACAGAAAAGGTGGCTTGACCCATCCTGAGAAGACGGTCATGTTGCCGCAATCTCCTGAGGGATCGATGGGAGTGGCTAATACCTCCGGGATGAATGGACTTGAGGAAGATGAGTCCCTACGACCTAAAAGGAAGGAGACTTCCCCAATGCCTCCCAAGGATTTGGCATCTTCATTGGAGGACACACCGCCGGAGAGGCTATTGCCTATGCCGGTGACTCCGCGTCCGTCAAAGAAGAAGGCCAAAAAAGCCAAGCTTATGGACTACACAGCGGCCGACCTATTTAATGTAGACGGTACGCCTAAGAGGGACCTTCCGACAAGCGAGATACTGCTGAGCGATGGTCTGCTACTTGCCAAGGAGCAGGCCCAAGCGTTGGAGGACGTGATGGAGGTGTACGACCCGCACCGGCGCGTGGTGAAGATGGCGGTGGCTCTGATCGAAAGTGTTAGGGCCCTGGCGGATCTTCACCACACGCGAACTCCTGAAGCACCGGAGTGTTCGGATATGGTTGACGGGTCTACTCAGACCGACCAACCGAAGGACACGAAGGTTGCTTCTCCATCCAGGGCTAACGTCGCCGAGATTTCCTCGGGCTGCGTTATGCCAGCAGTTGAGTCCGCGGAAATACTGATAGACACGAAGAAGAAAAAGGGGAGGAAGAAAAAGAAGAAGAAATCTCGGGGGATCACAGCTGGAGCCGAAAAGGTGCTGGCGCCCAACGGGGTTGCGGCTGACCATCCGCCAGTAATGGGTACTGCCCATGTCGCCGCTGAAGAAGCAACGGTCACTGCCACGAAGTGGACTGAGGTCCTTGGCCGAAAGGCCAAACGGCCAGAGGACTCGGTGACGAAGGGCAAGATGGAGACGCGCTCAAAACCTCCAGCGAAGGGTCCCTCAGCCGCACAACTGAGAGCGAAAGTACCACGCACGGAGGCGGTGGTAATTGGCCCCCTGAAGGAGGGGCAGCAGTACGCGGCCGTTATGAAAACGGCAATGGCGGCTGTTGACCTCCAGACCAGGGGTCCAAGTTGTCGGCACCCGTAGGACCCAGGCTGGGGCAGTACTGCTGGAGGTCAAGGGCGCGGCCTCCCATGCGAACCTCCTAGCTGCCAGGCTACGGGAGGCACTGAAGGAGCATGACGTGCGGGTTACTAGGCCGATTAAGACCTGCAGCGTCATGCTCCTTGACGTGGAGGAGTGGATGGAGCCGGGCGACATTAAGTGTGCCCTGCTCTCCGCCCTCCAGGGCCCAAACGGGGGCCAGGCCGAAGTTGGTGCGGTAACGGTCCGCACCAACGGATTCGGCAAGGGGCGGTACGCCAGGTGCGACCTGCCAGTCCGGTTAGCTCCACGCCTTGCGGCCCTCACGCGAGTGAGGGTGGGGTGGAGCTCCTGTAGGCTGAGGGTTCTTGAAGACAAGGGTCCTCAGTGCTACAGGTGCCTGGAGCGAGGGCACATTGCGGCCGCCTGCAAAGGCCCGGACCGCAAGGGTGCCTGCTTCAGGTGCCGGAGGGTGGGGCACCTGTCCAAGGACTGCCCCGGTCCCCAAGCTAAGGGGACCGAGGGAGGGGCTGCGGGGAAGCCTCTAGTAGAGGTGTCGGCGGTCCAAGGGACCCCTAAGGCGTCCTGCGCGCCGCCCACCAGTGGATGAGGTTCCTTCAAACGAACCTCAACCATTGCAGGGCGGCGCAGGATCTGGTCCGGCAGGCGGTGTACGAGATGCGTATCGACGTGTGCGTAATCTCGGAACCGTTTGTCGGACTGATCAAGGACGCCCCGGGGTGGTACTTGGACCGGTCCGGGAGAGCGGCGATCGGAGTGATGAGCCGCGGCCTAACGGTCGCGGACATCGAGGTTGGCGACGGATTCGTAGCGGCGAGGATTGACGGCATTGACGTCTTGAGCTGCTACGCGCCGCCCAGCTTGCCGATCGCCGGACTCCTCGAGTCCGTGTCCTCCTGCCTACGGGCGAGGAGACTCAGGCGGCCGCGCGACGGCCGCGGGGAGCTCGTGGCCGGGGACTTCAACGCTCACTCCCCGGTCTGGGGGTCGGCGGACACGAATCAGCGTGGCGAAGAACTGTTGGACCTGATGTCGGCCATCGGGCTGGTATCGGCCAACAGGGGATCCACCCCGACGTTCGAGGGTCACTCCTCGAGCTCGGTGGTGGACGTCACGCTGGTGTCTCCGTCGCTGCACCCGCACGTGACCGGCTGGTCGGTTCTCCCGTACAGGGAAAACCTCAGCGACCACCGGTACATCGTGTACGAGTGCGGCGATGGTGGCCGTCCCCCTCGAGCCGTGCCCCGCGTGCCGTCTCGCAGTGGGCGAGTGGGCTGGCGAGTCGGACCGGCCACGGACGTCGACGCTTTTGAGACGGGCTTACTGCTCGCTCAATGGTCGGCGCCCGCGGTACCGGACCGGCGCGTCTCCGCGAGCGAAGCGGCGGAAGAGTTGGACCGGAGGGTGGTCGCAGCTTGCGACTTCGCCCTCCCGGCCAAACGACCGCCGTCGACTCGCGGACCGCCAGTCCACTGGTGGAACGCCGAGGTGGCGGTCAGGCGTGAGGAGTGCGTCAGGGTCAGGAGGACTATGACGCGCTCCAACCGTTGGCCGCGGGACCCGGAATCCCCGGACCCGAGGGAGGCGCTGAGGTCGGCCCGCAAAGAGCTGAAGCTCGCCATCAGGCGGGCCAAAGCGAAGTGCTGGGCCGAACTCGTGAAGTCGGTGGACCACGACCCGTGGGGGAAACCCTACCGGGTCGTTATGCGGAAGCTCCGCGGTTCACCGGCTTCCGGTCAGCTGGAGGCGGAAGTGCTGGAAAGGGCGGTAGACACGCTCTTTCCGACACACCCGCCTCTGCCTCCCCCTGCGTTCGGGGACGACGTGTCGGTGGAGGAATTCACCACCCAGGAGGTGGCCGACGCGGTGGCGCGCGTACGGGGCCGGAACACAGCTCCCGGCCCTGACGCGATTCCAAACCGGGTGTGGGGGTTGGTAAACGACCTCGCCCCGGACTGGATACGCGCCGTCGCGAACCGCTGCCTCTCGGAGGGTGAATTCCCCACGAAGTGGAAGAAGGCCAGGCTGGTGCTTCTGAGAAAGGGTGACAAGCCCGAGGGTCTCCCCTCGTCGTACCGACCGCTTTGCATGTTGGACGACTTGGGGAAAATCCTCGAGCGGCTGCTCGTCACCCGGATCGAAGCCCACCTGGCCGACGTCGGCGGACTGGCCGAGGGCCAGTATGGTTTCAGGAGGGGGAGGTCGACGGACGATGCGGCCTCCCTCTTCAGGGACTTGGCCCTCAGGGCCAAAACTGAGCAGGGCTTCGGGTTGGCGGTGAGCCTGGACATCCGAAACGCGTTCAACTCCGTGCGATGGTCACACATCCTCGGAGCGCTGGACGAGTTTCGGGTGCCTCCTTACCTCGGGCGGATGATCCGGTCGTACTTTAGCGATCGGGTCATCTCTTACGAGAGCGCCGCGGGCCCGAGAATCCGACCTGTTACGGGAGGCGTCCCGCAAGGGTCAGTTCTCGGGCCTTTGCTGTGGAACATCGCGTACGACGCGGTGTTCCGCGTTCCGCTACCACCGCACGTGCGTGTCGTCTGCTACGCGGACGACACGCTGGTGGTGGCGGAAGGCGCCTCGTCCGAGGAGGCTGGATCCCGGGCAAACTGCGCGCTCAGAGCAGTCTCCGCCTGGATCCAGCAGGAGGGGAGTGGACTTAGCCTCGCCCTGGACAAGACCGAAGCGGTCTTGTTCACGGGCAGGTACAAGTTCACTCCTCCACGGCTCGCCGTGCTGGGGGTGGAGATCCCGCTTAAGGACTCCATGACTTATCTGGGCCTTGTCATAGACAAAAGTCTAAAGTTCGGGCCGCACATTACTCGTGCGGCCCAGCGGGCCTAGAAAGTCATGAATTGCTTGGCGGGACTAATGCCCAATCTGGGAGGGCCGAGAGAGATGCGGCGTAGACTTTTAGTCAGCGTCGTACACTCGGTTCTCCTGTACGGGTCCCCGGTTTGGGCGGATACTCTTGAGTATTCGTCCAAAAACCGTGAAGCCCTGCTCAGGGTGCAAAGGCGGGCGGCGATCCGGACAGTTTCGGCTTACCGAACGGTGTCCGGAGTGGCGGCGGGTATCCTGTCGTCATTGCCGCCCGCCGATCTGCTCGCCGAGGAACGCGCCGCCGGGCATGAGCTCCGCCGAGAGCGAAACCGGTCCCTCGAACCCGAGGACCGGCTGGCGCTCAGGCGGATGACCATGCTCCGGTGGCGGACTCGCCTCTCGGAGGAAACGAGAGGCGAATGGACCAGGTCCCTCATAGGACCCGATCGGCTGGACAGGTGGGTGGACCGGACTCACGGTGAGATGACTTATCGTCTCACCCAAGTGATGTCCGGCCACGGCTGCTTTAACGAGTACTTACACCGTATTCGTAAAGCAGCCGCGCCGACGTGCGACCACTGTTCGGATCGCCCGGGAGAGGCTGATAGCGC
>NW_026099573.1:20340560-20349679 GCF_025091365.1 Daktulosphaira vitifoliae
CAGGGCATTCGTGGTGGGCTGGTGCAGGCCGTCAAGCACTATGCCAAGGCCAACAATCCAAAGACACCTGGCTACGATCCGACAAAACCAAACTCATGGATCGTGTATCAAGATTGTAAGTATTATATATAAAAGTACAATAATTGAGCTGTGAATTAAAAACGTTTAATGTATATAGGCAATAACCTTTACGGGTGGGCTATGAGTCAGCCCATGCCGTACGGTGGCTTCCGGTGGTATGAAGGATCAGATCCTCTGGCCGACCTTCAATTGCTTTCGGACACTGGTAATACGGGGCGTATATATGAAGTGGATGTATCGTATCCAGAAGAGCTGCATGACGAGCACAACGACTTGCCGTTATTGCCTGGCAACGATGTACCACCGGATTCCAAAGAGACCAAACTCATGGCCACTTTGAAACCCAAACAACGGTACGTCGTACACTATGTCAACTTGAAACAGGCGATTGCACACGGACTGCAAGTCGATAAAGTATATACATCGTACCTAGAGCTATTAGTTATGATATTAATATGCTTGTCACACAGGTGCACCGCGTTTTAGAGTTTCANATAACACAGGTGCACCGCGTTTTAGAGTTTCAACAAAGTGCTTGGTTGAAACCGTACATTGAGTTGAACTTTGAAATGCGGAAACAGGCGGCAAATGCTTTTGAAATAGCATTTTTCAAATTAATGAATAATGCCGTCTTTGGTAAGTGCACCCTCAATGCTAAAGCAGTTGTGGGTTATTCGATAAACATTTACATTTTATAGGGAAAACCATGGAGAACATGCGGAAACGCATCCGTATTGAGCTAATCTCCAGTCCCGAACATCTAAGCAAGCTCGTAAACCAACCAAACTTCAACGACTGTATCAAATACGGCGAAAGCTTGTGCGCCGTCATAATGGACACAAAGATTGTCAAGTTTATCAAACCAATATACGTCGGTTTAGCAGTGCTTGACATTAGCAAGTCGCTAATGTACAAGTACTTCTACGACGTATTAAAACCTCATTATGGTGACGCAATCAGCCTGGTTTACATGGATACTGGTGAGTACAACCGTACAGCAGAAATATTTTTACTATATTTATATATTTTTAATTTTTTTTTTCAGACTCCTTCATTTACCTGCTCAGAGTCAGAGACTTTTACCAGGATTTAGCCAACAGTCCTGATTTACTAGTGCACGTGGATGCATCTAGCCTGCCCAAGGATCACCCTTGTTACTCAACCTCGAGGAAGAAGACGCCTAGTCTGTTTTCAGACGAGACCGGCGGCCTCACCCTTTTTGAGATCGCTGCACTTTGTTCAAAGTGCTATGCATTTGACATGGAAGGCAGCGAACTCATCAAGTCTAAGGGGATCCGCGGACACGTCGTCCGGAATCATCTGTCTTTGGACGACTACAAACGGTGTTTGTTTAAAGACGATGGTGACGATGGTAACGATGCGTCAAAACGAGCGTTGGCCGGAGACAATGCCCGTTTAGTCATCGGAGCCGTACGTGATGGTGAGATTCCACCGACATTATCATTACCGTACACTCCGTACCGACAGAACGTGTCAATTCGTTCTTTCGAGCACGAGGTACGCACTTTACGTACAACCAAGTTGGCGCTTAACCGTTTCGACGATAAGCGCTACACGCTCGACAACAGAGTTGACACGCTGGCTTACGGTCATTATGCCATTCCATCGGAAGAAATTTAAGCAACATTAGTTTTTATAGTAATAATAAGATTGTAAAACTCTTTAAATATCCATATTGATAAATGTAAAATATATTGTATGATAAACCGTGTAATTGAATTTTATGATAAGGTTTTTGTAAATATAAGTGTTGTATATAAATATATAGTTGTAAATATAGTTTTAAGATTTTTTAATGTAATATTTTAATGAATTGAATTGTAAATAAATGTAAGTTAGAATTGATATTATAATAAATGCTTAATTAATTAAAGTAATTACCCTCTATTTATTTCGATAATACCAGATAGATTATTTTACAATAGGTATTAATAACCTATAGTAAATACTACACGTAATTTAGAAATATTTATTTATTTTACTATAATCATTAATATACATTTTATTTAGGGAAAATATAATTATTGTACGAATACAAATGAGAATATTGCAACATCATTTTTTTTCGACAATAATGTTACATATTATAATTCATCCATTGTTTTAAGCAGATTGCCTTGTATAAACTACACACTGTCGGGTTGTTCATGTGTCGGATACAACACATTTTTGTAACACAACTTAAATTGTACAGCGGTGGGCAGTCCAAATCCTCGACGTTGACTATACGTTGTCCCGGTATGTACTTTTCCACTACTCGCTTTTTCACAGTTCCCTTCACGTAAATGGTCTCGCACCGCAACAGTTTCATGATTCTCGGCAACTTATTGTATTCAACGTCACCGCAACGAGTATCCATTCCATGTAGGTATTTTTTCAACCAAAAGTTTGTTTTAGCATCGCCCTCGATACTTTTTGGATGTTTAAACATCCAATGAGCGAATGAAGTACAGTCTATGGCAATGACAGTCAGTTCCTTGACCAAAAACGATCGGTCGGCTGCCACAATACCTTGTATATCGACAATCATTGAGGTGAGATATTGGTTTTGGGTATCCATGAATTGTGCTCTGGACCAAATCCTAACCATTTAACGAAGCACTGGTCCCCTCTTGTTCGCAACACTCGTTCGACTAAATACATGTCCGGATAACTGGTCTTGTTCAGCTCTTCGGTGTAAAACAAACCACGTATTGGATTTCCCTGATAGTCTTCTAGATAGTATGTTNTTAGTCTTCTAGATAGCATGTTGGCGGTACTGTTTGCCTAACCTTAACTACGGTAAACAGTTCGGTGCTCCAATTTGGTAAGTAACCCTTATCAAACACTGATTTATGTACACTTATCCGCACCTTGTCTCCCACACNGATCCGCACTTTGTCACCCACACGAAATTTTACCGGTAAATTATCCGGTATTTGACGCAACTTGAACCGAACCAGGTTTGGGTTTTTCGCTGCTTGCACCGGTGTCATTCCGATTGTTCTATGTTTACGCACGTTATTGTAGTCATGCAACAGCGCAGACAACCGATTCACCCATTTGTACGAGCCACGTGCACTAAAGTCACGCCACATTGCGTTTTTCAGCGTGCGGTTAAAACGTTCCACTAGACACGCTTTCATCGTGGAATAAGTAGAATAATGATTGATTGCGTATTGTGACATCAGTTTTTGAAATTGTTTATTGTAAAATTCTTTACCATTGTCCGTTTGCAAAAGCTTAGGATGACGACCATGTNTGTTTGCAAAAGCTTAGGATGACGTCCATGTTTCAGTATTCCGTTCATAGCTGCGGTAACTTCGTTGGCCGTTTTATTTTTCAACGGGACGGCCCACGCGTATTTTGAAAATCCATCGACGCACGTTAAAATATAACGATGTCGTCGATCAGGGTATGCGCGCATTTCCACGAGGTCAGCGTGCCATATATCATCGAGACCCTTGATATTTATCCGGGCACGGGTATACGTCCTGCGAGCCTGCCGGTGTAGTTCGTTAGCAATGTTCTTATTCATAACGCCGCTGGTATCTGTTCAATGTAACCGGCTTCCTGCAGCTCTTCCAATATAGAAACGATTTCCGGTGAAACTCCAGTGTTGCCAGCCGACCGGGCTGATATCAATAAACNACCGACCGGGTTGATATCAATAAACGTAAACGTTCCACAAGCTCGTTGGAGTCGTCCCAGTACACGTAATCTTTTTTCTTGTTGTACAATCTCAATTGTAGACCCGCACCGATAATGGATGTGTCACTGATGTTGCTGCTGCTGCTTTCAAACAACGGTAAGGAATTGTTTGGGTTACCACCATAACCGTTATCAAACAATGGTTTAATGGTGTTTACATACTTTTGACCTCCTTTTTTCAATGTTCCGTCTTTATTTAAATGCACACCGGTTTTGCCGAGAATCGTTTTGTACGCATACAAATCCGATTCGGAGTAAACACCAGGATTTTTCGAAAACAGTAAATCCACAAGACCCATAGTGAGCGGGAATTTTTCATCTAAAACATTAATTGTTCCTCTGTCGAGAAAGATATTGTCGGCTTCACCTAATGTCATTGTTCCATCTGGTNTTTCACCTAATGTCATTGTTCCATCCGGTGATACCTTTGGTCCATACATTTTATCTCTATTAGGGTTCATTGACCATTGATACATGTACTGATGGAAAAACCCGTCATCGTGTTTCACAGTGTATCTATCATTGTTTAAACTCTTGATAGTTTGCTGTAATTGTTCTTGTTGTTGTTGTTTTTGCTGTTGTTGCTGTTGCTGTGACGCAATTTTATCTAATGGTTCAATGATTGGCGTCAACTGACGTTTTACGCGAGTCAAGGAATCCGCTTCGCCACGACGCAATTCTGTGTACTTTTTTCGAACATTTTCCCGGGCTTCAGTCAACAGTTTCAGCAATGTTTCCTTATCGGCACTCATATTGTAACAAATGTGTCAAACTTGTATCTGTATCGGCCGTCGTCTCGCGCAAAGTCCAAACAAATCACTGCGAATCCGTACCGATCCTTGTTCCAACACTCTTTGCAAAACTCTTTGAATTCTCCAAATTTCATATCGCAACACACGTATTCATCGTACGCGTGTCGTAGATTAACTTCATCCTGCCGGAACAACACCACCACATTTGTGTTGTCACGTAACATTTGTTTTTGTATGCGCGACAGTGTTTGGGAGAGAAAAAAAACATCAACTNTAGTGTTTGGGAGAGAAAAAAAATATCAACTTGCCTGTGTCGTCCTCGCGCAAAATAATCACACATTACATTTTGTTTTTCCATGACAACATCGTCGAATATAAAAACCGAATTGGGCAGGATGTTGTCCACCGACGGTACATCGTCGCCGTTTTCATAGGTAAACAACTGCACTCCTTGGACGCCGCGTAAAACATCCACGAGTAGTTGATACTTGCACTGATGCAACGATTTCGAGTAAACGTAAACATTTTCAAATCGAAGTCCGTTGATATCAGTAGAGTAAACATCAAGTTTGTTTTTCCACAATTTGACGGTCCGCAAATCAATGCACGTATTGTGTTTGGCAATAGTTTACCGTGTTTACTAGGTGCAATCTCACTACTTTTTTCAAAATTCANAAATCTCACTACTTTTCTCAAAATTCACGATAGGTAGCGTGAGAGTCTGTTTCTTGAAACGCATCGCACGTCATCGAACAATAACCGTCAATATGAAAATAATGGTTAATCAGAGACAACGTGGAAAACGAGGTGCAGGGATATTGAATACTGTAATCAACAAATTACCATTCGAAGCCCACATTCCAGGTGTGTGTAATTATTCAAAATAATTCCTCGCAAATAGTTTTATCATTATTTTAAATGTTTATCATTTAGGTTATCAATTTGCGGGTCCTGGAACACGGTTAGAAAAGAGATTAAAACGAGGTGATATTGGGGTGAACCCGCTTGATGCTGCTTGCCGCAATCACGATATAATTTATAGTANGCCGCAATCACGCTATCATTTATAGTAAATACAAGAATCTCGAAGACCGTCATAAAGCAGACAAGGTGTTGGAACATCAGGCTTGGGAACAAGTGTTGGCCAAAGACGCTAAATTGCCTGAACGAGTCGCAGCTTGGGGTGTGACCAACGCGATGAAATTGAAACGTAAACTCGGTATGGGTTTCAAACGAGTTGTGCATGCGGCCAAACTCGATAAAAATGCCCAACAAATGGATTTACTGAGTGTGGCAAAAAAATCGTTGAAGGCGGCACGACGTGTGGTGAGAAAGAAAAAAATTCCACTGCCCCGTACCATAAACGTTCCGAAAACTAAAGGCGGTGTACTACCGCTTATACATATATTTGCTGGACTGTCGGCGTTGGGAGCTTTAGCCGGCGGTGCTGCAAATGTGGTCAAGATGGCTACCGAACTCAGCCGTAAAGGCAATATAGCGATAAGCATGGGTAAAGGATTTTACCTTCAACCATACAAATCGGGGTCTGGTTTCAAATTGATGACGACGACGAATACGAAAAAAACAAAAAACTAATTTCGCAGCTACCCGATCGTGCCTTGTGCGATGTTGAAATTGCAAATTTCGGTAATCGAGCTTTCGACCATAAAGTGTTTCGTGGTGTGTTTTGTCGTGACACATTACCTAAGTCGGGGCCGAAAACGTCCGAAATGGCTGTAGTGAACTTGGATCTTTCCACTAACCCTGGCACGCATTGGGTAGCTTATAGTAAACACGGTAAACGTGTTACGTATTTTGACAGTTTTGGTAATTTACGACCACCGTTGGAACTGCAACGATACTTTAAAGGATGTACAATCGTGCACAACTATAGTAGATGTCAAAACTTCGACGAGGTAAATTGTGGTCACTTGTGTTTGGAATTTTTAATCGAACAACAACAACAACATGACAACAACGGTAACGTTAACCGGTGTGGGATCTGAATTGCAATGTACATTCAATCCACCCATCGATGTCGGTGACAAATGTAAAATTGGGCTATTGAGCTTGCATACGTGGAACACTATACCTAATATTGACGAGGATTGTAACAAATTCATTTTCGGCACTGTTGATAAACCAATTCTGGTGATAACACTACCGATGGGATCGTACGAATTTGAAGATTTACAGAAACGAATCACGGACAAGTACAACGGAGAAGAGTATAAGTACAGTGTGCAACAACAACAAATAGATTTTGATGATCCATTGTTGCCAACGGTTGGTTTACTCAAGGAAAACAGCAGAGAAATCGGTGACAAAAGGTTGGGTAATCGAAACGTTATTTCTTTTACAGCCGACCGCAACACTATGCAAAGCATAATCAAATGCGATCACCCCATAGATTTTACACACCCGCAATCAATCGGTCGTATACTAGGGTTCCGACCTCGTGTATTGGCACCGAAAATGGAACACACGTCAGATTTCCCCTTATCTATAACAAAGGTGAAATGCATACGATTCGACTGCAATATAATTGTTGGTTCGTACCACGGAGGACGTCAATCGCATACATTGCACGAATTCTTTCCAAACGTACCACCGGGCTACCGGATTATCGAGTGTCCCAGACAAGTAGTTTACTATCCGTTAAACACAAACGTATTGAACACGATTCGAATCGCATTGCTCGATCAGGACGGTCAACGTGTCAACCTAAGAGGTGAAAAATNTGGTCAACGTGTCAACCGAAGAGGTGAAAAATTAACAGTGCGTCTACACATCAAACAGGATAGATGAAAGTACGATCACGTTATGGGACCGTATAAAACAGTTTGATTCCTCACAAATTGGATTATTTTTGTGTATACTAGTCACAGTCGTGCAACTATTACTACTCCTTCAAACATCCGTCAACAGCTGTCAGCTGATAAACAGTGATAACAGCAACAACAACAACAGTTCAACCACAATTTATCGTTTGGAAGCACTGGCTCGAGAACTTTATTCAGTCGACGACCGTGTCTTTATACTGGAAAAACGTGTTGACACTCTTTAAATGCCTCTGAGTTTCAACAGGAGTGTAGTGCACCATCATTTGAGTGATGGCATATACTCTACGACGGAGCAACCGGATAATCGTGCGACGCTATCGCAGCAGCAACTAACAAAGAAAAATATTGAATTTTTAAAATCGTTGGGTTGTCGAGTCAATCATGGCCGAGTACTTGCACGTGTTGGAAAAATGTCAACAAGACGACAGTGTAAAACGCGAGTACTATCTGGAACATCAGAGTTACAACAACTCGTACGAACACAACGATGAAATCCGTATCGAGGTGCGCAACAAGGAGAAATTCACCGTGCCGTGCGAAAGTTATTTGCAAATCGAAGGAAAACTTGAAAAACCACCAGCTGGAACAGCTGGTGAAATGGTTATGGGGCAAAGTTTTCTCATGCACCTATTCGATGAAATCAGATTTGAGGTAAATGGTAAAGAAGTAGACAAGATAAAATACGTTGGGATGGCTACAACCATCAAGGGATATTGTTCATTCACACCCAACGACATTCGACGATTACAACCTGCCGGATGGAAATACGCGCAAATTTTGCACAACAACAACGATTTCGTCGATGGGACTGAATTTGTAGCGCAATGTCCATTATCTATGTGCATGGGATTTTTCGAACGGTATCGGCGCACACTGATAAACTGTACTCAGACTCTCGTGTTGAATAGATCGAGTACCGACAGCACTGTCGTATCATTGGTTCCACAGACAACAACAACAACAACAGACGATAAAGCGCAAGTTGCAACATTGATAAAACAAATCAACGTGAAAATATCAAAAATCAAATGGGTAGTAAAGTACTTTGAACCCAGCGTGAAAACTGAACTGGGTCTGATGCGTATTCTGGACAGCAAGAAATGGCTCCCGTTAGAATTTCAACACTGGGACGTTGCCGTTTACCCGTTGGTACCGCAGACAACTCATCACACGTGGTCGGTGCGCACCTATTCGAATGTGGAAAAACCTAGATATTTACTTATTGCCATGGGTAATGAGGACGAACACGTTCTCGGAGATTTCAATCACTGTTCATTGAGAAACGTCAAAGCGTATCTGAACGCTGACGAATACCCGTACGAGAACCAAAACGCCGATTTCGACAACAACAAGTACACAACGTTTTATAACTCGTACGCACAATTTCAGACAATGTATTACGGTCGTAAAGACCCCTATCCTTTACTGGACTATATAAATTACAAAAAACGTGGACCTATAGTCGTGATTGATTGTTCTAAACAAAACGACACCGTCAAGTCTTCAACGGTTGATCTACGCTTGGATTTCGAATGCTCCAAACAGTTTCCCGATAAAACATCATTGTATTGTGTAATTATTCACGACTGTCAAATGGAATACAACGCATTCACGGGAGAAGTACGAAAACTTTAATGTAAATACAAATTTATTTTTTATTATTGTACAATATACAATATAGAAACAAAAAATATGTATATATAACTACTATAATGTATATATAATTTTTTTT
>NW_026099573.1:20349718-20380542 GCF_025091365.1 Daktulosphaira vitifoliae
TTTTTTTTAATAAAAAAAGTAGTTGTTTTGTAAACTTGTTATTTTATTTCAATCATCTTCGAATTTGACTGGAAAAGTCACAATCTTTCTTGTCAATTTTTGGCAAAGTATCTATTCCTACAAATGATCTGTTTGTAGCCAATTCCACCAGATTGGAGAAGTAATATACACGCTGAAAATTTTTTTTAAGTTTAAGTTTTAAGATGAAAAAATCAAATATTTTTAAACATACTTTTATGTGTGGATAATCACTGAAGATAATTTTCAATGTTTTAATACAATCTATACATTGATGAATCCATCAAGTCGTTGATTTTATTGAATTTACACCTTGGTGTAGCCATTGTGATTAAAGTCTCAAGGTCCAATAGTCTTTACTGTCGCTGCGGTTCGCATTCGTCGTCTTTTCAATTGTTTCGATTGAATCCAAAAGTTCGTNTTTGGTTCGATTGAATCCAAAAGTTCGTAATATATTCGCTTCACAACAGAGCATGCACATTCAGGATTGTCAGAATTTTTTCCCACGTCCGATAATTCACAACCTTTGTAATGTAAAAGGTCACCACCTAAACCGTTGACTTTATCGCCTAGACGTTCCGCAAAATATTGTAAATCTCTATAATTTTTCAATAGTTTACTAACTAGTTTAAAAACTCTATCCGTGGGATCGTTTTCAACAAGAAAATTCAATTTATCCGATATATCATTGAAATAATCCATCTTGCGCACACAATAGATTAACAAATACTGAGAACCTATTAGAAGTCAGCATACAATGTTATGTTGCTGCCCCCCCCCCTTTCCAAATATCTTTTAGATAATTAATTCGTGATAACGGATAAGGTGTATATGACTAAGATATTAAAATATTACTAGATAAATGATTGTAATGAACACTGTCCACCTACGTCATTCATACCCATGCATATAGTAGTATTAAGCAAAGACAAAAAATTCTGTTTTTCTTCATGCAGACATGCATGCAAATTTATATACGTTTTAATTATTATAGTTAAATAAAGTTATTTAAAATAGCGTGAAAATTAAGGTGTAATGTTTATACATATTTGTCATTATGATTTAAAACAGATGCCTTTGTAAAAATTATGACTGTCTGCCGTCTCTAATGCGTTGACGGAACAAGAATGCAATCCGACCAGTCGAGACTATTACTTAATTAAAAATAATTAATTAAAGTTGTTAAATACAGTAATCATTTATAACATTGAGAGGGATACGTGTAATAATTCAGACAAAAATATGTATGACATTAATCGATAAGTGTATTACAATTATAATAATAATATTATAATCATTAGAATATATGTTCCAGCAATTATTATCGTCGTCGTCGTCGTCGTCGGCGGCGGCGGTACTAGTAGTGTTTATTTAAAAATGTGTTTTGCTATAAGAAAACTCTAACAGTCGTCATTATTATATATTGTCGACAAAAAAAAAATACTGATTTATTATTCACTATACCAATAACGGTCAAACTTATAGATCGTATATTAACAATTAATGCAATTGACGGCGACATCGACGCCGCGTTAAGCCATCTGCTGTATTTATCTCGAGTGCTATAGTGTAATCATCAATACAGCCATCTGGCACACAATGTTTCGAACTAATTTTTTTTTTTATATATTAGGTAAAATTAACATTTTACGTACAGACTTTATCTAAATATATGCATGTCGCATATCAAAATAACGGATTCGACGTTTAAAATTCATACTTTTCACCGTAACCGTATAGCTTACCTGGAAAATGCATTTTTTTTTTTCCGTCAAAAAAAACGATATTACGTATATACTATATGGCAGAGCATAATAATTATGCTAAATTATTTAGGTGCGCGACAAGTTGTGTTAGTTAACGTCGTGTTTCATTACCCCCCCTATCATATGACTTGGTGGAAGAGGAGAGGTTCCTCACCTGCCTTAGGTTAGTTTACGTTGGGTTTCAACGTTCCCTCTCCCATTGCATTATGTTAGTTTACGTTGGATTTATTCCCCCCCTCCACACCTCTTCACCATCACCACATGAGGTGTGGAGAGTGGGTGAAGCGGGGGGAGCCAAAATCCTCTATATTACCCTACTATTACACTACGTATGTTAGTAGTAAAAGTAGGAAAATACGCTATTAATGAAGTTGATTTAAATGTAGTAGCTTCAGATATTGGACTAACCAGTCTAAGTATGAGGCGGGAGATGTTTGACGTTAGTTGGATCCATAGTTTATTAAATAATAAAATTGACTGTCCAGAATTTCTTGATATTATTCCTTTTAATGTTCCTTCAGTTCATTTACGGTCTCAAACGATGTTTTATGTTTCTCCTGTCCAACAGAACTATAATCTTTTTGCTACGGTCAGTCGTATATTATTAGAATGTAATGAAGTTAGTCAGAAAGTGGATTTCTTTTTTAATTCTTTAGATATAATAAAAATATCGATTATATAGTTAAGAATCTTTACTTATATTGTTTGTTTTTATAATTAATTGTATGCTCTAAATTTATTGATGTCTAGTTTAAGTTTTATTAACTGTACTCTTGCCCTTTGGGGCGTTAATTTAGTAAATAAATAAATAAATAAATTCAACTTTAAAAAAATAAAAATTTGGTTGGGAATTTTTTCCGCCATTTTTCCTTCGTTGACTGGCCTATATTATGAATATAATTTTTACTATTATTACATTCCTAAAGTACAGTTTGATCTTATATTATAATGATGAAATAAAAAATGAAATTGTATTTGTATTAATAATTCGCCTTTTTGTATTAAATCTAGTAAGTGTTCATGAAATATTGATTTAACTATGGTTTCTTACATGTATATAAATAGTTCGACTAAAAATAATAATTTTATATTTTTTAATATTGACTTAAAATACTCTTTTTATGCATAAAAACATGAAAGTAGAAATAAATAATGTCAGTAGTTATTTAGAATTAAACACTTAAATTACCTGGAAAATGCATTTTTTTTTTTCATCAAAAAAAACGATATTACGTATATACTATAAGGCCGAGCATAATTTAGGTGCGCGACAAGTTGTGTTAGTTAACGTCGTGTTTCATTACCCCCCTATCATAAGACTTGGTGGAAGAGGAGAGGTTCCTCACCTGCCTTAGGTTAGTTTACGTTAGGTTTCGACGTTCCCTCTCCCATTGCATTATGTTAGTTTACGTTGGATTTATCTCCCCCTCCACACCTCTTCACCAACACCACATATGGTATGGTGGGTGGGTGAAGCGGGGGAACCAGAATCCCCTATATTACCCTACTTGTAATAACCAATAAAAAAGAGTGAGAGAGTGTGAGTGAAGGTAGATAGTATAAATTAATTAATTGAAGGGAACGTTAGATGTGTGAAGTTAGAACAATGATATATTTAAGCGAAAGAAGAGAATAATTAATTATAAACTAAAGTATTTTTGTTAGTTATTACTATTAATTGTAGTTAGTGTTTCAAACTACTCTTACCTGATATATCTTGACTGCAAATCTTGTTTTACGGTGTAGAAAGGAGAAGAAGTGATTTAGATTTATTATATATTAAATAAGAAGAAAAATAGTTTGTTATATAAACAGGTATTATAATTGATAGTCATTCAAACATGAATTTACATTAAGTTAAACTATTAAACTATATTAACAATAATGACACCAAGTCACAAAGTAAGACAGATAAAAAGACCGCAAAGTAAAAAGAGTAAAGCTGAGCACTTAAGTCTGAACGCTAGAGGAGAAAAAATAGAAGTGTGTCTTCAACGGATTGTCAAAGGCTGACCAGACCCCAGAGGGCTCCCAGGTCTGTTACAATGATTCATGGTAATAACATTTTATGTGATGAAATACGTTATTTAATTAAAAAGAAAGATGTCCTTTACAACGCGGTACGAGAATTGATTTGTGTAAACAAACAATGATAAGTAATACGTTGTATATTGCTAATCCATACATGCAGCTATATGAACTCATTTATGGCTTTTTCGGTAAGGACCATGCAAACAAAATTAAACTATTATACGCCTCAGCGGCGTCGACATGTTACTGGCAATCGCCAACGAGACGTTTGAATTTAACTAAGTATCAAAATAATATTACAGTAGAAAACGTTTTTGCAATTTTTCCAGTTTATTAGTAAGATTAGTTTGATATGGTGATCAAATAATTGACCCATATTCGACTATAGAACGCACTAAAGAACAATATAAAACTTTTAAACAAATAGGATTAGAAAACTCCCAGCAATTTCGCTTAAGAAAGCCCAACATCCGTAGTGCTTTATTATAAATAAATGAAATGTGTTCAGTAAAAGATAAATCCGAAGAAAGAATTACANTGTGTTCAGTAAAAGATAAATCCAAAGAAAGAATTACTCCTAAGTCTTTAATATGAGGAACATTTATGAGATTAAAACTATTTATATTATATGCATATAGTTCATATGAACGCTTACGACAAAAAGTGATCTGAGCACATTTAGACGTATTCAAGCATAAACCATTAACAACACACCAATTATAAAATCTGCACAAGTCTGCTTGGAGATGATTACTGTCATGAACTGTACGAATGTTAGAATAAATTTTTACATCATCGGCAAAACACAAATAGCTTGAATGTTGAAAGACATCAGAAAGATCGTCCATGAAAATTAAGAAAAGTAATGGAGATAAATGCCCTCCTTGAGGAACCCCAGAGGGGATATGGATAATGGAAGAGATAATATTATTTATCTTTACTTGCTGCTGTCTGCCTGTGAGGTATGAAGCTAACCATTTAAGTAGTGGGTCTTTAACGCCACTATGTTTTAATTTATCAATTAATACCTTGTTATTTAATATATCAAACGCTTTTTTCATATCAGTATAAATTGCATCTATTCGACCACCATTTGCAACAGTGGAAACAATATTAGTATAAAACACAAGCAGGTTAGTAATAGTTGATTTAGAACTATTGATTTAGCACGTATTTAAAACTTATTGATAACTCGGGCTCTAGAAGTTTCTCAAATATTTTCGGCAACACACTTAATTTAGAAATAGGTCTATAATTACCCACATCAGACTTGTCACCTGATTTAAAGATAGGGATAATATAACTTGATTTCCATCGTACTGGAAAAACACCCGAAGACAATGACAAGGAAAACAAAAAATGGATTGGACGAGTAAGCGGATATCGACAAGAACTAAAAATGATACCAGGGACAAGGTCAAGACCGTAAGTAGTGCCCGTATTTCGTTGCAGTTCTTCAAACAATTTTAGAACCGGGATCTCACATGAGGCTATACAAAACGAGGAGGGTAAAATAATACTAGGATACGTTGATCGGACGGTTTGTTTCGAAACAGAATAATTAGAAGCAAAGAACTCACTAAACATTTCAGACACATTGATCATATTGTCTGACTTTATATTTCCAAAATACATAGAGTTTGGAAGTAAGTTATTATTTCTTTTATCTTTGACAAATTTCCAAAAGTATTTTGGGTTAACAATTAAATTATTTTGAATACGGTTAATATAATCTGAATAACATTTTTTTGATAGGTTTTTACATTTAGATCTAATAGCTGAGAACTCATTATATATTGATTGGTCTTTTTTAATTTTGAAAATCTTGTGAAGGGCATTTTTTTTACGTATTAATTGACAAAGTTCCTTTGAAAACCAACTTGGGAAAGGAAACTTCTTTGGATAAACTTTAGGAACGAATAACTCGATAGAATGTAAGAGTATCTCATAAAATTTATCAAGCGCACTATTAATGTCATCATAGTTATATAAAATCGACCAGTCAATTGAACTTAAATAATAAGACATTTGACAATAATTACCACGTTTAAAATTATAATACCAATTCAAGGGGCATGAATGCTGATAATTGTTACTACGTTGTAACTCAACTAACAAAGCNAAATTCTGATAATTGTTACTACGTTGTAACTCAACTAATAAAGCCGGATGGTATGGGTCTAATGGCACCAATATATCTGTTGAGGTATTGACAGTGATCAAATTTGTATTAGAAAATATTAAATCCAGATATGAATTGTATATATTAGGAATTGTGTTGACCTGATACAAGTTTAAAGATGAAAAGCACTCATAAATAACATCTACTTTAACTGATCGAGCGCCATCGTAAATCATGCCATGGTCATCATTATAGAATTTTGTATCACCTAAATTGTAATCTCCCATTAAAATAAAAGTAAAATTGGTTTTAACAACACTAGATAAAATAGACTGCACAGTATCAGCATGAGCTGAGTAGACACTAACTGAGCTCCCAGGTGGTATATAGCATGCACCAATAATATATTTTAAATTACCACCACTATTTACAGTTACAAACAACTGTTCAACATTATCAGTGGGGATCTTTATGATTTCTGAAAATAAACATTTATTCACACAGATTGCTACTCCACCACCTCTCAAACATGAACTGGTTTTATCACTCCGGTCAACACGATAGACTATATAGTTATCAAAGCTAAGCTCTGAATCTAAAATTGAATCATTTAGCCACGTTTCCGTTAATACAAAAAAGTCGACTTTGCATAGTGGAATATTACATTTTAATTCTGCAAGTTTTGTCCGTAAACCACGTACATTTTGATAATAACCCAAAAGAGACCGATAATTATTTACAATTTTTTTATTACAATGTATACAATTTNCAAAAGAGATCGATAATTATTTACAATTTTTTTATTACAATGTATACAATTTTTAGCTTTTTTTAAGTGGATGATTTAAATTAAAATTATAATTTTGTTTAGAATACGAAGAAGTGTGGTTAATATTTTGAACCGTTGGGGAGTAATTTAGTTTTTTGGCTGGATCGAAGGAATACCTTTCACATATCTAATAACGATATTAGATTCACCTTTAAGACGTCGCTGGAATAACTCTTCCCTCAAACTTTTCATTTGTGAACGTTGAAGTAAAGTTAGGTCGGCATTAATCCATATATTTTTCCATTTACTTGTGTTTTGAAGTTTTATTTTGTTTTTTAACATTGTAAAAGCTTCCGATTCATTCCCAAATTGAATAAGAAGTGGCCGTTTTTTAGACTGTGCATTGCCAAGACGTTTGGCTAATGTTATGCTTAAATCTAGGTTTAAATGAGATATTAAATCATTTGCTAACATTTTTGAACTATCATTAGTCTCGTTTGGTGCTTCTTCCATATTAAAGACCACAACATTTTTACTTTTTGATATTCTCAACTGAGCCTCCCTAATTACTTCAGATGAGGACATATCAATATTGGTCGTGGTTTGACGATTCCAATAATGATACACGGTCACGTAAGTTGTTCAATTCATCGTTGAGTATTTTATTCTCAGATACAAGGTTATTAAAAGATGTTATCATGCTTTCAAATGAATTATTCAAGATACTTAGCTTATTTTCATAGCTTATAAATTTCTCTTGAATTGTTTTGAATTTAGTGTCTTGGGACGTTTGCATTGATTTTAGCATTTTCATTATATCATCTAAACAAAGCTCTTTTTGAAGTGAACTAGACGATGTTGATTTTTTTAACGGTGTTCCCGGTTTACTGGACATGTTAATCATTTACTATACAATATAAAAAAATTATTAACAAAGACTAAGATTTAAGATTCGATTTAACACTACGAGTAATCACTACCCACATACGTNGATTTAAGATTCGATTTAACACTACGAGTAACTACTACACACATACGTGTGTTCTATACGACAGATACAACTGAACTGATATACGTATATATATTGAGATATGTATACATATAATAAATCATTTAAGCCCTGTTTTTCGACAGCCACAATTTTTACCAGCTCTAACACTTGACTAAAGGCCGTTTTATGACAATTATCTTTATTATTACCATAAATTCCGGTGGCAATTGACATAATATAATTGTTGTTTGAGAATGTACAATTTAGCGTTTAGTTGGGTTTAAACAATATAGCGTCAAATCAATTACCTACTCTTCGGTAGTATCTTAATATACACTACACTTTAATGATACTATAAATAAATGAACTCACACATACACACATTTTCATTTATAACATTGTGTCTAATGTAAGTATAACATGATAAAAAGTAACCGTAAAATGAAAAAAATTGGAAAATAAATTTTAGTACTCATATTAAATGTAATGTAACTCGAAAAATATTTGTTTAAATGAAAAAATATAAGATAANAACTCGAAAAATATTTGTTTAAATAAAAAAATATAAGATAATTTTTTTGTTTATAATTGTCTTTTAAACAACTTTTGTACAAAACTTTTTTTGTAAGTTAAATATTTTTTGAGAAAATTAAAAAAGCTCATATTTTTGAACTTTTGCGAGTCTATAAAAAAAAAAGCTCAAGTCCAATCGATGAGGACTTTTAGTATGTCATTAAACATATTTTAATTCAACTATTAATAAAACAAAATTTGGTTGCAAATTTTTTCCGCTTTTTTACTCCTTCGTTGACTGGCCTAATACCCATACCTATAAAAATAATAATTTAAATTTAAATCAGTTTATCCCCCTTAAATTTTTTGAATATAAACTTGGTGTTATTTTACTCATAGGTAAGCCCCAATCCAAGTAAGTCGAATTGAATATTGTGGTGTTAATTTTATATGAATTTATATGTAAATCATTATTTTTCATCGTTTCGCCGTTAAAAAAACTTAAAATTAAATTTTTTTCAATGTGTACCATTACTTATAGTTTATTTAAACAAATTTTTTCTTAAAATATATTTTGTTCGATGAACCGTTTTTCTGCTATTGTATATTAAAATTTAGTGACTTTTAAATTGTTAGTTTTTTGATTAGTGTACAATAGTCATCATTTCTTGAAACAAAAAAAAAACAAAACAGAATATGATATACACTTATGAAATAGTAATATATATATATATGTAATGTACTTCGTGAAAAAGGCGGATGGCGTTAGTTCGCGTAGTACATCGAAGACTTGAGAGAGCAATCACCGCCGGCGCTCAGTTGTTGACTGCACTTTAGCTCGCGATGTAATAAGGCGGCTGATGAAAAAGACGAGGTGATCGTGTATTAAACGTATCACAATTAATTGTTGACAATTGTTTCATGTCTACCCCTAATAATAACAGATAACAGTTGAAAAATCCCTTAGCTAATAAGTATAAATTCACATTGTATAAACCAATTGCATTACCGACAAAGACTCACGATAATATATTTTTTGTAATAGATTATCACAGGGATTATATAGCAATAGAAAAATCTAGATTGCATTATATAGAATTAAATATAGAACAATTAAACTCATGTAAATATATAGGCAAAACAATATTATGTCCTTACGACTAACCCATTTTTAGTATATCGATACGCATGAGATGAATTATCTAATTAATCTCATGCGAAATTGTTTATACAACCAGATGTTTTACCTAAAGATTGTATTTTAAAGTATATAAAAATCAATCATTATATTTGGAATAATTAGAACATGTAAAATCATGGCTATTCGCAGTAAATAAGGCCAATATATTCATTAAGCACAATCAAATTGTACAATCAATAACGAAAAGTATATCGGGAATGGGTATTTTAAGTTTAAAAAATAACTGTGAAGCTAACATTGATGGCAAAACAATTTTAATACCTTCAAGTAATATTATTTAAAAAATATATAAAAATTAAGTCCTACTTTATATTTAAGCATGAATTTTGACATACAAATTAAATTTAAAAAACCAAAATAAGAAGATATTATTAATTTACGTGAATACGTAAAGACTAATTTAATTGACCTTTTTAAGTATTCTAAAACGTTAATTAATCTACAAATAGAAAAAGAAATACCATTCAAAAAATATTCATTTATGAAAACTCATATTTCTTTATTATTAATTTTATTTATCAGTGTAAATTTAGTGTTCATAATTATTACATTTAATAAAGGAAAAAATGGTAATTTAAAATTAAGTAAAGAAGAAATAAAAGAATAGATACAATTAAGAGAATGAACAAGAAAACAGATTACTCAGAGTAGTTTAATTTATATTCGTAAAAAATTAATATGGTAAAAATGGGTAATTTGTATTCATTATTAAAAAAATCTAAGTAAATGCAACTTAATATTCAATTTAGATTAGATTCATATAATTTTTTTTGATAATCGGCAATCCCATCATTATGACCTCTCATTTTAAGTTAGAAATTGACCTATATTGTTGGTAATATAAAAATATATTTTATGATAAAATAACTTTTTAAGATTTTAAGTTTCACAGGACAATAATAAGATATAATCGCGCTGTAAAACTAAAAAACCCAGCACAGTTGTATTTTGCGTTTTATCATAAAAAAATGATATTGATCCATATATTTTTTCTAAAATTTATAGCATTATAAACAAAAAAAAAATTGCGGCACAATGGGGACTTGGCATAGTTGGGTCCAGTATAGATTTAATCTGACAGTGATTAAAATCACTATCGTAAGAAACGCTTCGATGCAAATCTGTAGATAGTGACTAATTCTAAGAAATTGGTGGATAATTACAAAAACAAAATATTTTTAATCATATATTATATAATTTTTTTAATTAATTTTTTTCAAATTATTATTGATTTTTATTTTTAACATGTTAAAAGTAATTATTTTTAATCTACTTTATTTGCCCTTTAAAGTGAAAGTTAATAATAAAAAAAAATGAGTTTATTACTATAACTTTTAGCTCAATTTACAAGTTTAAAATTGACATCATTGAATAGAAAAAAATGAAATTGTTAAGATTAATGCGGTCAGGAAATTGGATAATTACTATTTACAGTATATATATCAAAAGCTCATTATTTTTATGGATTTTTATTGTAATANATATTTATCAAAAGCTCATTATTTTTATGGATTTTTATTGTAATAGATAATTTAAATAGAAAGAATAATAATAATTTCCTAGTAACTTTTGGTGTTTAAAAAGATTCTACAATTTAAATGTAAAATGAATTAATTTTAATGATTTACTTTAACTAAAAAACCAATAAAAAAAAGTGGTTAAAAAGATCTACTCAATAGCGTATTATAAAATTTAATTATAATTGTAAAAATCCATTATTAATTTAGGAGACTCTAATAATATATTTTTTTAGAAATGATTTATATAGCAACATGTTACAAAAAATATGATTAAATTATAGAGTAAAATGATTTAATTTTGTAGTTGAAACCTATCATATAAAACTTGATTCGTCAATAAATACTTTGAAAACATTATAAATTAATGATTTTAATTGTTTTTATAGAGAACATGTGATGACAAACTGTTAAAATAATAAATTCGAATTTTTTTTCAATTTTTGAGGGTAATATCTTCAACCTAGATACGAATACTAGTCATTTGACGTATCGTTGAAAAAAGTAGGTCANTGTAGTCATTTGACGTATCGTATTTTTTTAATCGTTTAAAGTTGATTGTTGTAAATGTTTATAATAAAAAAAAAAAATTTATTTTACCATAACTTTTAGCTCAATTGGTAAGTTTGACATTGACATCATTAAATAGAAAATTTTATGACAATTAAAAAAATTGTATCGTTAAGATCAATATGCAGTCAGAAAGTTTTATAATTACTATTTATTGTAAATTTATCAGAAAAGCTCAATATTTTTTTGCGTTTTTATGGTAATAGATAACTTAAATAGAAGTAATAATAATAATTTCCTAGTAACTTTTGTTGTTTGTAGAAAAGATTCTACAATTGAAATATTGAGAACTTAATTAATTTTAATGATTTACTTTAACTAAATGTACCAATCAAAACAAAGTTGTTAAAAAGATTTACTCAATTGAGCGTATTATAAAATTTTTTTAGAAATGATTTATATAGCAACATGTTATAAAAAATGTGTAATATTATAGTCTAGTAGTAGCACACACAAATAGAGTAAAAAAATTATGAAATTACAAAGTAAAATGATTAAATTTTGTAGTTAAAACCTATCATATCAAACTTAATTCGTCAATAAATACTTTGAAAACATTAGAAATGAATGATATTAATTGTCTTTATGGAGAACATGGAATAACTAACTGTTTAATTGATAAATTGAAATTTTTTTTCAATTTTTGAGGGTAATATCTTCAACTAGATACGAATTGTAGTCATTTGACGTATCGTTGAAAAAAGTAGGTCAAGTTAGAGCAGAGAAAATAAATGATATTCACAAAAAAATATCTTCTCAGCTTTGCATCGAAGCTAAAACTTAAAATATAGTAAAATAATTTTAATACGAATAAGAAATTTCTTCTTACAAGGGGCGACTAAAATTATGGGATCCTTGATCTTTATTGAAGTTATTGAATCTAAATGAGATAAAAATCAAACGAGTTAAAAATTTATACTAACTTAAAAAGAATTAAGAAAAAATGCAAAAAATTCATTGCCATACGCGGGTTGGAACCTCGTACCCCAAGCGTGTAAAACATAAATTTTACCAACTCGGCAACCGTACGTCGCTACCGTCGGGTGAAAAAATAGGCTATTTAAGCTAGTTCAAATTTCAAAGTTATTTTTCTCGACTTAAAAGAAGCAAACAAATTTAAATAAGTTTAACTTTCTATGCTATATTAATTTTTTATTTATATAATATTTATGAAAATCTGTACTCCCCTTGTCAGGTATTTTAAAATAAAATAAAATACAAAACCCAGAATTTTAACACAAAAATAGCAAATTTTTGAATACGGTAGTCATTTTTACCGTGAAGACAAATCCAGAGGTCAAATTTTTTTTTTTAAATTAAAGTATATTATATAAGCTTTAATTTAAGATATATATAAAAGTGTCAGTATTTCCGGAATACTTTCAAAAATTAAATTGAAAATATCATAGTAACAATACGCATGATTAAAGTTTTGACCCCCCTTGTTAAAGGGGTATGATCCGATTTACAAAAAAAGCGTGTAGATGAAAGGAGTATATAAATATTTATTATAAAAAAATAATAATATTGATCCATACATTTTTCCAAAAGTTATATAAAATATAAATTAAATAATATAACATATAAAATCGAGATTTTTTTCACGGAAATCGTACGTTTTTCTTTAACTTTGATGTCCGTTTTCACCACGAAGACAAGTCCAGAGGTCAAATTTTTTTTTTTCAAATTAAAGTATATTACATAAGCTTTAATTTAAGATATATATAAAAGTGTCAGTCTTTTTGGAACACTTTCAAAAATTAAATTGAAAATGTTCTAGTTTCAATACACAAGTTTAAAGTTTTTACCCCCCTTGTATAAAGGTGTTTTATAGTTTTAAAACTCAGTTTTTAGAATTTTATATTTATCGGAAAAACACACACACGCTCAAGTAAATTCTGAAAAATACAAATCACAGCTGACAACACAAAATGGCAGCTTTTAATAATATGGTTTACAGATTAGTTAAAATTCCGATGAATAAAATAGATTTTATTAAAGAACTGGGCGTTATAAGAGAAATAGCTATATTTAATGAATATAATAGAAATGCCCCTACTTACAACTTAAATTAAGACTTACTAAAGGTGTTTTCATCTATTTAAACATTTTTATATTTTTTTAATTAAAAATAATTTTTTCTTATCTGGTTATACTAATCAAAATAATGATCGACAAATTTCTTTTTATGTATTAGCCTTATTTCTCAGTATTCCGATAAATGTAACAATTAGTTTTTTTAATGACTGGCTAAAGGCACAAAACATAAAACAGAATAAAATAAGAGGTCTTATTAACTTTACAAAGTTATGTATGAATTAAACATTTTTCAGTTTCAAAATTAATTTAAAAACCCCAATTTGAGGACACAGCAATGAGAAATACGTTATCACCATTTTTAATAGAACTTTTCATGGGTAGGTTCGAAACAAATTTAAAACACAGTTATGTTCATTTTTCAAAAATTCAGGTTAGGTATTTAGATAATTTTTTGTAATAATAAACAAAAATTTTAATACGGAGGTTTTCATATACACCCAGAGAAAAACCTCGATCTATATAATAAATTCATTGTTCAATTTGATAAATATATCATTACTATTGAATCAATGATATATTTATCAATATGATATTTTTTTTTCTTGTCTTGAACAATAATTATTTATAAGAATAGTTATTTTGTTCGTATTAATAAAACATTATCATAAACCCTTGATAAAATTTCTCTTTCAATTTTGATTGAGGTTTTTCTTTGGGTGTAACATTTAAATTCTTTTTACCCATCGATGAAATTCACATACAAACAGGAGTAGATGGAAAATTGCTTTTTTGGATTTATTACTTAAAATAGTAGGAGAAACTAAATTTTGAAATTTATTGGAAAAACTCAACACGTTCAAGTATATTCTGAAAAATTCAAACCACAGCTGGCAACACAAAATGGCAGCTTTTAATAGTATGGTTTACAGATTAGTTAAAATTCCGATGAATAAAATAGATTTTGTTAAAGAACTGGGCGTTATAAGAGAAATAGCTAGATTTAATGGATATAACGGAAATGTAATTTCAAATATAGTACAAAAGTGGAATAAAAAGAAAGGACAGCAGCTAATACACTCACTAGCGTGGGTGAACAGAAATGTAATTAGATCACCTATTTTATATTTTGGTATTATTTAATGACATCTAAGAGTAATAATTTAAGAGATTTATTAGGTAACACCAAAGATAATGTAGAAAAAAGGAAGAAATCGGGCATTAATAAAATACAATGTGAAAGTTGTAATAAATGTTATGTAAGACAAACAAAAAGAAATATAGAGGTCAGTTTTAAAGAATTCTTAAGAAACATTAAAAATCAAGAAGTTGATAAATCTCCGGTGGCTGAACATTTATTGACACATGTCACTCTATTAAAACCATAAAACTAATGAAAAACATAACATTAAGTATTATTTCTGGTCAGGGATGGACTGAGAGATATTCGAGCCAATGTGTTATAAACAATTCATTAAAAACGTAAATAATTACAAAGAGCTTAATATATGGTAGGCAATAGCAATGTTTAAGAATTAGAACAATTTAATTAATGGCCAAGATGGCCCATTGAAAAATTCATTATCTTTATGTGTTTAGCGTTGATAATGGTAATATTGTTTCCAAAATACAAATCCGCAACTTTTAGTAATTTTTCTGTTGGTTATGAGTTAAATATTTTTTGGTTTTAAATTAATAATATTTTTAATATATAGCTTTAATTATAAATAACACATTTCATCATATTAAAAAAATTACGTGCTAGAACAAAATACCTAATACATAGTAAGAAGATAACATGGTAAAAATGTACACAAATGTCAACGAAAAAGCTAATTGCAAACTAGTCTGTTTAAAATAAAATTTCTTAAATAACTAAGGAAAAACACTACAATCCACTTACTAGACAGGTATACAAATCAAATAGAAATTGTAAATAACATAGGCATATATTTTTATAATAATAGTAATGATGATAACTATAATAACCAGTTTAAAAAATATAAACTTAGACGTAAAAACGAAAATACACTTATTAATATAGATATAAACGAAGCCGAAAATATATTAATATCAGGATAACCTAGTTTTTATAAACAAATAAACACTTCTCAGTAGAATAAAGTGGTATCAAAAAATATAGAACTACTAATGATAACCTAAACAAAATCAAAGAAGAAATATATATCTCCAAAGCATACGACACAACTTGGTGGTATAAAATAATTGATAAAATTATCGAGTTTCTATATAAAAGTAATCTATTAGTAACACAACACGCAATGACGATGAAGAAAACAAAGAAGATGAAAAGAAAGGAACTTTAATACTACCGTACATACACGGAATCACTGACCACATTTCATGAATCGCTCAAAAACTTAAACTAAGAAATGTTTTTAAACCGAACACAATCGCAGGATCATTACTCCGAAACCCGAAAGATAAGCTACCAGAGATGCAAACACCCGGAGTATATGAAATATCGTGCTCTTGTGGTAAATCCTACATTGGACAAACAGGAAGAGATATTGCAACAAGAATAAAAGAACACGAAAAAGACGTGGATTACCAAAGGACAGAAAAATCCGCAATAGCCGAAAACGCTAAAAACAAAAAACATGACATCCAATTCGATAAAGTAAAAATACTAAACAAAAAAACTCATTTTGGCAAACGAATGTACAATAGAAATCGAAAAATGTCCAGAGAATTTCAACAGAGAAGACGGATGGAAAATAAGCAAAACTTGATTACCCATCTTACACCAGACAAAAAGAAAATCAACTAACAACACTGAAAACAGTTCAATCAAGAAAAGTTACTATCAACGTAATGGAAAACTGTCGGTGCAGAAAAGGAAGACCAAAATGCCAAGAATGTCAAAAACAAGAACAATAATCAAAAACAAAGTCGTCAACAAAAACAAGATACCGTAAACAACATGAGTCATAAACAGATATAATAAATAACCGATACAGTAAACAACTGATATGATAAACAACCAACGTATAAAAACAGACTGATAACAAGATAAGCCGCCAGTATAGTTTCAGCCACCGAGCAGTAACTATCGCTCCGAAGATGGACTCTGCAATGAGTCGGAAACGTCAGCAATCAACTGCAAACATGGATAAATCCTCAAGCTTTTCAAATAATATGACAATCCATGAAAGTTTCAACACAGTTAAATTATAATTTTTCTTCGATGTTCTTTCATNGTTAAATTATAATTTTTCTTCGATGTTCTTTCATAATAACGGAGTTCCTCTATGTTCTTTCTGTTACATTATTTTTTATCCCCTTTAATGATATAGCCATAGTCCATTTGCACGTAAAAGGTAGGTTGTCGGTACAATTTTTTGGAACGAAGTTCCTTATCGCGGGTTACGGTTTCCGCATGAGGGCTGCAGAAAAAAAGTGTAAAATTTTGGAGCGACAGAAAAAAGCGACAGTAACCAATCAGAATTGATCATTGACATTATGCCCCGCCCACATGCGCCGCATATAATTTTTCGGTCAAACAGAATTGATAACTGGCAGTCATATGATGTCCTGAAGCGCCCTAATATAGAGCTACAATAATAAGTTTATCCAAAAAAAAAAATGAAAAAGTCAAATGCAGATTATTGTAAAGAATACCGGCAGCGACAAAAGGAACTTAATAAGAGCAAAAAAAAAAAAGTTAATAATAAATCAAATGCACAATGTTGCAAAGAGTATAGGCTGCGACAAAAAGAAAAAAAAAAGCATTGGATTGTGATAAACTTGAGAGGTATAATATTTTTTTAGTTATTTAAAATTTTACCATGAGTCTAGCCAATTAATGTATGTAATAAGTAATAGTTCCCCAGTGAGTAACCACCATTTAATATATATTTTTCAAAAAATTAAATTTTGATATTTTAAAACCTTTATCTTATTCCAAGGGTCCTGAGTAAATTCCTAGGTATAAAATTACCACTTATACGTACTTTAACCAGCTAGGCTCTTGTCTAAAATTTATTATTGCGCTGTTTTACATTATAAATGATTAAATTTTAAAATTATAGTATTCAAAAAGGACCGAAATCTGGTATACTGAAGAAAAAAAAAGAAACCATTACTACACAAATGTAAATTATTATTAATGAGTCTATTTGATTTTATATTATTTTTGAAAAGTAAACATTTTTTTTTATTTTTTTTTCAATTGCAGGTCTATTGACAACCCAAATTACTCATTTAATTTCGATACTTACGAGCAAGGTCAAAATTGTTCAATGCCGAATATTATTTTAAATCAATTTTTCGACATTCCTGGCGATGGAAATTGTCTTTTCTATTCTTTAATTAAAGTAATGAACTTATCAATTTCCTCGCTAGAACTAAGAAAGCTACTCCTACAATCAGAATATTTGCACACATGCCAAAGTCCATCTAGTGCTCAGACAATATTAAGTAGTGCATCTGAGTATGGAGATTTGGACTGCATATTTATTTTTTCAAAAGAATACAATCAAAACATCTGCGTGCACTTTCATTTTTTTAACAGCGTCTCTAAAAAATCAGATGTCATATTTTGTCATTTTAAATCAAATTATTCATCAAATTTCATTCATCTGCATTTACAAAACAACCATTTCACACCATACATTGAAGTAGGCCAATTTATTTCGAACGATAGAGTTAATGATCATGAAATGGTTGATCTATCTATTGAAACAGATTTAAATAGTGTTAACAACGATGATGATAATGTAGATTGCGAAAACAATGACGATGGCAATAATAACGACGAAGAAAACATGCCAATTGACGAAGCTACAGTTACTTTACCAATTTACACACGCTATTATGAACATGCGAATGGTCACTTACAATTTCACCGTAAATTTAAAAACAATTCTTTCGGACATTCCTGTGCTGTTTGTAATAGGCTTTGGTGGAAAGGTGATCTAAAGAATACGACTGATGCTCATGCAGATATTCTACAGAATATATTGCCGGTAATTTTTTTTTTTTATAATTACAATTTCATTAATTTTTAATATTATTTTTCTTCAAATTTTTTAAAATTTACATTAATTTTTTTTTTAGAATTTTAATATTGGTTCCACTTTTAAAATCTGTTCAACGTGTAGAAGTGCTTTAGACAAGGGAAAAATCCCATTATTATCAACGTACAACGGTTTTTCATACCCAAAAATTCCACTTCATTTGCCTAAATTAAATATTATTGAACAGCGGCTAATTTCACCAAGAATACCATTTATGCAGATACGGAGATTGAGGCACATGAATGGACAGTATGGTATTTATGGACAAATAATTAATGTTCCTGTTAAAGTTGATACTATGGTAAAGCAGTTACCCAGAAATCTCGAAGATGATCATTGTTTTTATGTTCATTTAAAAAAAAAATTAATTCATAAAAGCAGCTACGTCCATGGGCTAGTTAGTAAAAAGAACATCAAAGAATGGTTATCTTATTTGGTAAAAACACCACTTTACATTCATGAAAATATTACCATCAGTGAAGCATTTCTGAATAATTATTCAGATACTGAAATTAATAATGATATTTCAATTGAAGAATACAGTGAACATGTTCCAATTGAAGATAATCTGACTGCTCAGCAACAAACTATGTTATGGAATGAAGATGAAATGTTACTAATGGCACCAGGCGAAAAAAGTGCCCCAAAAAGTCTTTTATTTGACCAGTATGCTGAAGAGCTTTCATACCCTACGATTTATGGTGGACAGTTCAGAAATTATAAAGAGGGATGCAATGTAACTTCTTTTATGCAAGCTACCAGCGAACTACGACGTGCAGATCGCCGTGCCACAGACCCTCAACATCTTTTGTATGTAGCAGCAAAAATTATGAGACAACGAGTTAGCAGCTCTGTAAACGTTGCTTTTAAACATGTTGGAAGCAATACTAAAATTACTAAAGCAGACATTCAATCTGAAGAATACATTAATTGTTGTATAGAAAGTAATCTCGCATTTCTTCGATGTATACCAAACTCTGCTTGGTATTGGACTGAACGGAAAAAAGAACTTTTTGCTATGATTAGGCAATTAGGAGCACCGACTGCTTTCATGACACTTAGTGCAAATGAAACAGGATGGACAGATTTACTAAAAATACTATATAAACTTAAAAATAATGGAGTGGATATTTGTGATGAATTTTTATCAAAAATGTCTTATGTACAAAAAGCTGAACTAGTTAATGAAGATGCAATTACTTGTGCTATTTATTTCAACAAGCTAGTAAATTGCCTAATGAGTATTTTACAAAGTAAAAGAGGCAATCCATTTGGTAAATATAGAGTGTGTCATTTTTTTAAACGTATTGAATTTCAACATCGAGGAAGTCCACATGCTCATATACTTTTATGGTTTGATAATGCGCCTGAAGATTTACTAAATAACACTCGAGATTTTATCGAAATGGTAGACTCATTAATTTCGGTATCTGAATCAGAGGCATCCGGAAATATTAAATTACAAACACACAAACACACTTTTACATGTTACAAAAACATGAATCCTGCAAAAAAAAACAATTGCCGTTTTGGAGCGCCATTCTTACCATTTCGGAGGACAATAACGTTACGGCCAATGAAAAATACAGATTCAAATTACTCTGTTGAAAAATTTCAAGAATATAAGAGACATTACAAGTTACTTACAAATAATTTAGCTAATTTTGATTACAAAGATTTTGATGAGTTTTATTCGAAAAATAATATTATCTCAGATCAACATTATCACGATATTATTTGTGCTGGCATTGTTCGACCAAAGTTATTTTACAAAAGGCTGCCAACTGAAAAGTGGCATAATCCTTTTAATCCATTTGTATTTCATTGTTTAAAATCTAATATGGATTTTCAAATTATTCAAGACGAATATGCTTGTGCTGCTTATGTCGTTGAGTATGTTAATAAACATAATAGAGGCATCAGTAATTTACAACGATTAATTATTGAAACTATGGACGAGCATCCTGAGTTTGATATCGTTGATATCACTAAAAAATTAAGTATTGATATACTCAATTCTGTAGAAATGCCAGCACAAGAAGCAGCTTGGTATTTACTGCGAGAACCAATGGCAAAAGCATCTATAATATCTGCTTACATTCCAACCATTTATCCGAACGAACGTCAAAGAATAAGAAAATCAATGAAAGAGTTAAGCGAGTTAGGTGACGATTGTACAAATATTTGGAAAGATAATTGGTTTGACAAATATGAAAAAAGACCTAATACTTTAGAAGATGTAACATTAGCTCAATTTGTCGCAAATTATGATAAAAATAAAAAAGGAGAGTTCAGAAAAAGGAAACAGCCAAGAATTATTAGATATCGCAATTATGACATGGCAAAAGATTTCAATGATTACAGAAGAGAAATGGTGTTACTTTACATTCCATTTAGAAGTGAAGACTATGAAATTCTTGCTGAAAATAAATTTATTAAAATTTATGAAGATAATAAAGACCTCATATTACAACGCAGAAAAGAATTTGAATCGAACTTGGACATAGAAAAGACCCTTGAAATTTGCAGACAATTAGGCAGATATGACGATGATGACAATGAAGGTGAACAGCTTAGAGATGAGGCCAGAGTCTTATTTAATGATGATCCATATGAAAGGCTACTGCAAGATGTTGACTCTTCCATCAATGCTGACATACAAAACGCCACAATCCAAAAACTCGGCGCCATCGCAAAAAAAAGAGAAAATCTGATGGACACAAAACAGTTTAATGAACTTATGAGATCAACGAATAGTAAGCAAAAAGAGCTCTTAATGCATATTATATCTCATCTGCAAACTCCAGATACTCAGCCATTTCAAATTTTTTTCACTGGTCCAGCTGGTAGTGGTAAGACTTTTGTAATAAGACTAATAATGGACATCTACAATCGTTTTACTAACACTGATGGTTACTGCAATGCATATATAACTTGCGCATCTACTGGAAAAGCTGCTGTGGCGATAGATGGAACAACAGTTCACACTGCTCTTAAAATTTCGATTTCAAAACTATTGCCGTTATCATCGGAAATGTTGCATTTATACAGATCTCTCTTTAGATACGTGAGAGTAATGATTATTGACGAAATCAGTATGATTAGTGCAGAACTTTTAGCTAAGATTGATATGCGTTTGAAACAAATTACCGGAAATAAAACTGCTGATTTTGGTGGTATTGATATCATTTTAATAGGTGACTTGCGTCAAGCTCCACCAGTAAGATCTACATTAATTTATAAACCAATTAAAACACGGATGGTTGGTCCACATTTGTGGCGAGGTCTCAAATTTTTTGAATTAACAGAAATAATGAGACAAGCCAATGCTACATTTTCATCAATTCTTACGAAAATTGGAAACGGAGACGTTTTAAAACAGTCCGAGTTAGACCTCATTGAATCGAGATTTTTCACAAAAGCTGAAGCAAATCGTTTATGTCCAAACGGACTCCGGTTATTTCATACTAATACTGCTGTTAATCATTACAATAACACAGTTTTAGAAAACTATCCAGATAAAGTTATTTCTACAGCTACAGATGTCATTACTGGATCCAAAAATGCTGAGCATGAAGCGTCCATTCGAGTGGCGTTACATAAAAAATCAGTAATTGATACTGGTGGATTACCTTACCAAATAAATTTAGTAAAAGGAAAAAAATATCTTATAACTACCAACATTGATGTTACTGATGGATTAGTCAATGGCGCTGTTGATAAGTTGGTTCACATAGATTTTAACAAAGACAACATTCCTTGTCGTCTTTGGTTAGAATTTAGTTCAATCAAAGTTGGTAGAAAAAGAAGAAAAAAATATGCTTCATTGGCTGTTCAAAGCAAAATTGGTAAGCGTGCTGTTCCCATTGAGTTGCGTACATCAAACATTACTTGGACACGAAATAAATCTGTTATTGTCAAGCGAAAACACTTTCCAGTATTAGCGGCATCTGCAATGACCATTCATAAATCCCAAGGTGGAAGTTTTGACCAAGTGGTTTATGAATATGACAAAAAACATCCACAACAACTTGTTTATGTCGCACTATCTCGGGTTACAAGTATTGACGGTTTATTTATTGTTACCCCAGATGACGACTCAACCAAATTCCGATTTCATCATAATCGAGTGCAAGCGACATCTACGGTTTCTTTAAATCAAGAGTTTGAAAGGCTATCCTTAAATTTATTACAAACTAAAACTCAGGCCATCATTGATTTTATTAGTAGTAAAAAAGGTCTGTCTTTATGCACTTTGAACATTCAAAGTCTTAAAGCACACAGAAATGACTTAATTGATATGGTTACCGAAAAAGTCAATTTTTTACTACTCTCAGAAACGTGGTCGAATAATCAAGAAGAACTTAATAATATATCTAATTTTAACTGTATTGCTCATTTTAAACGTAGCAATACCACTGCTGCAGCTGGAGTTGCTATATATCAAAATAAGAAAGATAAAACCAATATAGTAACAACTCAAAACATGGAGGTCATAGCACATAACGATCAACAAAATATCGTGAGAAGTTCCAGTGTTGCGGATATTTGTGCCACAGAGTGTATTATGGGTAATGGTCTTAAATTGGTTATAGCCGTTATCTATGTGTCACCTGGTCAGAAAATTAAAGATATTAAGGAATTTATTCATAAAGCACTTTTTGAATATACTGAGGAAGCTTCTGAGTGTTTTGCAGAGTATAATAAAAATTTACATAAATTGCCATTAATTTTATCTGGTGATTTCAATATTGACTTCTCAAATGAAAAATCAAAACCACTAGTTCAATTTCTTTTTGAAAAATTTAACTTGAGAATCAACAATGATCCAAATGTTTCAACAACAAGATTCAATACCACCATTGATGCAGTGTTTTCAAGATACTTACGAAAGATAGAATCTCAAATTTATGTTTCTTATTTTAGTTATCACAAACCAATTATCTCCATCATAGAAAGTTGTGATTTAAATAAAATTTAAATTTGTAAATATATAATAATAAACAATAATAATTACAGTTATAGCACTAAATTTTACTTTTAAATAATGTGCTTGTAAAAATATATAATTACATTACATGTATATTGTTGTTGATTTAAATAATAAAAATACAAATACTATAATTTAAACAAGTGTTCTGTTATAATTTTTTTTCAAGAGAATACATAAATATAATATTATCAATTGTTTAAGCTTACTTTTTTTTTTTTTTATTTTTTCATCCTTATTAATAATATACAGTTGAAATTCTTTTCCTCATGATAGTCCAGAGACATGAAATTGGAACTTCGTTCCTACCGTGGATCCCACGATCCACACTCAGTTTTTTTTATTATAATTTTATAGAACATAACATAAGCTTTAATTTGATATATGTTTAAACGGTGGAGTATTTCCGGAACATTTCTACAAGTTATGTTGAAAAAGCTAGTATTTGTAAAAAGTGGCTATTTGAAATCCCCACCTGTGAGGAGGTCTAACACTTAACCTTAAAAAAAATGATATCAAATGAAAGTGAAATATCTAAGGTTTCAATATAAAAAAAAATTATGTTGATTTGTTAATTTTTGAAAAAGTTATAAAAATTTGATAAAAAAAAAGGTAAAAAACCCATTTAAGCTAATTGAAAATTTTCAAAGTCAATTTTCTCGACTTAGGGGGGGGCATTGGCAAAAAATTCCAAATACGTCTGATTCTGTATTCAATATAGATTAGATCTATATAAATTTTATGAAAATCGATGACCCCATCACCGTGACCTCCATTTGTGAGCTAAATTCTATAAGATTTATATTAACTATTCCTAAAGTTTCTTTAAATTTTTAAATTAAAGATGTTAATTATATGTTAAGTTATTTAAATTTCATCTTGTATTATATATATTTTTTTTAATATTAATATTGAAAATTATGATTTAATTGTGTAATATAGGATACAGATCAGAAACTAGAATCAATTCAATTAGAATTTACCTACATTTTAACTACTAAGCTAGAATCTCAGAGAAAATTTTTTGAAAACCAAATGAAACAATTTGAAGAAAACAACTATGCACAAGTATTCAGACTAAAATTTTATTAGCTTAAGTTATAATTCTTAAACTTGTTACGAGATGGGCCAATATTACAAATGTTGTATGTTGTCCTTTCACAAATGTTTTCAGCAATATCACAGGAAAGATAATAATAAAAAAAGTAATATTAAACAAATAATTTCAATTTTATAATTGCACCAAGGCATGGATTGTAATAACTGTATAAAACGAAGTGATTGTTTAACTATAATTAATTACAAAAATATGACTTATAAAAATAATATAACTTTTTCTTTTGAAATTTCATAGAATCTTTTTTTTCAATTATAGAGTGTAATTAAAAAAAAAAAAAAAATTGGACATGTATCCTCTTTCCACTTCAAATTTAATCAACATAAGGTTTTAAATGGATATGTATATGTAAAATCAGTTAAAAATGAGAAAATTATTTAATTAAAAAAATTACAGGTTGTTAAAAATATTTGAACTAGTATTTTAAAAGGTATTAATACTTCAATAAAAGTTGTTTCTTTTAATATTAGCCACTCAATTTTTCTTAATAATAACTTTTTTATGAATTTTTATTTGGCTTTTGTTAGTTAGATATCTATATTTATTTATCTGTTATAAAATATTTTTCATGTTTATCTTTTATGTCTTATAGGGTCAATTTTATTTTTTCAAATGGAAACATACATATTTAACTAGATTATTAAATAGAAAATGATCTAATTAAGAAAGTGACTGGTCAATAACAACTTTTGGACCAGTATTTCAGAAGTTATTAATAATTTAAAGTAATGACTGGAGTTGAGAAGTGGGTGCTGCTATTTTTATCACTTATATATTGTGGTCTCGCTCTTAAACCCACCTACGTATAAAAATGTTAATAACTTCTGAAAAAGTTTTTCAGTGTGATCAGTCATTTTCTTAATTAGAACATTTTATATTTTATAAGCTGTTTAAACATATATGCTGTCATTTAAAGAATAAAGTTGACACTCCTATAAGACATAAGGGATGAACATAAAAAATATTTTATAATACATAAATCAATACATATAAGTAACTAACAAAAGCCAAAAAAATTATTATCTTAAGAGAAATAGAGTGCTTAATGTTAAAAGTATCGCTCTGTATAAAGACCTGATGTATAGAGCGGACCTGTTTATTTTTATATCTAGGCTTTTAAAAACTCGACTATTTTACTAGGCAATNTTAGGCTTTTAGAAACTCGACTATTTTACTAGGCAAAATTGATTTTCCTGTCCTCTCTGACACAAGTTATAGCTTTTTGAGACGACTTTAAACATAATTAAATAATAATAATAATAATACAGTAATTCATTTAAAAATGATTATTAAAATTACATTTTATTACAATTTAATTGATATTACAAGTGGTAATAATATAATTAAAAATTGTATATATTTTTATTTTAGGTTAGTAAAATTCAATCAAAGGCTAATACTGCAACTGAAGAAAACAAAAAATTGAAAAAAATTATTCATGGTACAAATAAAGATAGTGACATTTTAGAAAAAAAAGTGGAAGAAAACAAGAATCTTTTAGAACGTATCAATACTATTAATAAAGAAAAACTTAATTTAGAAAAAAAAGTATATGACTTATCATTAAATTTAAAAATCTTTATTATGACCATAATATTTATTATGTTATATTTTATCTATACAAGGGTGTGTTTAAAATTGTATAATGGGAGGTTATAAGTAACATTTTTAAGATTTACTTATTTTGAGCTGATTATGACCAATAAAAGATATTAATAGTTTTATATCATCTTTGCATGTTAATGGGAGGATATTTACTAGTGATGGGAAATATCAAATAGTAACTATCGAACTATTCGATAGTCATTCAAAAACTATTAGAAAAGTAAAAATATTCGATAGTCTATTCGAATAGTTTTTAAAACTATTCGGTAGCTCCATTCGAATAGCTTAGAAAATATTTGATAGTTTATGCTAAAAATAAAATATTCGGTGGTATAAACACAATTCGAATAGTTAATTGATAGTTTAAGATATTTGAAAATGCCCATCACTATTTTTTTTTTTATCATTAATTCTATCCTATTTATAATTGTAGTACGCTGAATAAATAGTTTTAAACAATACTATTTAGATCGTTAGTGTTATTAAAACAGTAAAACTATAAATCTGACTATAATTTAACATAAGACCAATATTTTAGAAAATTTAACTTTACATATTTTTTTTTTACAAAAAATTTTGCTGTAAAATGATTATTTCGAAAATGAAGAATGATTTATATTAAAAAAATGAATTTTAGCAAATTATTTTTTTGAGCAAGTAAAAATAATTTTAGAAAATTTTTGTAAATACCATTTTAAAAGAAAATATTAAAATCTATCATTTATATTCTATACATTGTTACATTAAGTGTGTTAGTTTTAAAAATAATAATCTTAAAATGAAAAATTCCTTTTTTGAGCGAATTTTCAACCCCGATTTGGACCTGAAGGAGATAAGATATCAAAACAAAATTTTACACAAATAACTTTCATATAATAAAAAACAAAATTGGTGGGTATGGATGTAAAATAAGAGCCACCCTAATATATACCTGCGACTCACACCAGTTCATTTTTTAAAATGCTGTAACTTCTGAAATACTAGTCCAGAAGTTGTTATCGATTAGTCATTTTATTAATAATATTATTATCTATCCTATAAGTTAATTAATTTCCATTTGAAAAAATAAAGTTGATACACTTACAAGGTATAAGGGATGAACTTAAAATGAAATTAATATTGAATTGACCCATATTTATCAGTTTTTACCAATGACTCACAAACTAAAAATAAATAAAATGGTACTTTTGACTATTATTAATTGTATAATAATTTATTTTAAATATTTGTTAATTATCTTCTTATTATAATTAAGTGTACTTAATAAAAATTTTAGATAGAACTATTCGAATATTTTTTGAAACCATTCTCTAGGCCACTCGAATATTTTTTAAATCTATTCGTTAATTTATTCGAATAGTATTAAAAACTATTCGACAGTTTATGCTAAAAATAAACTATTCGGTTGTATAAAAACAATTCAAATAGTTATTCGATAGTTTAAAATATTCGAAAATGCCCATCACTAAAATTTACTTATGTGCGTATTTATAGTACTCCACTGCAAATATCCATTGTTTTTTTTTTCCTGTAAATTTAATTATACTAATTTTTTGTAATTATTTATAGATAAAAAACTTGAATATTAAATTAGAACAAACAAAGAGTAAATTAGATGAAGAATCCCAGATAAATTTTGCTTTACAGAAAAATCAAGTTGAGTGGCAAGTGAAATTTTCTCAATTAGAAAAAGAATTTACAAATTATAAAACTGTTAAAGACCAAGTAAACAAAATATATATGTTTTACATAACATTGGTAATAAAAATGGTTAAATAGTGTAATTTTGAAGAAAAAACTTTCTATCCATTTTTTTTTGCGAAGAATTTCATTTAGTTTAGGTGGCTATCTATTTTTTAATCATTTTTATGATACTTTTTCTAGGAAATTACTGAATTAAAAGAGCAAGTAAGGCACCTTATTTTTTTTTAGAAGCTCAAAATACAATTGATAAGAGTGATTGTCGAGAAGATATTTTAAATGGATCTTTGATTGTTGATGATCAAAATACTAAAGCAGGTTCTAGTAAATCACGTAATCATAAAAAACAAAGGTAATTTGTAGTTATTTCCTGAAATACATATGAAATATGTGATTTTAAATGTATTCCTAAATATAGATATTTAGTAATATATTATTTTAAATTTAATTTGTTATTAATAAATAATATAAAATTTTCTATCTTGTATCTAATTTAGTTTTTTTATTTATTTTAAACAAATGATTGAAAAATTTGATGTATGTAATATGTTCGTTAAATTTTAAATATTACTAAAAATAATTTAATAGCACAACTTTTTTATAAATCCAATTCAATTTTCATATTTAATACATTCATTTGGATTAATTATCAACAAAAATGTTATTCCAATTGCAGCCATGTACTAATTTATGATTTTATTTTTTTGCTGTAAAGTAATGTCAGTAGATATTAAAATTAATAAGTATTATTGAATAACCAGGATGAGAAGGAGAATAATTCAATTTTTTTTTAACAATAATTGAATTATATTATGTTTACAATACATTATTTGGAAATCGTATACTATAAAATTAATAAACATAAGAAAATAAAACATTATAAATAATGTAACAGAATCTGTCAATAACTAATGCCAATTTTTGTCGTTCATTAAAATAGTTAACCTGTATATTTATGTCTTCGTTTCCACATAAAATGTGATTTTCAGCAAATGAACCCTGTTAAGTAATATTTTTAGTAAAAAAATGAAAAACAAATATATATTTATAAGGTGATTTATGAAGATATGACAAACTTAATAACTTTCAATCTAGTAAATATTTTACTATATTTTATTTTTCGAACAATTGTTTAACTTTTTGTATACAATGATTATAGACTTGTTTTAAAATGTTTATTATAAAATTTCTAAATTGTAATCTTTATTAATATTAATAAAATAACAATCATTTTAACATAAAATATTTTTTTTTATTTATCAAAAATATATTTCAACGGTTTTGTAAAATGTCAAATCTGTCGTTTGTCAATGAAATTTAGGAAAATATTTGGTATCAAAATCTTTTATTAATGTTAATTAATTAAATTATTAAAGCATTCAAATTTTTTTTAAGGATTTAATAAAAATTTGAATTTATTGTGTATATTTTATAGTACCAAATGATAGTCATATTATAAAGAAAGCGATAGAAGTATATGAAATATTTTCACAAATATTTTAAATTTTTTTGTTGAAAATTATAAATTGCTTGAATATCTGAATTAAAAAAAAAATTGAATAATTAGTTATCTATTTTATTCTTTATACATTTGAATGCATCAATAATAGCTATTTGGTTTTGAATATTAGTTATTTATAGCTACTTAAATTTTATTGTTATTTTAAGTATGGATACATTACATCATGTTTATTTTTACCAAGTTATTGTACTCGTTAAAAAATATTGTGAATATATTAAACTCTACATTTTTTTTAATGTAATTTATTAAGCAAATTTTTTTTAAAATATTTTAACATAATTATTCATAAAAGTGAATAATAAATATTTTTGTACTTTTCATCATTTTATTTGTCACATAATTTTATATATATTATACAGCTCTGTCAAGCTAGTTAAAATTAAAAAGTCTTTAAAACTTTAAAAAAGTCTCATAGTGTTAAATTTTGGTTCACATCTTTATAACTTCGTTCTTAATAATATCTAAAAATTATATTGATATCTTGTATGCTTTTAAGGTTATTTGAATTGAAAAGTAAAAAAAAACCTTTTTTTGATTTCCCCTTTAAATTTTTATTCTACGGTAAAAAGTTTCAAATAAAAATAATAGAAAAAATGTATTATCTATAAAAGAGGTTATTTAATATTTATATGTAGAACCTATAAATGTGGAATCTTAGGATAAGGGTGGCCGACCCCAAGTAGTTGGGATTAAGACAAAGAAAAAGAAAAAGATTATCAGAAATTCCGGTGGCAATTGACATAATATGATTGTTGTTTGGGAATGTACAATTCAGCGTTTAGTTTGGTTTAAACAATATAGTGTCAAATCAATTACCTACTCTATCGGTTGTATATTAATATACACTACACTTTAATGATACAATAAATAAATAAACTCACACATACACACGTATGCATTTATAACATTGTGTCTAATGTAAGTGTAACATGATAAAAAGTAACCGTAAAATGAAAAAAATGGAATATAAATTTTAGTACTCATATTAAATATAATGGAACTCGAAAAATATTTGTTTAAATGAAAAAATATAAGAAAATTTTTTTGTTTATAATTGTCTTTTAAACAACTTTTGTACGAAACTTTTTTTGTAAGTTGAATATTTTTTGAAAAAATTAAAAAAGCTCATATTTTTGAACTTTTGCGAGGCTGTAAAAAAAAAGCTCAATTTCAATCAATGAGGACTATTAGTATGTCATTATACATATTTTAATTCAACTATTAATAAAACAAAATTTGGTTGGGAATTTTTTAAGAAATTTTTCCTTTGTTGACTGGCCTAGATGTCAATTTTAAACTTGTAATTGAGCTAAAA
>NW_026099573.1:20380615-20386923 GCF_025091365.1 Daktulosphaira vitifoliae
GTTGAAAAAAGTAGGTCAAGTTAGAGCAGAGAAAATAAATGATAGTCACAAAAATATATCTTCTCAGCTTTGCATCGAAGCTAAAACTTAAAATATAGTAAAACAATTTTAATACGAATAAGAAATTTCTTCTTACAAGGGGCGACTAAAATTATGAGATCCTTGATCTTTATTGAAGTTATTGAATCTAAATGAGATAAAAATCAAACGAGTTAAAAATTTATACTAACTTAAAAAGAATTAAGAAAAAATGCAAAAAATTCATTGCCATACGCGGGTTGGAACCTCGTATCCCAAGCGTGTAAAACATAAGTTTTACCGATTGAGAAACCGTACATTGATACCATCGACTGAAAAAATTGGTCATTTAACCTAGTTCAAATTTCAAAGTTATTGTTCTCGACTTAAAAGAAGCAAAGAAATTTAAATAAGTTTAACTTTCTATGCTATATTAATATTTTATTTATATAATATTTATGAAAATCTATACTCTTCTTGTCAGGTATTTTAAAATAATGTAAATTACAAAACCCAGAATTTTAACACAAAAATAGCAAATTTTTGAATACGGTAGTCATTTTTACCATGAAGACAAATCCAGAGGTCAAATTTTTTTTTTTCAAATTAAAGTATATTACATAAGCTTTAATTTAAGATATATATAAAAGTGTCAGTCTTTCCGGAACATTTTCAAAAGTTAAGTTGAAAAAGTTNAGTGTCAGTCTTTCCGGAACATTTCCAAAAGTTATGTTGAAAAAGTTAATTTTTTGTGAAAAAGTTTTGAATCTTCTTCTGTGGGCAGGGAAAGGGTCAAATTTATAAAAAAAATATACCAAATGATAACTAAAGACATCAAGCATCTATAAAAAAATTTATATTGATTTGGTCATTTTAAAAGAAGTTATGGCAATTTTAAGTAAAAAAAAATGAAAAAATATCGAAAATTAGCGATTTTTAAATTTGTAATTATTTTGGAGGTTTCCCCCATTTACGGGGAACGAGGGAAATTTTTTCAATTTTTGAGGGTAATGTCTTCAACTAGATACGATTTGTGATCTTTTGACATATTGTTCATCAAAATTGGTTCAGTGAGAGCTAAGAAAAAGTGGCAACAGACACATAAAAAAAAAAAAATTTAACAATTGGAATAAAAATATTAGATCAATAATCCAAATTTTATAAAATAATTCATAAAACTCATTTATTTAAATATATATAAAATGTTTTCTTTTAGAGCTAGATTAGACTTTTACCACAAATAAAAAATTTTTCATTAAATCCACAACAAAAATTGTTTATAGAAATAAAATTATGTTTTACTCTATATTGATTTATGGGAGTCTGCTTGGTCTAGTGTGTAGAAACGTATGTTTCAGCACACGAGGTCCCTAAGGTGCCAACGAGATATTTCATGTGATTTTCTTTTTGGTCTCTGGTCTCTGGTGTTAGACAATTATATCATATGTTTGACTCCTTAACATGTAAAAAAATAAAAAAATAAAACCGAGAATTTTTACACAAAAATAGCATTCGGTAGCCATTTTCACCGTGAAAACAAAATAAAGTCCGAAATTTTTTTTTCCAGAATAAAGTACATTACATTAGCTTTATTTTAAGATATATATAGTGTTAGACTTTCCGGAACACTTTCAAAAGTTCAGTGTAAAAGTAAATTTTTTGTGAAAAAGTTGTCATATTAAATTCCCCACTGTGGACATATAAAGGATCAGATTTATAAAAAAAATATACCAAGTGATAGGTAAAGACATTAAGCATTTATAAAAAAAAATCTTATTGATTTGTTCATTTTTGAAAAAGTTATGACAGTTTTAAGAAAAAAAAATTTCGAAAATTAGCGATTTTTAAATATGTAATTTTTTTGGAGGATTCCCCCATTTACGAGGGACTAGGGAAATTTTTTCAATTTTTGAGGGTAATGTCTTCGACTATATACGATTTGTGATCTTTTGACGTATTGTTGAAGAAATCAGTTTGGTGAGAGCTGAGAAAAAGTTGTAACAGACAAAAAAAAGTTTGTCTAGCTTAAAAAATTGCTTAAAACCATGTGTTACAAGTTATAAATATGATAGAAAACTTTTACAGCAGGGTACTCTACTTAAAAACATACTTAATACATAATTAATTACTGAATAAAAATTATTTATAAATATATTTTTTATTTAATTAGTTCATGTTTTTACCAAAAATGTTATAAAAATAATATTTTTATCGCAATGATTTATTATTTTGTTATTGTGTTTTCTAGAAAAACATTTTGAATGTACGATTTATGTACATAATGAGTACACAATTTTTTTCATATATGCATAATTTTAAAAAGCATTTGAATAAAAGCAATCAAAAAACAAAATGTTAGGGATGTTGACACCTTTAAGTTTTGATCAGTTATATAAAAGTCAATATTAATCATACAACCTTGACATCTTTAACATATTAAGAACAAATGGTAATAAGCTAATTAACTTTAAGTAATAGTAATTCTTTTATATATAATTAATTAATTAATAAAAAAAAGCAAAAAAATTCATTCTGTCCATTTGGGGCACGTTGAGTAATTATTTTAAATTTCAGTAAATTAGTAAAACAAATTTATAATGCATAATTTGAACTTGTGACTTTATTACAGTAAATTACAAAACTATTTCATTCAAATTTTATTAAATTTAATTATTTAAACTTTGACACGACTAATATCGTAAAAAAAACAAGTTGTCGACATCGTTTTTTAAAAAAAGAAAGGTGGCGTAAGCCGTTTATTATAATCAACGATTATCACAAGAATAATTTAATATTTACATATATATATAAATGAACGGAGTTTATTACAGTTTGTGGTTCAAGAAAAATATAAAAAAAAACATAATGGAGACGGGTGAGTTGATTAGACGTTGACGTCAGCGGTCCGTACCGTGCGGTGTCACGAAAATTACTCGTTAAACGTATATTTGCGGCGGGTCGTGGACGGACGTGTGGCACTGGCTGGACTTTATGGCTGGCGTATCGCATGCGGTGTGAGTCAGTCAAACTACCATATACACATAGTTGGACGACGGCTGCTAAAGGTGGCACAGGTCCGCGGGCTCCGTGTATCAAGAAGCGTCGCGGTGTCAACTTATAAATCACAATACTTTAATTACACATTTTATATAATAGAAAATCATAATAATAATATAATATAATATTATTTTTTAATAATTATAATTATATTGTATAGTATATTGTGACGTTGAAAAGTAGACCTATTATTATTAAATAATATTTAAATCTAAAAGACCCTATATGATTTATATCATTTAATAGTGAACAATATATTTTAGTGTAATTGGTAATGTATTGTTATTTTATCAATAATTGATCTTCACGGAAAATATGATGTCAACATGTAATTTTGACATGTATGTAAATATGAAAATAATAATGATGTCAACAATAATTGTTGACATCATTTTACTATGTATCATTGGTATCATTTTCTCCTGACCTTCTTTTATCTGGTCTATTAGCTTTTCCTATACTCGTTTATTGTTGCGAAGTTTTTTTTTAAACATAAACTTTATTTAAATTAATACATTTTGATTATTTTTGTATGATTATTCTATTTATCTCTAAGACAAATTTTGCTCATCGGAATTTCTTTATATTGAAATATTGTTCTTTCGTATTTTAATTGTGTAATTATTTTTCCATGTTGTAATATCCACTCATATTACTTTTAAATAATTCTTAAAATATTTGAATGTAAATCATAAAATGGTACTGTGTCACAAAAATTGTATTATGTACCAAACTGATAAAAATTCTTTATAATTTAAATATATATATTCATATGATAGTTATCTAAGTCATGATTAGACAGTACAGCATTCAAATTTACCAAAAAAATAAGAGACAATATAAAGTAAAAATGTTAAGGTAGCTCACTCTCTCTCTTCTTCTATTTTCTCCTTTTTAATACATCAGGACAGTAGTGCAATAGTTACTGGATAAAGCAGAATAACGTTGCACAGTATGGAACATAGTAGTGGAGTTAGCTTGTCACTTGGCTATTAACACAAGCATAACACTGTTGAAAATGAGTAAAAAACAATCTCGACTGCCGTACGTTTCCCGATACTTACAAATCCATTTCGGTGTTCAAATTATTTCTACCTAACTATAATTTACTATTAAGAGTTTAAATAAGACAACGAAAGGAGAGTCAATTTTATTAAGGCGTCTGGGTACCGACCACTTTTTAGTAAAAAACAACCTGTTTTTGTTCCATCAGTACGACGAAACTACTGATGCGTTAAGAATTCTGAAAACATATCTGAATTCAGCATCATGTCACTTAGGTATCGGTCAGGCCATATTTTTGAAATTTTGATGTTTTTAACCCTTTAGTACAGTTTAAATTTTCGAATAATTTTAAAATTTTCAAAATAAATTTTTACGTTGAAGGAATCACAATTTCATAAAAGTGGCCTGACCGATAACTAAGTGACATGATACTGAATTCAAATTTGTTTTCAGAATTCTTATCGCATCAGTAGTTTCGTCGTACTGATGGAACAAAAACGGGTTGTTTTGTACGCTCAAACTAATGGTTTTCAAACAGAAGCTGTTATACCTGACATGCTTGTGCGCGTATCTGCGTTATCCGCAGCAGCTATTTTATTGTCCATAGAGTTGCATAGGGCAATACCGACTGCCTAAAAATAGTTACAAATGCATACTTGGTATTATACCTGTATATATGATATTTGATTATTTGCTTTTATTTTATTTGCAAACCTATCATTGCATAGTAAGAAACAAATTGTGTTGTATTCCTTTATAAGTGTCGCTAAAAAAATGGGGAGTCATAAAAAATATCGCTATCAAAAAAAAAAAAAATAAATAAATAGAGGTAATATATTAACATTATATAAGTGGCGTCAAAAAAAAATCTGGTGAGGTACGTATACAGAGTGGCTCACCACTCACTGGCGCTACCTTTCATGATTACTGTGTATACATTAGGGTGGCCCTCAAAAATCGAATGTCTTTTTTTTTTTTACGCTACCCCTTAATTTTTTTTAAAAAAAAGCCGTGCCCCCTGGCCTATTAAGTTGAGTCGAAGAGTCAAATTTAATAGAAATAACTGTTCTATGTCTCATAACTTTTTTTTCTCTTAACTTAGAATTATAAAAGTAAAACTCAAGTAAAGGAAATTTTACAAGAAATTCAAAAATAATAACTTCAATGTTGTTTTCTCAATAAATAGCCCACAAAAACACTACATACGGTAAAAAACATGTAAAAGTCTTAAAATACGTTATAACTGATTTTGTTGATTTTTAATTATTTATTTTCATTTTATTTTTTGGAAAACGCATATTTGTTTAAGATTCTAGAAGTTTAATTTTTTATGCCAAGTACGATAATTATATTAGATTTATTATTTTATGGACAGTTAATTAATGATTAATTACAAATTTAACAAAATTGATTGTATTATTACATTTTGTCGTATCAATATATCAATTTTGGTTACTGAATTACTTTAAGATAATACCAATTATATTATTATTAAAGATAAGTATTTGTATGATATTATAGTATAATTTATTGACTTAAAATAATCAATAAATTAGGCAATTAAATCTGATTATCGTACAGATTCAAAGTCACGCCCATGTGTGGGTTTTCAATTAAGTCCAGCCAATCACATTTAACTATTAATTAAGATCTACAGTTTCTAAGATCACACTAGGGATTGCTACACGACCTTCGTCTACCATAAAAACCCATTTTTTCCTATTAAAATCAATTCTTTCGGCGATTTTAAGATACACAAAATCTGCGACACTATTCAAGATTCTTACTCTCTGTGTCTTTGTGATTTTAGCTTCGATGCGAAGGTGAGAAGGTATTGGTTTTACTAAGATGTGTTTTTTTTTTTTTTTATTTTTTTTTGTGTCTGTTACCACTTTTTCTCAGCTCTCACCGAACGGATTTCTTTCAACGATACGTCAAAAGATCACAAATCGTATCTAGTCGAAGACATTACCCTTAAAAATTGAAAAAAATTCCCTCGTTCCCCGTAAAAGGGGGAAACCTCCAAAAAAATTACAAATTTAAAAATCGCTAATTTTCGAAATTTTTTCAATTTTTTTTACTAAAAACTGCCATAACTTTTAGCTTCGATGCGAAGCTGAGAAGGTATTGGTTTTACTAAGATGTGTTTTTTTTTTTTTTTTTTTTTTTTTTTTTTTTTGTGTCTGTTACCACTTTTTCTCAGCTCTCACCGAACGGATTTCTTTCAA
>NW_026099573.1:20387117-20388253 GCF_025091365.1 Daktulosphaira vitifoliae
ATTACCTTTCATTTGGTATATTTTTTTCATAAATTTAACCCTTAAAAATTCTTTTTTATATAGATGCATAATATCATTACCTTTCATTTGGTATATTTTTTTAACTTAAATTTTGAAAATGTTCCGGAAGGTCTGACACTTTTATATATATCTTAAATTAAAGCTAATGTAATAAACTTTTCATGAAAAAAAAAAAATTTCGGACTTTATTTTATCTTCATGGTGAAAATGGCTACTGAATGCTATTTTTGTGTGAAAATTTTCGATTTTGTATTTTACATTTTTTACTTTAAAGTGCTATAACTTTTTAAAAAATGTATGGATCAATACAATTTTTTCATGAGAAGTAGTATTTATATNTAATATAATTCTATTTTTGTAGATGAATGGTGTCTTTACCTATCATTTGGTATATTTTTTTTATAAATCTGACTTTTTACCAGCCTACAGAGGGGATTCAAAATGACAAATTTTTCACAAAAAATTGACTTTTTCAACTTAAATTTTGAAAGTGTTCCGGAAAGTCTGACACTTTTATATATATCTTAAATTAAAGCTAATGTAATCTACTTTATTATATTAAAAAAAAATTTCGGACTTTATTTTGTCTTCACGGTGAAAATGGCTACCAAATGCTATTATTTTGTGAAAATTCTCAATTTTATTTTTTACATTTTTAACTTTATAATGCTATAACTTATTGAAAAGTGTATTGATCAATATAATTTTTTTATGGGAAATACTATTTTTTAATAATCCCTTTTTCATTCGACATACTTTATCTTAATCAGGATATTAATAAGGAACTAGCAGTTTATGAAGCTTTTGGAATAATCCACCAATTTTTTAAAATTAAACACTATCTAAAGATTTGCATCGAAGCGTTTTTTTTTGATAGTGATTTTAATCACTGTCAGATATCATTATACTTGAATCAACTATGCCACGTCACCACTGTTCCGCGACCCCCCTGTGCTGGGTTTTTTAATTTATTTGAACTTAGAATATTTTTCCAATCTTTAAAACACTTAGTCGTTTTTTTTAATTTATTTGGACTTAGAATATTTTAGCTTCGATGCGAAGCTGAGAAGGTATTGGTTTTACTATGATGTGTTTTTTTTTTTTTTTTTTTTTTT
>NW_026099573.1:20388398-20419459 GCF_025091365.1 Daktulosphaira vitifoliae
GTATCTAGTCGAAGACATTACCCTTCAAAATTGAAAAAATTTCCCTCGTTCCCCGTAAATGGGGGAAACCTCCAAAAAAATTACAAATTTAAAAATCGCTAATTTTCGAAATTTTTTCAATTTTTTTTACTAAAAACTGCCGTAACTTTTTCAAAAATGAACATATCAATATAATTTTTTTTTTTATAGATGCTTGATGTCTTTACCTATTCTTTGGTATATTTTGTTTGTAAATTTGATCCTTTTTCTGCCCACAGGGGGGGATTTAAAATGACAACTTTTTCAAAAAAAATTAACTTTTTCAACTTAACTTTTGAAAATGTTCCGGAAGGTCTGACACTTTTATATATATCTTAAATTAAAGCTAATGTAATATACTTTAATTTGAAAAAAAAAAATTTGACCTCTGGACTTTTCTTCACGGCGAAAATGGCTACCGAATGCTCATTTCGTGTGAAAATTCTCGATTTTATTATTCATATTATATTTAACTTTATAATGCTATAATTTATTAAAAAGTTTATGGATCCACACAATTGTTTTATGAGAAATAATATTTTTTAATAAACCCTTTTTCATTCGACACACTTTTTCTTAATCGAGATATTAAGGAACCAGCAGATCAAGTAGCTTTTGGAATAAAACACCAATTTTTTTAAAATTAAACACTATCTAAAGATTTGCATCGAAGCGTTTTTTTTTGATAGTGATTTTAATCACTGTCAGATATCATTATACTTGATCCAACTATACCACGTCACAACTGTGCCGCGACCCCCCTGTGCTGGGTTTTTTTTTCTTTAAAACTAAATGACACTTAGGGATTTTAAAGTGAATTTTGTTTTGGTGAATCTTTTAATTTAATTTAATTTGTTCATTAAATAATCATGTTTTATTTTACCATGGAAATAAATATCAATTAATATTGTTGTCTTGGTGATTATTGTGGCGTATCCTTTCAAGGTGCTTTATTTTAGCACCGGGACACATTGGGCCACCACAATTCCGCCTTGACAAATCTTTTACATAGATATAAATATTTCTGAATCTTGTTTTGGCCAGGCCAGAGGAAAATTTAAGAAATATTGGTGTCGATCTCTCAATAAAATATAATCTCTCAAACATTATACTCATTCTACAAAGTGAACTAAGAATACGTTATTTGATTATAATTATAAAATAATATAGAGTGTATAGAATCTCCTGCATATAATAATGCAGTCATAGATTTTGTGTAACGGTTTCGCATTATTTATAATTAAACGCTTTATTCTCAAACGGTCATATTTACTATCGAACTCGTAGTGTACAACGTGTGAAATACAGAGTGAACTCATAATCAACAGTGGATTGTCTAAAATAAGCATGCCATTTCGTGCCATATTAAGTAAGTCTAATTTAAATTTCCGCTTTTCTTTCTTTTTCTTTTTGGTTTATTACAACTATTATCATGTATAGCTGTATTATATTGTACATTACTATGACACTTTTTATATAATTAATAAAGAATTACAGATGGTGTCCCTTGATAATAGAGATCTCCCACAAAACTAATCTAATTAAAATGTTTCCGCTAAAATCATATCCAGTAGTTGGTCTGCTTCCAAATCTATCAAGTATCCTCTTTACTACTCACCTCGATTGTCTAGGCCTGGAAGTTGAAGATTAGAATTTATTCTGAGTTCAAATTTATTCAAATTCAATTACCATCACATTATAAAATCTTGAATCACACACGAAACCTCAGATGAGTTATTTAAAAGTTTATAGAATAATTATTGCTGAGCTTCCTTCAACTATTATACGCTAAGTTATGTTAAGTCTATATTTTTATTGCATTCACTTACACTAGTATTCTAACAGATCCTGAATATTCGTAAGTTTAGTTCAGGTCTGTTCTTTACAAACCTTCTTATCCACACCCCGTCAAAGGTAATTTACTTTCTTTAGTAGTAACTCAATCACAAAGAGTCTCGTATATTATATTGGATAATACTAGTTGACGAAACAACGGCGACTACTCACCTACACTTATTCATTATCTCCATCCAACTAACTCTATTCTTCTTTTTGAGTTACTACAGACACAATCAATTACTCAGTGTAAGGTTTCATTGTTTTCCCTCATATCTATTCTCAAATATAAGTCATCCTGTATTTTTGAATACTTTGTAATATTCTTAAATCATGAATTTAATTGAAATCATCAATCAATTGAAAAATGATATATAACAGTAACTATAATCTTTGTTTTTAATTTTTAACATTGATAAATATTAATATGTGATTGGTATAATTTTTTTATAGTTTGGACTTTTTGTTATTTTATTTTAGTATTTATTTTTTATTATTTGATTAAATTTTTATATTATACAAAAATATCATATTTATAAATCTAATTGATATCGTTTACATTGAAAGTCACCTTAGGTATGGTAGAACCACGACTAGTGTTGAATCTAACTATGTTTTTAAACATAGTTAGATAAACTAAGTTTTTATTTTAATAGTAAGCGGTATTTTAGTTTTTAACATAATTTTTTTCATTTATTAGATATAAAAACTGAACATTTCAAATTTTAAGTTTATATAACAATAACATTTGAAATAGTATTTTAGAATTGACACGACTTACGTCGTAAAAATGTGGTCGACACTGGTTTTGAGGGTAGAGACCCGTGGGCCGTTTATTAAATGAGCGACAACAGATTATGTTAACAAAAATAAAACAAACCGAAAAGATAAACACAGTAATAATAATCTTCGCATAATATCGCGGCACTTTCGCTGGCGTCGACGACGCGATGTTCGGCGTAATCCTTGGACGGCAAAATGGTTAGCAGCGTTGTAGGCGACGGTGCGCGGGTGCGGTTCGGCTGTCGACGTTGTCGCTTTCACAACGGGAGGAAGACTCTCGCACCATTTGCGGCGGGTCGTCGTCGGCCGTGCGGCATTTGCTGGACTTTGCACCGTAGCGTATAACACGCGGTGTTGGTCAGTCAAATACTCATAGTAGGGCGACGGCTGATAAAGGTGGCACGAGTCGCGGGGCATCGTGTATAACGAAGCGACGCGGGCCGTGTCAGAATTTAAAGTAATGACTGGTGATGAGAAATGAGTCATTATCATTAGTTATTTCACGGCCGTATTGTTCGTCTTGCCTAGATATAAAAGTATTAACAACTTTTGAAGTACTGGTTCAGAAGTTGTCATCGACCAGTCCTATTCTTAATTAGATTATTTTCTATTTTATAATGTAATTAAATATGTATACTGCCATTTAAAAAAAAATGAAGTTATAGTCTGTACAAAGTTATAATAATTATAATAAAATTGACATAATTATTTTTGTGTCATATTCAATGATGCGATTTAAAATAAAAAACGTGTAAAGATTTTAAATATATTACTTTTTATAATGATTACACAAAACAAATGTGATTACTCCCGACTAAATAACTATTCCATGTTTATTTTTTAAAATAAATATGGGACACGAATCTGTAACCAAATATTCATAAAATACAAATTTTACTAAATATGATCTAAAGAATAGATTTATTGTATATATATATATATATATATGTATTATTTGTTTTATGTACTTAAATAAATATTACAAATATAATTATTTATGCAGAATTCATATATAAAACTATGATATTTTAGATTAAATATTACAATATAATTATTTCATATTAATACTAAAGAATATATCTGGTCAATAAATTTAGGTATTTTTTTAATTTAAAAATTTAACATAATGATGATATTATTCTGCAACTATTTTGTATTTTTATTTTATTCATTATTTAAATTATGTAAAGGTAAGACTACATTTTATTATTTATTAAAATATTATTTTTAACTGAATAATTTACAAAAATTTATGACCTTTATTTTCACGAACAAAGAAGTAAGTACTTTGGATCATAGAACAAATGATTGTTTATAAAAATGTTTTTTTACAAAAGTAAATAAAACGCTTTACATCATTCAAAATATATTTTATTTTAATGAAATTTTCAGCACAAGTATTTTAAATATACAGAATATCCCACCAAATATTGATATCCTTCACAAAATTTGAAGTTTTTAATAAGCTAAAGTGTTTCTAAATGTAAGAGCTTGATACAATAATTAAAAAAAAAAAATGTTGTTATTAATGAATAAATACACTAGTCTACAAGATATTTTCATCAGCGACCAAAATAAACTTTTTTAAATTAAGTTTTTCGCCATTTTTCAATCTGCAATTGAATTTTTTCTATCGTTTTTTTTTTTTTTTTTTGAGAGTTTTTTACTAGTTAGTAAAAAACGAGTATAAAGTATTACGTTTTCTGTTTAAATTATTTATTACAATAATAATGCAAAAAAAACTAAGATTATGATTTTTTCAAATATTTAGTTTTTCTCGTAAATTTACCGTTAATTCTAAATTTGCAAATTTACCTAAAATAATATTAATAGTTCAACATTTTCAAATTATAAACTGTCATATAATCAAATTGAAAGAGCAAAAAAATAAAAAGTGTTGGATACACATTGATCAAAATTTGCTGTCGAAGAATTGTGTCGTGATTACTTATGCTATCGTTGTGCTACACCGAGTTGTTATCAGTCTTATCTCTATGTCTGCATTGTCGCCGCCATCCACATTGGTGAACATTAGGGTGTCCCTTATTTTTTAAATTTTGAAAAGTCCTAATTCTTACCCCCCCCCCAAATTTTTGTGTATACACGTAAAAAGTACCCTTAAAAAAGTTAAGGTCGATCAGACAACTTTTACCCGTGCTGACTTGGGGTTGAAAATCGACCGAAAGATGTAGTCTTTTGCAATTAACTTGCGAATATGTGCTCCCACAAAAAAATCATTGAAGCTAAATTGTAGATATAATTGTTTAACATAATTTATATTCTTACAACTTTTCTTCAAAATCCATTATTTTTCCATAAAAATTATAAAAAATGTATTATTTGTTGATATTGCCGAAATTGGGATATTTACAAATATTTTGTCTTATCTGGCGAGCATTTTATGATAAAGCTTAATGATTCATATAAAAATGTTCAAAATGTAGTTTTCTATACAAATGACTATTAACTTATTTTTATTTGACAGTTCCTTTCATTGTTGCAGATAAATAGCTCTAAAATATTGTTATTACTAAATACGAGCTTCATGATAGCATAATTTATCAGCTGGTATCGTTGCTCATTATTACTATAACAATTACTATTACTACGTCCATGTAAAATAAAAATTCTATTGTGATCGTTGTGTTGTGTTAACTTATTGTTTATTTTTTTAATTTATAAATAGAGTGGAAATTGTAAAATGATTTTAACTAAGATAAAACGAACTCTTTGCTTGAAGTGCTTGAGGATATATCCATGTTTGCAGTTGAACTGATATATCCTCAAGCATTTCAAGCAACAAGACAATCCATGAAAGATTTAATACTTTCATAAAAACGAAATCTAACAAAGGATACCATTTTAGTCACTTGCATCGTGTATTCGATTGAATTGTTAGTTAGCGTGATTTTAATTTCTTAAAAAATATAATAATGCCCAAAACATTACGAAGTGATGATAAAATATTTTTAATAGGATCTATTTCTTCTCAAATTTTGCGATCAAAGTTTCCGTCCATCCGCCAAGTTATGTTAGTTTTTTTTTATAACATGAGAACTGTGAACTTAAATATTAGAGAAAGTGCAGCATTAGCTATTCGGGAGTGTAATATTTTTTGGGAAAAAACCCGTATTCCTACTCGTGCAGTTCAAAACTCTATTAATAAATTTTTTAAATTTTATGAAGAATGGTGTGCCTTACAAAAAAATTCGCAAAAAGTTGGTGAAATTTTTAGAATAAAAGAAAACGAGTTTAATAATAATCTTAATAATTTATTTGATATTGCACATGTCAATGCATTAAATATAATTAAAATAGATAACGATAAACAGTTTTTAATTAACCAAAGACTTCCTGGTTGAGTGGGTTGCTTAGGTGGAATTGACCAAAACTTACAAAAAAAAGAAGATACTTCTAAAAAGCGAAAAGAAAGAGAAGCAGAAAGACTTGCACTAAGTAATAAGCAATTTTTCGAATTTTCAGGTCCCTCTACTTCTTCCTCTTTACTTAGAACACCTGATTTACAGGAAAATATGGTTTCTCAATCATCGTCATTCGATACTGATAACGATAAATAGTGTTTTAATGCAGAAAAAGAAATAAAAAAGAGGTACAAACATTTTATTTCACCAAAACTTGTGGCTGCATTAGATAGGTGTAAATTACGTTTACGAGATTCTGTCTATGTACATCACGATGTTGATACTCTGGTCATAAATGTCTTCTATACACCGATGTCGTAATGCGTTACGTACAGAACGGGCTAGTTTCACAAAAAAAAATTTTCAAAATAAACTCCCTTCACATATTGCTGTACATTGGGATGGAAAGATTCTGCTGGCTTTAAATTCAAGAGACTCTGGTGTCGATAGACTACCAATTATTATTACCGAAAAAATATAAAAATGTTAATTGGTATTCCACAATTAAAAATTCAACGGGATATGAACAAGCTAACGCTGTTTATAGTGCGTTATAAGATTGGGGCTTGTGATATGAACGCTATTCGTGATATATGTATTTTTATTATTCGATATTATTTAAAAGCCGTACTAAATTTAGCTGTACTGAAGCGGCTAAAGCTCCGGTTAACGATTTAAATTTTATAAAAACTTTAAAATTGTACGAAAAAGAACAGCTGATCACTTGAAAGCAGCTATAAACAAAATTTGTAATCACTTATAGTATTTAACTGATGAAACTTCTGCTCTAGCATTTTTTGACTATATACTGCAGAATGATATTAAAAAATTAATGGTTGAATCGTTAAATAACGTTCCAATAGGTAATATTTGTAAACGGTTTATTCTCACATCGAATGATATAACGGAATCGTTTTTAGATAAATCGAATTAACTTTATGCCTTTTAGTTGATCAAATAGTTTAATTATCATTTTTTTTTTTTTTTTAGAAAAAATAGTGGTTTCTTTTTTGTCCAAAAATAGTATGCAATTTTTTCATCGTTTGGGAATAAATACAGATTTTTTTAAATTGCATCCACTTCATTGTAGTGCTAATGATAGCTATTTACTTTCAAGAGAAATTGTTAATTCATTAAATGTTGTTAATGTTAAATAAAAGACTACCTATTTTGGTCGATTTTCAACCCCAAGTCGGCACGGGTAAAAGTTGTCTGATCGACTTGAAATTTTTTAAGGATACTTTTTACATATATACACAAAAATTTGGGGGGTAAGAGTTAGGACTTTTCAACATTTTAAAAGTAAGGGACACCCTAGTGAACATATACGATTTTATAATTCATGTATAATACATTTAATTGTTATAAGTTTAGAAAATTCATTCTACATTCATTCATACAGTTCACTCACAGTATTCCTTTTTATCGATATACCCTGATTTAATAAAGCAACAAACTTTAACAAACACGCGTGAGCACTACCGGGTTCTGTGTTCATGAAATAAGTATGAGTAAGACTATAGTTTTATAAACGCATCAATCGCACATCGCATATAGAGGTAGATAAAACGGGCGATTAAAAATTTCGGAGTCGTTTTTCTTAACTTGGGGGAGGCAAAATATTCAAAATAAGTTTAACTATATATTCAATGTAAGTTAGATTGATGTAAGTTTTATGAAAATCGGTGGTCACATTTCTATGGCAAACATTTATAAGGTGTTTTAAAATAAAAAATTCGCCTAATTGTATAATTTTTAAAAAGTAATAACGGTGTAAAATTTAAGTTGAAAAAAAGTATGCTCAAAGACAATTTTATTTAAATTTTTTTAAAGGAGGGGCCCTTATATTTTTTTCTTGATTTTAGAAAACGTACAAAATTAAAAATAATTTTGAACAATAAAAATAGCATGTTTTTTTTATACCACTGCAGCTATTTGCATTTAGAAGATAAGTCGTTGGGACAATTTTTTTAAATTAATTGTACGCAACATAATCTTTAATTGAAAATATGTTTAAAGGATTTAACACATCATAATAAAATGTTTTCAGGTGATTTGTATACTCCTATGACTAGTTACGAAGATTTTCTGAATAAAGAAATTGAAAAACACAATCCGCATCTAAAAGTAGATGATATAAAATCATTAAAAAATTATGTAGAAAACGATACTGAACTTAAACAGGTTAAAGGTATTTAAACATTTATATGAGATCACTTACTAAATTTTCCTCTCTGAATTATTTGAAAGTTATAATATTGATTTATGTCACTTATTTAAAAATATCTTTTACATTATTATTGTTTATTTATTATTTATTTCTTGTGTTTTTATTTAGATAAAGAACTTATTATATTTCTGCATAGTGCTTCATTTATAGTGGATGATGCATATAAGACTATAAAATATAATTACGAGTATAGATCTCTTAAACCAGTATATTTTACTTATAAAGATCTCACATCACAGGAAATGATACAAGTAAAAAACATCATGTAAGTTGAACTGAGCTAAGTAGGCCTATTTACTATTGCGTTTTTAATATTTAATTTGGGTTGTGAAATTCGAGAGTTTAATACAATAAGTATAAATGTAAATTAACATGTATATTTAAATACAATTTGGCAGATTTTCGATAGGAAAGATTAATTTAATTTTAGTCTAAAATTAGAATAAGTTATTTAAAATTTTAAGTATTATAAATTTAAAACTAAAAAATATTAAAAATACTTAACTCAAAAGGCTACAAAAAAATTACTAAAAAATCGTAGATGCGTATTTCGAGAACAATGTTACTGTTATCAACGCTAAGCATTTACTGACATCAATTAAGTAAAGTGAGTTTAGTAAAAATTGAAAAATATTCATGACTCATACAGGATTTAAAAAATAAAACTGATTTTATTTAAAATCATATAAGAGGAATTCTATAGTAATAATAAAGAAAGAAGATTATTTTGATAGAGTATCAAAAATGATTCAAAAGGGTCCTTATAAAAAAATTTTTAAAAAATCCATTTAGTCAAATGATAACGGAGGATATTATTACATACGTTATCAATAGTTCAAGACTAATAACTCAAGAAAGTTCAGATTATTTATTAAAATTTCTAACCCTCAAATACCCAAACTACATGTATTGCCACATATACATAAGCCGGGAAATAATATGAAAACTGTTGTGCCGAATATTAATGCCCCTACTTAAAAAACTGGACGTTATAATAGAAATAGCTATATTTAATGAAAATGCCCCTTCTTACAACTTGGATTAAGGACTTACTAAGGGTGTTTTCATCTATTTAAACATTTTTATATTTTTTTAGTTAAAAATAATTTTGACTTATCTGGTTATGCTACTCAAAATAATATAACTTTATTTAATCATTATAAACTTAACTCGTAGGACTTTAATTTTCTAATGACATATTTATTTCTCAACTCACTGAACCCTGAAAATTATCAAATTACATGCACACAATCGATATTAGTGAATAAAATATAAACCACTTACAATATCAGTGACTATTGAAATTTTCGTCTCAAGTGTATTACAATGCGATACTTAATAATACTTTATTTAAATAATTCACATACAGTTAATGGCAGAATGATATTTTCTTCCAACGGATGGTGTAGGTTTGGATCTTTCTAAATGATTATTGATACAATTAAAAGTATTCGATGCATTAAGAGATCTTCGGTATACTGTATATGTCTATGTCAAAATTCTTTTGTACTGTTTTTTAGCAGAGTGATTATTTTATCATGAACCTTATACTTAATCAAAAAATAAAAATAATATTAAACCTTTTTTATATATTTAACCACATTTTTTTCTCAATTTCATTAACCATAAAGGATTTTTCTTTTATTTATATTCCTAATTAATAATAACACAAATTTTTAAATAAAAAAAAGAATGTACCAAAATTAAGATCAGTAACTAGTTATATATTAGGCTACCATTTTTTTTTTTTTGTTATAATCAATACAAACAATAATGATATCTTTTAGGTAGAAAAATTGTATTTTTAGAAGATTTAAATAGAATATCTAGAAAAAAAAAGAAAGAAAGAAATGTCATTCTGTAAAAACTGTCAAGGTTGTAATGACACACAAAATGATTGTGGCAAATACCTATGTGTTAAGTGTAGCGAAAAGCACGATTCTGTAGTATATCTTAAGTTTAAAAAGACTCAATTAAAATGTGCTGACTGTGATTAAAATAACACAGTTAATTGGAAAGGATACTCCATCTACAAATTAGCTAATGTAAAAACTAATCCAAAAAGAGACTGATTTTCAACTTGTACAGTCAATTATTCATCAAATACAACGAAAAGCATTTCATACGCTTTTTACATAACAAAAAAATCTAAGTGGAAGAGCACGTAGAGATACTGCAATAGTCATAAAAAAATCTACCAAGCATTTTGAACTTGAAAAATTTTAACACAAAGCAATACAAACTACTTGTGTGTATATCAATAATGGAATTAACTACTGTCGTACGTCGGTAGTACCGCGACGTAGACACAAAAAGAGTATACAAATTAATTAATACTTTTAACGAAAAGTTCGTCGTTTTTGGCTCTTCTCGAGCCCTCCCATTAGATACACTGGTCAGCCCCAATCCCTTCAATTAGTCAACCACAAAAGGGGTAGGTTTTAGACCCGTCAGCACGGTTTAGCTCAAAAAGTGGTAGACTAAAGTGGTGTAAGCCACCAGCACAACTACCTTTTCACTATACCTACTAAAGGACGATTAAGCCCAAAAACTAGCCAGCACGCACACTAGTTGTGAAGATCGGCTAAAAGACAAGCAGTCCAACCTTGACTCTAGCTACATACACACACACAATTTTAATAACACAGTGGACACAAAGTATTTACACTAAGTGCAGGTTTCGAATAGTTACATTTTATTTACGAAACGTAATAAACATAACATCAAAATACAATATGACAATGTACAATATAAATTAAGCCGTTCAAAATACAAGGTTTCACGCACCAAACCTCCTGACCCGTGACTAGACGTTACTTGGTGATAATGTCAATCCCCCATTACTTTTCGTGTTTCCCTTTATATATTTTTTTCTCATAATTTTTAATTTGCTTACCCTGCATTTTCTCTTTATAGGGTCAAGTGGGGTAAATGGAAATTGAGGCAAAAGGAAAAAAATATTATTTAAAATAAATTATTAGTCATTATAGAATTACAAATACTAATTTGAAAATTGCTTACTACTATGTTAAAAACTTATACTGTACTAATATCGAAGTTATTTAATACTTTTTCAGCTATTTTATGCTAAAAAGTAGCAAACACTACTTAATAGTTTTAACAGTATATTTTCCTACTTCAATGCAAGTCACTAAAAAACATTTTATTCAGTTTTTTTCCGAACTGTAGGCGATAGAGTTGGGGTAGCGATAACAACACAAGTAAAGGTAATCAGCTATATGAAGCCTAAATTGAAGTTAATGTAGAAAATATAACAACTTGTAAGCCAATATATTTGCCTATAGATTTAACCTAACTTGCTTGATAAATTTATACATAAAACTGTAGCCTCAAATTACATAAATATATCGTTGAAATAGCAGACCTAACATCAAACCATATTTTTTTGTTTTATTTATTTTGAATAATAAACGCCTATTAGGCATAAATTACAGACAAAATGAACAAAAAAGAATATACATATAGGTTTAACAAAAGTATAAGAATAGATAGTATCAATATATGAGAATAACATACAACAACAAAAAAAAAGGGAAAAAAAAGCATATACAGATAGTACATAATTCTAATTAGAATTTATTAATATAAAATCGATGCACTAAATACAATGTGTCTCTTGAACAATTTTTCATTTTATGGGGTGTATGAAAAAAGAAATCAAAGTTTTCGATTTTATTACTTAATGACAACAACATCCGGTTTAGCGGTGCGAAGATACAGTAGTTACGCTTGAATGTAGGAACACGGAATGTATAAGTAGACCTTAAAGAGAATTTCGGGACGTTGAAGAAACTAGAGATAAAACCTCAGGACAATCAATATTAGAATTTAACAATTTATACAGCCAGTCCAAATCATTAAAGTGCCTTCTAAAATCTAGCGTTTCTAAATTAAAATCTATTGCTACAGATTTTAATATTTGATTGACTCTATAATATAGACATATTATGTCTTGTATGCTAACACCCGTAAAAAGCGATTTTGTATGTGTTCTAATTTTTGAATTTGGTAATCTTGGCGTGGGCTCCAAATTATTGATCCATATTCTAAATTTGAACGAACAAAGGAAAAATATAAAACACGTAAACGGATGGGATCATTAAACTCTCAACAGTTTCGGTTCAAAACCCCAAATAAACGTAAAGCTTTGTTTGTAATTATATTTATATGTTCAGTAAATGAAAGATCACAAGAAAAAGTAATGCCTAAATCTTTTACCTTATTTATAATATTCAGTTTTTTACCATTTATTTGGTATTGCGTATTTAAGTTTTGTTTGTTCATTGTAAATGTTATTTGAAAGCACTTTTCTAAATTCAGATTAAGATAATTATTTATGCACCATAAATTAAGTTGATTAAGATCGTGTTGCAAATGATTAGAGTCTTCTAAAGTTAATATAGACATATACATTTTTTAAGTCATCAGCAAATAATGAAAATTTACAAAAATGAAACATATAATTAATATCATTCATAAACAGTATAAATAAATTAGGCAATAAATGACCACACTGTGGTACGCTAGAAGTTACATTTATAATCGACGATAATGATTCTCTTATTTTAACTTTTTGGGTTCTATTTGATAAGTAAGACTGAAACAAAGAAAGAATTGAATTATGAGCTCCAATCATTTTAAGTTTATCAATTAAAATATTTATATTAACAGTATTCTTAATATCGGTATAGACTGCATCTACTTGGATGCCATTAATTATTGAATGAACTAAATCAGAGTAATTAACCATTAAATTTGTTAACGTGGATTTCGATTCACAGAAATCGTGTTGGTTGTTTACTAAAACATTTTTAAAAATATTAGACACTTTAGGTTCAAGAAGTTTTTCAAAGAATTTTGGCAGGACACTTAAGCAAAATATGGGACGATAATTATTAATATGAGCGCGATTTCCTGGTTTAAATATTGGGTAAATGAAACTAGTTTTCCAGAAATCAGGAAATACACTCTATGATAAAGATAAGTTTAATAAATAATGAATTGGACGAGTTAAAGTATAACAACATTTGCGATAAAATGTTTCTGGAATCTGATCAGTGATATCCCAGTGATGACGATATTAAATTTGTACGTAATAAAAAACAAAGGAATCCTATGCTTATTAATAAACATAATAATTGGAAAGGCTTTCGCGGCCATCTAGAAAAAAATATTGTTTTGTCCATCAAACTTAAGTCAACAAGAGACATTGAGACAGCTGTTGATTAATTTAATTTTCTCTTTTCTTCTACGGATAATTTAATTCAACTTAAAGGAAGTGTAAGAAAAAACAATGGCATCAAAAAAGACATGCAGTGAGCAAAAACGAATCCAATCCACTTAACAAAATTGTATAAGAAAAAATTTACCAAGTAAAATGGAATCTTTTGTGTCCTTTTGAAAAGGCTAGGCTTAATTTTTAATATAAGAACATAATTGTATTAAAAAATATACATACATATCAATGCTATCACCATAACATTTTATTTATTTATTTATATATAAGAAACAGGTTATAAAACCCTTTAGAAAATGTATATAATTATGTGTACATTTTGAACTTAACTAATAGTGAAAAATTTAAATAGCTTATATATATTGTTTGAATAACACAATTAAGATGTATTAATAAATGATAATAATAATAATAATAATAACAACTACATAATTATAATAAAATGAATAAATATAACAACAATGAACAGGAAAAAGGGAAAATTACTAATAAATCAGGCCATCAATTTAAACAAGCAAAATTAAGGCAATATACATATTTTGTCTGAATACATTACGTGAAATCAAAATAATCCATTTTGCAATTCGCCAGTGATAGAGCTCTGGGAAAAATGAAGTAGAAGTATAATAGTATTTTATAAATAGGAATACAAAATAAGTTGGACTTCTTTAATCCGAGAGTGGGTACATTAAATTCAATAAGATATAGTAATTCTGGAGAATTAATATGACCATATAATAAGTCGCATATAAACATAATATTTGCAGCATTTCACTTCAAGTTACAAGATGTAATTCTCAATTAGGTAATCTGCACATTATATAAATCTCTTGAGATATGAATATTAAATTTAAAACATAAAAGTTTTAAAAATTTATGCTGGACGTTTTCAATAATATTTAAATGCGAAAAATAGTGCAGTGACTAGATAATTGACTCAAGATGAGACCTTACCAGAAAAAATAGTGTTGTTAAAGCGATGGTATTTTTAAAATTAATCATGCTCCTATTAATGAATCCCAGCATCTTAAAAGCTGTTTTAAAAAGCTATGGAAGGAAAAATCCATAGAAAAATGAAAGATATTCTTAAGTCTCTAATTAATATAACTCTCATAACTGAATAATTATCGTACAATTATAGATATTAATTTTATTTAAACGAAAAAACATAATTATGTTACACTTTTTATAAATTTAAAGGTAAACGTTTAACACGGCTTCAATCAACAAATTTATTCAAATTTGATTGTAAATTTAATGCATTATTTGGAGATTTAATAACCGAAAATAATTTTATATCGTCGGCAACTAATAAGATGTCAACTGAGCTTTTAAAAATATAAAACAAATTATTAATGAATAATATAAATAAGAGGGGACCTAAGTAAGACCCTTGAGAAACACCAGAATGATGATATCAATCATCATAGGGAAATTAAACTATTCAGATGCTTTAACAGTTATTAAAATGAATATTGAAAAAATAAGAGGTAGAGGAAGACCAAAAAAGAGATGGAGGGATGTTATTGAATGCAATATGAAAACATCTGATGTGAGCGTATATGATGTGTTAAATGAAAGTTTAGGAGAAGTGTAATCGACTCCAAGTAGTTAGAATAAAAGCGAAAAAATAAAAATGATAACATTAAATATATAGTATTTTATTATGTATTTAATTTTATTCACTTTTTGCTTCTATCGTGACCCAATGTAAGTATGGTAAACAAATTTTTTTCTGTAACAGTTTCACTTTAATGACAGTTTATTAAACTAAATATGAAAAATAGGGGTTTCCATATTAAAATATCAAGGTAAAAGTTTTGTTATTTCTTTAGGTATACAAATAATATCATGTCATATATTATTCTTGAGTTTTTTTATATAAACATTTTTTTTGAATCAAATGAGTTTTTATCCTTGTAAATTAACCTGTATAATTTAAATGTAATAAGTAATTGGACTATTGAATTTTTAGCGGTTTGTCAATTTTACGTTCAACTACAGAAGAATGGCATATTTATGCCCAACTAAAAATCAATGATGCTTCTAATTTTATTTTTGATGATGTTATCCATTATTTTTTCATGATTATTGAATATTTAATTAAAACACAAGGTGCTGTTAATAAAGTAATTTTTACATTTAACTTCTTAAACTTCAGTTTTATGCATTCACTGAAACTGAAAAGTATGAATTTATTCCCGATGCTTACATTTTTAAAAGTAAGTAAAGTAAATTGACAATAAGTAAATTAATTATAGTTTTCTAAAATATTAGATTAGGAAAATTCTATTTGAATGGAATGACAAATAAATATAAGTAATTTCAAACTATATCTTGGATTTTCTGACCCAGAAATAAAATTTGTTAGATTGAAATTTGCATTACGAATATTTTTTTTATGTATCATTGAAAAATTAACTTTTTCGTGTTAACTTAACACGAAAGTACTTTTGAAAATATTCCAGAAATACTGATACTTTTATATACATCTTGAATTAAAGCTTATGTATCATGATTTATTTTGTCCAAAACATGTAAACTTAAACAAAAAAGTACGCTTTTAGTGTAAAAATTAAAAAATGATTGTTATACTTATAATTCAAAGAACCACTAACCAGTATATAATTAAAGAAAAATGAGAAAATGTTACTTTTGGAATAATTCAGTAATTTTTTCTAAAAATTAATCATTATCTATAGATTAGATCTTAGATTTAAAAATCGGCAAAAAAATGGATTTAGAAAAGTATATTTTGGTATGTGATGAAAATTATTTGTAGATCAGTGAATTTATTTATAAATAACAAATTTTTTTTTTTTTGAAAAGCACTTTATCAAACCCTTTAAATTTTTATACACGTTTGCCATAAAATTAACAAATACTTATATTATATAATTTTTTTTAATGTCTCCATAAAAATTAAAATATTAAATTATTGATTATCAATTTCATACTCTAAATTTAATTACTACTGAATTGCTTACAGAATAATAATAATTCAAACTTTTTTGCTTTGGATATTTTTAGTTACATAATATTCTTTAATTATTAAACTTTAAAGTTTCAAATTTTTAAGTTATATACATGTATTATACACGAGAGATTACAATTACAAGTAGATAATTGGTTTTTCATGACGTCGATATTCGCAGATACGCAACATTTATTAACAATTTTAGTAAAGCACATTTTTGTGTGTTTATAAATATAACAACTGGTTATATAGAAAACACATCTATTGATTAATTCATAATTGGCAATATACTCTCCAAGTCTGTGACGTCTTAAAAAAATAATTAGCTACCTAATGTATTCCTTCATTTGTATGCATATATATTTACTCAAAAATGTTTATATTTATATTATGTTTATATTTATAATGTTAATTTATATTTAATTTAAAGTTCTATATCTAATAAATTAATAAATTTTATATTAAAATATAACCTCAAACATTTTATTAAATTCAAAATATGACTTTCCATTTGAAAAAACAAAGTTGAAACCCTTACAAGACATTAGTGATGATTTTGAAAAATTATACATAGCTCATCATTCAAGAATTATATGTAACCAATGGTAATTAAAAAAAAAAATTTTTAATTATTTTATTCTGTAAGTAATAAGTGAGTGGATTATGATAAAAAATTGCCCTGTATTGTCATATCATAAAATTTTAGTTCTTGTGTTATGAATTAATAGTAATAAAATATTAATTTTTTAATAGAATGGTTTGCCCATAAGAGTACATAGAATCAACCTTCTCAACTGCAATTATTTTATTAACATAATCATGAACAAATTTTTAGACAAGTCGACCATAGATATGGTAAAAATTATACATAAATATTTAAATTATTATAACAACTTTTAGCTTCGATGTGAAGCTGAGAAGGTATTGGTTTTACTATGTGTTTTTTTTTTTGTGTCTGTTACCACTTTTTCTCAGCTCTCACTGAACGGATTTCTTTCAACGATACGTCAAAAGATCACAAATTGTATCTAGTCAAAGACATTACCCTTCAAAATTGAAAAAATTTCCCTCGTTCCCCGTAAATGGGGGAAACCTCCAAAAAAATTACAAATTTAAAAATCGCTAATTTTCGAAATTTTTTCAATTTTTTTACTTAAAACAATCTTAAAAATGAACAAATCAATAAGATTTTTTTTTATAGATGCTTGATGTCTTTACCTATCATTTGGCATATATTTTTTATAAATCTAACCCTTAATTTGCTCACAGGGGGGATTTAAATTTACAACTTTTTCACAAAAAATTAACTTTTGAAAGTGTTCCGGAAAGTTTGACACTTTTATATATATCTTAAATTAAAGCTTATGTAATATACTTTAATTTGAAAAAAAAAAAATTTACCTCTGGACTTGTCTTCATGGTGAAATTGGCTACCAAAAGCTATTTTTGTGTGAAAACTCTCGATTTTATTTTTTACATTTTTTACTTTATAATGCTATAACTTATTGAATAGTGTAAGGATCAACACAATTTTTTTATGAGAAATAATAATTTTTAATAATCCCTTTTTCATTCAACATACTTTATTTTAATCAGGATATTAATAAGGAAATACCAGATCATGTATGTAGCTTTTAGAATAATCCACCAATTTCTTAGAATTAAACACTACTAAAGATTTGCATCAAAACGTTTTTTACAATAGTGCTTTTCATCACTGTCAGATATCATTATAGTTGAACCAACTATGCCACGTCATCACTGTCCGCGACCACCCTGTGCTGGTTTTTTTTATAATAAACTTACATAAAATTACTTATAAGTAATTATAAAAATTAAAATACGACAAAATGTAAAGAAGCTATAGTTTTAAATATTATATTATTGAAATACATAATTTTCATATCTCGACTATCGAATGGTTGCTTTTGTATATTCTTATCATCTAACAAAATACATGATTTGGTACTAAAAAAAAATATAATATAAAAAACTTATAGAACCTCAATATATCGTCCCTAAATATTTGAGGTATAAGTACTTACCCTCTTTACAGAACAAATACTAACAATTTACAAAGTTCTAAATGATTAAAGTAAAAAATTTAAATCTCATAGTAGTATCAGACAAGAGTTATATTTATAAATAATATCATTCAACATTTTATTAATACATAATATCTTTCTTTTTAAATAGTATTTAACTTTTATTCATTGTGATAACTACCATGGCTTGATAATTTATTAAGTCTATGAAAAGTTGTGCTAAATTCAATTTTTTTAAGCTGGAGTAAACATAAAAAGTTACGAACGTATTTTAATTTAACATTTTATTAACGTTTTTCTTATTATATCATTGAAATTAAATACGCATTATTTATTCAGTAACTTATAAATGTTGTAATAAATTGTTAATGATTTTCTTAAATGAATTTTTGACGGTGAAAACATTATAAGTGTTTTCGTTTTTCGATATAAGCCTTTTCGAAATGTTTGATTTCATTTAAATTTCATCATAATAAGTATCATTAAAGTATAAATAAAATTAAAATATAATTAATGATATTTCAAAAACTATTTGTCAGGTAATATTGGCTAAAATTAACAAAATGAAAACATGTTCGTTTGTAAATAATTTTAACTCTGAATTCTTAAATTATTTTCAGATAACATTCATAAATGATCCTAAAGAAATTTTAAATGAAGATACAAAAGATATTATGCCAAGTAATATTGGTGGAAATGGAGATGATTTTATTGCTTTAAGTGGTAAATACAATGCACCAATGACTAATTACTAAATACAGTTATCAAATCTCAAATAAAATACTATTTTCCCTTTCTTTTTTATAGACAAAACATATGATAAAATGGTTAAATTTCAAAAAGATTATAAAAAAAAGAAGGAAAAAAATAATATTTAATGAAATTATATTAAATTATACCAAATATTTATGTTAATTATATGTATAATGTCAGTCAATTAAAAAAAACATGTTTCATGAGTCTTGCATTATGTATCCTGATATTATGAATTTTTTAGATAATTGTAGAAAGAACACTATATATCGTCGATACCAATAACCACATATTATATGTTATAGATATTATATAGACGGTTTAATATTTGTTTGCGATAAAGCAGTAATTAAAATATCAGCACACATTTTACCATTTTTGTAATAAGAAATTTAATTTAATTTAAAGAAATTTAAGAAAATTAATCCACTACATATTATTGTAAAAATGTTTGAAGATAATATTTTTTCTCTTAACAAAAATTTAAAATTTTCAATAGTTTTTTGAGAAAATGAGTGTCTTAGCAAATCTTTATCATTCTGTATAGGAAATTTTGTTTTTACTTTCCCCAAAATATGTCTTTGCCATCTATTATTTTATTTCTGAGGAGGTTCTATTCCCTATAATATTTTATGAACTGATTGTAAACTAACTGTTTGGTACAGAATAGAGATGTGTCGTTCGCGAACGAACGGATCGCATTGAACGGGTCAAAATAGTGAACCAAATGATTCAGATCGCCGAACCGTAGTGATCCGGATTCCCCAAAAACTAATTTTTTCCCGTATAAATCACACTGAACCGATTTGATCGCTTACCAAATATCAATGATAACATGATAACATATTCATCTGTCATTTGTTTATACGACACATCCCTAATCCGAATCGCGAATCATACATGCGATTCGCGAATCGAGAACCGCAAAAGAATCAAAACTATACTGAATGTTCCATTCAATTGACTCAAAATATCTTTTAGATCGCGAACGGTTCTTTGAACCGGATCTTCTAGTTGACCTGATTCGAATGAATCGGATCACTTAAGTGAACCATAATTCCCATCTCTAGTACAGAATGCCTTTATCAAAGATTTAGTAGACCAGTTGTTATAAACATCGTTGATTATATTATATCGCGTGATAGCTGATCTCCAGCATCTTGCTTTACTCACCCCTTTACCCACCCAGCATGGCAAATCGATGACCTCCGTGTCAATTGTCATCCGTGTACAGTTTTTTTGTCGTAAGTCAGTTAGTTTTATTATGTGTTATTCTTTTCTGTAGTAAGCGCCTTCGCTTGAATGGTAAATTGTTCGGCCATTGTACGCCGTTATTATTTTATTTGTTAATATACTTTTTATTTGTCAATATACTTTTGAATGAGAGTGATAAGTAATAATTGCCTTATCTAATTTCTTATCATGGTATTAATGCCAAGTTTGTAATGTATACACATTATCATCATATGTATACACAGTAATCATGAAAAGATAGCGTTTTTCTTCTGTCCTTTTCTCAATACGTATTTCAATGTTTAATACCGTAAAATAATACGTAAAAAACAAATTTTGACAAAATTCAAAACGCTACAGAATATTTACTACTCAATATTAATAAGATATTTTTTTTACTAAAATTTTTCTTAAATTTTATTCTACAAAATAGCTATCTTAGATTTTTTTTTACATTTTATTTAAAATTTAAAAATAAATAATATTTTTAATAAAATGTAAAAAAAATAATTATTGAGATATAGCTATAGACCTAAGGTATAACTATTATTTAAAAAAAAAATCAACTAAAAATATTAACTGGATCAAAAGTTATTTAAGTTGTCAGTGAGTGGTGGGCCACTCTGTATTGTAGTCAAATTTATTCTATGCAATAAAATAAAAACAAACTTACATATAGTGAATAATCAAATCCAAACAGAATTGCATTATTTTTAAGAAAATAATTTACAACAAAAAAAAAATAAATAAATAAGAAATATAGAAAGGAGATAGCTGCTATGTCTTTCTTCCTTAGCTTGGTTCTTGCGAATGACCGTCGTTGAAACTACAGGTAACCTTCATGCCTTCTCAGCCCGGCAAATAGCATCGACCCTATCTGACTTTACGCTAGGTAGTTGGTTAACCGGTCCGAACTACCTACCTCTATATTTTCCGACACTATTCATTTATATTTCATTTACTAATGAACGACTTTAAACGATTTGACGACTCTTCATATATATATATGACGTAATATTTAAAACATATACAGGGTGTTCAGTAAGTCAGGAAACGGGTTTCTATTGTTCTCATTGTTTGTAACAATGAGAACAATAGAAACCCGTTTCCTGACTTACTGAACACCCTGTATATTACTTGCTTCTGTGCGTGTTCACACAATAGGGGTAAAAAACCATTATAAACAAACGAATTATTATATTTACAATGTACATATGAATAAGATTTATACAGACTTCAACTCATGCTTTCATCAATAACTATATAAGTCCATAAACTTTATTATTTATTAATTAGGTCATAAAATAGACCAAACAATTATTAGCTAAAATTTTAACCATAATGTAACTCTTATCAAAAAATGTTTTATCGAGTCATTTAGATATTAACTTTTCTTTAGTGGCTGTGTATTTCCTCCGAGCATCATTAATTACCTACTACCATATTTTATGATATTTATTTTCTTATTGTGTGTTAAATTTACAAGCTATATCAGTTTATATTTTATTAAGTAATTAAAAAAGCCCAGCACAGGGGGATCGCGGCACAGTGGTAACGTGACATATTTGGATCAAGTATAATGATATCTGACAGTGATTAAAATCACTATAAAAAAAAAAAACGCTTCGATGCAAATCTTTAGATAGTGTTTAATTTTAAAAATTGGTGGATTATTCCAAAAGCAACATGATCTGTTAGTTCGTTATTAATATCCTGATTCAGATAAAGTATATCAAGTGAAAAAGGGATTATTAAAAATTATTATTTCTCATAAAAAAATTATGTTGAACCATACACTTTTCAATAAGTTATAGCATTATAAAGTTAAAAATAAAAAAATAAAATCGAGAATTTTCACACAAAAATAGCATTTGGTAGCCATTTTCACCATGAAGATAAAATAAAGTCCGAAATTTTTTTTTATCATAATAAAGTACATTACATTAGCTTTAATTTAAGATATATATAAAAGTGTCAGACCTTCCGAAACATTTTCAAAAGTTAAGTTGAAAAAGTTAATTTTTTGTAAAAAAGTTGTCATTTTAAATCCCAACCCCTGTGGACAGTTAAAGGATCAGATATAGCAAAAAATATACTAAATAAAAGATAATGATTTCATGCATCTATAAAAAAAAAAATTATGTTGATATGTTCATTTTTAAAAAAGTTATGGCAGTTTTTAGTAAAAAAAATTGAAAAAATTTTGAAAATTAGCGATTTTTAAATTTGTAATTTTTTTGGAGGTTTTCCCTATTTACGAGGAACGAGGGATTTTTTTTCAATTTTTGAGGATAATGTCTTCCACTAGATACGATTTGTGATCTTTTGACGTATCATTGAAAGAAATCGGTTTGGTGAGAGCTGAGAAAAAGTGGTAACAGACAAAAAAAAAAAAAAAACACATCTTAATAAAACCAATACCTTTTCAGCTTCGCATCGAAGCTAAAATATACTATGTTATTAACAAAAAAATTACTATAACTTAAGAATTGATCCTTAATAATAAACTTAATTATAAAACAAAACGAAACAATGAAATAGCTATGTAGAATTTAAAATTCAATTTTTTGTTTCTAATATAAATATATACAATGTATTTTATGGTTGCATTTTACGATATAGTTATTTTACTTCTATGAATAATTGATTTGTTTAATAAATTTATTTAATTAAAACGATTTTAATTCAAAATTATATTTTAGGTAAATATGTTTGTCTTAAAGGCAAGTTTAAGGGCCAAACATTTCTATTGTTATTAATGATCGTCCGTTCGATCAACCGTTCGACCCACCGTTCACTATCGGATGGTTCCATCATCCGAAGTGAATGAACGTTTTTTATTGTTCTAAACGGTCGTCCGTTTGATGTTTCATACATTCCGAACGTGTTCATGAACAAAGTTCGCCATATAAACCTATATAAAATAAAATCTGAACGTATATGTTCGTGAACGGACGATTCAAAAATAATCCCCCAGGTATACCTTGCAATCACCTCATCCATATCTTTCCAAAACACTTCCTTTTCTATTTCATCTCATACTACTTGTGGTGCATAGGCACTTACTATATTCAACACCGATTTCCTCGAAAATTAATTTTACGACTATAATTCTCTCGCTTGTACTATTTATATGTACTACCTTACGTTTCATCTCCTCATCCATTATTATCCTTATATTATTGTTTGTATAGGTCATACTGGAGTAAAAATAATTATATAATAATTAACTAACATATTAAAACTATATTAATTAATATTAACTATATTAATTAACTATATTACTTTTAATATAGTTCTAATAAAAATCTGAAAAATACAATTTAATTATTTATTTCTATTATAATACTAAATATCCCTCAAGGGGGTACTAAGCATTTAGTACTACGGGTTTAGCGAACCTGGGGCCCTGAGCTGCCCTCTCATGGGTATAATGGAGTTGGCGATAGACTAACAACCTATCCTGTAAAAATCCCTTGTTCAGGAATGAAATATAAATTTGCCTAGGAATTGTGGATCAAAGAACTTTAGACTGGAAAACTGGAAATCGGCATTACGTTTTTGGAACCTGGAATGTACGCACTTTTTTAAACCTGGAGTAGTAGGAACAATAGTTAGAGAGATAGAAAGATACAAGTTAGGAGTAAACATCTAAAGAAGAGATAGAAAATAAATGGGCGAACTATTTTAAGCAGCTGTTGAACTGTAATACACCAGATAGTTTATTCCACTTTGAGAATATGGAAACTAATAATACAATCTGCCAAGCACCGAGCAAGAAGGAAATTCAAAAACAAATAAGAAATTTAAAGAACCATAGAGCACCCGGAGAAGATGGTATCCCTGGAGAGTTGCTTAAAAGTATGGGAAATGGCTTGCTTGAATATATGTCCGGGCTAATAAAAGAAGTTTGGGAAAAAGAAGTGATTCCGGAGGAATGGCAAACAGCACTGATATATCCTATACACAAAAAGGGACATAAGCAGTTGTGTGATAATTATAGAGGTATCGCTCTATTAAACGTTACATATAAAGTGCTATCCAAATGTATGTTAAACAGAGTTAAGCCGTGGGCAGAAGATATTTTAGGAGATTATCAAGCAGGTTTTAGACAAAATAGATCTACCATAGATCAGATATTTGTTTTGAAACTAATTTTCCAAAAAATGTGCGAGTTTAACAGAGAAGTACATGTACTATTTATTGATTTCAAGAAGTCGTATGATTGCATACATAGAGAATCTATGTTGAATGTACTAAAACAGTTCAAATTGCCCCAGAAATTAATTAATCTGATCAAAGCAAACATCCTACACACGGAAATCAAGAACAGAGTTGGCAATATTGTATCACAAGAGATACCAGTATCGACTGGTTTGAGACAAGGGGACGCTCTGTCACCCATACTATTTAATATAGCGTTAGAAAGGGTCATCAAGGAGAGCCGTATTGAAGATAACGGAGTACGATTGGGAGGTTGCATAATAGGAGTATTGGTTTACGCAGACGATATAGTATTACTTGCGGAAAAGAAGGAAAATCTTAGGGAGCAAGCGGGAAAACTATTAGATACGGCAAAAAGAATAGGTTTAGAAATAAACGATGAAAAAACTGAGTACATGATCGTGCAGAGAGGAGAGCTCGCGGATCATGTTCAGCCATTTTTGGAAGTTGGGCAGTACAAGTTTCAGAGAGTGCAAGAGTTCAAATATCTGGGATCAATATTGACACAAAAAGCGATGAACATATTGAAATAAAATCAAGACTCCAATCCGGTAATAAGTGTTTCTACGAACTAAGTAAGTTATTAAAAGCGAGAACGTTCTCGAAGAACCTCAAGATACAACTGTATCGCACCCTCATCCGTCCAGTGGTAATGTATGGATGTGAAGTATGGACATTACGGAAATCAGATCAAAACAGATTACTGATATACGAAAGAAAAATATTAAGACGAAGCTTCGGTCCGTGTATAGATGAGACCATGGGGGAATGGAGAATTCGAAAAAACGAGGAACTTAAACTGCTGTACCAAATGCCTGATATAATTAGAGAAATTAAAAAAAGGAGACTTCAATGGGCTGGACATACATGGAGAAAAGAAGGAACTTTAATCCGAATGATTCAATGTGAGATCCCACAAGAAAAGAGACTCTTGGGACGACACCGATTAAGATGGGAAAACCAAGTCAGGAAGGATGTACAAATGATAGACCCAAGTGCCAATTGGAATGTACTAGTGATGGATAGAGTGAAATGGCAAGATATATGTTTTAATGGTCGAATGCAAAAAGAAGAAGAATAATACTAAATATACAATATGTTTGTTTAACTACGACTCGTTGTATCATATCGTTATAAATTTAAAAAATAATATAATTATTTCTTTTAGAAGTTAATAATATCGTTCAATAATTTGCACAAAAATAATTTGGTCATAATCTCCCTATATCCCACTAAAATTTTATTTTTTTTTAATGAAATGTATATGTTTAAACAACTTACAAACTTGAAAATGTTCCATCTAAGAAAATGACAGTTTAATAACAACTTTTTGGACTAATATTTTATAAGATATATTGGATTTTTTATAACATTACGTGAGGTATAGTGCAGTTCATTAATACCTAATGTAAATGTCGAAATAAAAACTAAAATATTTACCCCAAAAATTTTTCGGCTTTTACCTTTAATTCTCTGTTTAAATACATAGAATACATACTTTATTTTTTTATATGGTCATTTAACTACATAATAAAATAATATGGTCTAATTAAAAAAAAGACTAGCCATAAATCATTTTTGGCAAAAAAAATTTGTTTAGTTTTTGAAAATTTATTAACATTAATCAATATAGAGTGGAGAAAGACTGCGGCAGATTAATGATAAAAATAACATAACCAACACTTAACCTCACTTAACATTGAACTAGATATGACTTTTTGACGTTAAGACTATTTTAATATTTTTTATAATAATTAGGTATAAAAATCTGAAGGCCATAAAAAAAATATATACACCTTTTTTCTAAATTTAGTGTAAATAATAAATCTTAAAAATTTAACAAGCTTATAAAATTAAAATTATCTAATTACAAAGTCTTAAATTAAATTGCAATTATAATATATTTAAATTCGTTTACATCTTTCGTCATCGTCATATCACAAAAACTTGAGATTTCTAATGAGCGATTTAAAAAATAAAAAATAAGTATTTCAACTTCATTAAATAGTTAGTTTTAAATATACTGATTTTTCTGCGGTTAGGGCATTATGATAGTAAACTCAACTTCAAACAGTCATAATTTGCAATATAAAATGTTATTGAAAGAAGTAAACAAATGATGTCATAAAGAAGTATTATAGATCTATGAGTTATAGGTATTAATAATTAAAAAACATTAATATTAGTAATTTATTAGTTTACTTTTAAATGCAATAAATAACATTCATAAAAAATTATTGTTTTTTTTTTTTTTTTTATTAAATATCTTTCTTCTTATTTTTTTCTAGGAAATTTGTACAATAAACAAATTTTTTTATTTTGATCAATTTGTAATGCTGATATTTATTCATTAAAACGAAAACAATAAACGTAGTGAATAATTAAAATGTAAAAAAATATTTCCACACTAATTAGTTATTCTTATAATATAGAGAATTTATAAATCTTAAATTAATATATCAATAATTTAATAGCATAAATTAATAACTGTATATTTTAATGTCTAAAAATTTTAAAATTTGAAGCTAATTTTATCTAACTATTTATTAAAATTATAAAATCTTTTGATCACATAATTTATGAAGAACTGATATTTTAATAAAATGTTGATACGCACGTCTAGCTCTGTCACATTACATCACTAACGAAAGTGTTTTAATTTATAGTGTAAAAATTTTTTATTTTCTTTATTGTTTTTTTTCAAATGGTTTTGCATGAAGAAATCGTATAATTTAATTTTTCTTTAAATATTTTTACTAAAATACTATTGTATAAAATTTAAACTATTTTGGAAATTATAGAAAAATCTGTGCTAATAAAACCCTGTAAAAACTTGAGAAATTAATTTATTTTTCCACATTTTATTTATTGATTCTAATGTTTTTTCTTTAAAAGTAACTATAAATCAAAGTAAAGATTAATTTATTTCTTAGAAAACATTACAAGTAAATAAAATGAAAACACAGAATACATTTCATTATAAATTACCATTACTTTGGCCAACGAATATAGTTCATTTTTTAAATCTTTATGTGATTATAATTTATACCTAATATCGATTAATCTATATATTTGAATTATACTTTTGATACAAAATAATTGTAAGATATTTGAAATTAATACAATGAAGAAACAGCTGCATAATTATTTGAATATTCTTATTATACTAAGTTTTTTTTTGCATAAAGGTAGGTAAATATAAAGTTAACTTATCAAACACTAAAAATTTTTTTGTATAATTAACATTTTTCGTTAAATGTATCAACATTTTTATTCAATAAAAAAAAATAGAAATTAAGTAATTTTAACATTTTTTTGTGTGTTTGGAATCGCAGATAAATAATATATAAATTACTTACAATACTAGTATAAAACTTTATACTGGTAAACCAAGGAAAAAATCAAAAAATATAAATTTTTCTACTAACCAACGAACTTTTTTACTATTTCATATAAATGGTCATGTTTTGATATGGCGGCACCTTCCTATGAGGGAAAAGAAGAATAGTGTATAGTCAAAATTACACATCTTATTATATAAAAATGACGCAAACAGGTTTATAGTCATGTAGCTATTTATAATAAGATTTAGAAAAATAACTCGAAATAATAAATTTTCAAAAAATATTAATTAAAAATATTATTAACATTATACTATAGGTTCATCTATATTAAACTACAACTATAAATATTATTTTGAAACATAATATTTTGTTATAGACTAATCCAAATAAACTTAAAACCATAACAGAAAAAATTTGAAATATTTTGATGACGGAAAATTTATTTACAACTGAAACTCTAAAACAAAAATATCTTTTCGAAAACCAAAAACATTGTCATTATGGTTATTAACAACAAGTTTAGAATAATATATATTATTAATTTATAATTTAATATTGAAGATCCATTGCGGAATCCCTATTTCCTATCCTTGTATTATCTTACAACAATATATGAACTAATAAATAAATAACTTAAATAAAACTAATTTTCATTAAACATTTATCAATTATAATCAAACTTATTGAAAACTGTACTGGTTCGCCAGATCTTTTCACTAAAGAATTTCTAATAAATCTAAAATTATTAACATCATTACAAACTTAACTATTTAATATATGTAAATCATTATGCAAAATGTCTTTATACAGCCTGATACGTCATTAACGATACTATAAATTATCTCTTTAGAGTAATAGCTTTAAAACTAAAAAATGTCTTTAAAAAATCTTATTTTTTTAAACAATAAATAAATATATAAAACATTTAACGCAAATAACTAAACCATATTTTCTATAACATAAAAATAATAATGGATTTATCAAAAGTAACATTTGATTTTAAATTACGTAATTTTTAAAATTATAGTACACCACAAATTAAATTATTGGATTTAATATTTTATAGAATATAATAAAGTTAATAACGATTTTTTCTTTATGACAATTGTATCCGCATTAATTTCTATCGAATTAATAGGAATATTATTTATTATTATTCTAATAGAATAGTTTGAATGTCAATTTTATTATTTGTTATAATTTTCATAATTTATTTCTTTTTATACTAAATTTAGAAGGGAAAAAGCTGTAGCACAGTATAGACGTGGCATAGTTGGGTCAAGTATAGATGATATTTGACAGTGATTAAAATCACAATCATAAGAAACGCTTCATTGTAAATCAGTAGAACGTTTTACATTTTAATATATTGGTGTATTATTCCAAAAGTAAAATTAACTCCTATTTTTAGATCAACTTCACACGCTATTTGCACATAGAACATAAGTCATCGGAACAAATTTTGTTTTAACTTCTTGTACATATATAAGATTTAGATTAACATATAAAGGACGCAGTATTTCCGTAACATTTTCAAAATTAAAGTTGAAAAAGTTCTACTTTTTATACGTATGTTTCAAGTTTTGAACGTCCCTCGTATAAGGGAAATTTTCCCGATTTAGCAAAAAGTATGTCGGATAAAAGAAGTATATATAATGTAATAAGGAAAAAAAAATTTGCGTTGATGCATAGATTTTTCGAAAAGTAATAGCAATTTAAAGTTGAAAATATAAAATCGAAAAATAAAAATTTTAACATAAATATAGCATGAAGACTACGTCCTATTCTATCATCACATAATATTGTACCAGATAGTCAGTTTGGGTTTCGTAACAGACATTCAACAATACATCAAATACACCGATTAACTGATGAAATTGCAACAACACTTGAAAATAAACATTATTGTACCGGTCTATTTTTGGATGTAGCACAGGCCTTCGATAGGGTCTGGCACGAAGGATTACTATTCAAATTAAAACACTATTTACCAGCTCCATATTTTCTCATAATAAAATCATATTTGGAAAACAGACACTTTGTCGTTCGCCAAGGAAATGAATTCTCATCATACCAAAAAATAAATGCAGGTGTACCTCAAGGAAGTGATTTATCCCCAGACCTTTATAATGCATTCACTGCCGATATCCCTCAAACGGATAAAACAATTTTAGCCACATACGCAGACGATACAGCTGTACTATCAATTAATAATGATCCAATCGAAGCCAGTCTTTCACTACAATATCATGCCAACCTTATTGACTTATGGGCAAAAAAATGGCGAGTAAAAATCAATGAAGATAAATCTGCTCAAATCACCTTCACTCTAAATTTCAAACCACAAGAATGTCCTCAAATTATTATGAACAATATTCCCATACCTATAAAAGAAGAGATCAAATACCTAGGAATTACACTTGACAAACGATTGACGTGGGGCCCCCATCTAAAAGAAAAAAGAAAAAGTGCAAGAAACAGACTACACCTTCTACGTCCTCTCCTTACTTCAAAACTCCAACTCAAAACAAAACTTTTACTGTACAAATCTATAATACGTCCAGTTTGGTCTTATGGAATCCAAATCTGGGGTCCTGCAAAACCATCAAATATAAGGCCAATTCAATCGTTTCAATCAATAGCACTCAGACTTATTACCAAATGCCCATGGTATATAACAAACGTAAATTTACATAAAGACCTACAAATACAAAACGTAAAAGAACTTGCAGTAATGTACTACAAACGATTTCATCAAAATTTATTATTACATAGAAACCCGCTAATTAATAAAATGTCAACAAATACTTTACCCTCAAACCCTCCTCGCAGACTAAAACGACAATGGAATAGAGATCTACTAAATAACTAAAGACTAACTTAAACAGCATGCTAGAGGTGTGACTAACGAGTCATTTCCCAATCATAATAGTTCATGT
>NW_026099573.1:20424433-20430774 GCF_025091365.1 Daktulosphaira vitifoliae
ATTCCACCGATCACTTAAAACGGCAATAAAGTGTTACGAAACTGAGCACTGGACAGATGTACTCCCCTCAGTTCTTATGGGCCTTAGATCAGTGATTAAAGAAGATCTAGGTTTAACACCTGCAGAAATTGTATTTGGAAGTACGATTAGATTACCTAATGAGTTTTTTATGCAGTCATCAGTGGCGACAGACCCTTGTTCCTTTGCTGAAACACTAAAGAAAACAATGGAAACCATACGCCCAGTGTCAACTTCAAACCACGGAAGTAAAAAAGTTTTTATATATAAAGATCTAGCATCCTGTTCACACGTTTTCGTTCGGGTCGACCGGGTCAAGAAACCGCTAGAACAACCATATGAAGGGCCGTACAAAATTGTTCAACGATACGAAAAAACCTTTAAATTATTAATTAGGCAAAAAGAATGTATCATATCAATAGACAGACTGAAGCCATGTTTCAACGAAAATGAAGATAATAACACAAATCTATCAATAACAACGAACCAGCAAAACCAGAGAAATACAACTACAAGACCAACAATAATACAAACAAAACAAACCAAGTCAGGAAGAACCATCCGCCTCCCCGTAAGGTTTTTGTAAATTGTGAATTGTATCACTTTTATATTTGTATTTGTATTTTTATATTTGATATTTGTAACTATGTATGTTTAACGTAAAATTATCGTTTTCACTGGAAAGGGGGTAATGTAGGGATTAACAAAGATGTTAAATAACATGTCACAATGAATGCGTTTATATATGTTTATATGTTTTATCTTAGATGTACTGCAGTACGATAACACTCCGTGTATTTTTTTTAGTCTCGCGCTGTTCGTCAATCCAGTGACACTTTTTATTTGTACTCTTTTTTTATGTACGTATAAAATTATTTTTCATTATTAAAAAGTATTAATTATTATAAATTTTAATTGTAGTATTTTGTAATAAATATAAACACCAAAACACTACAATAACTATTACTTCTATTTAAGTGATCTTTTACGATAAAAATACAAAAAAATATTGAGCTTTACTGATGAATTTACTATAAATAATAATTATAAAATTTCCTGACTGCATATTAACCTTAACAATACAATTTTTTTTAAATTTTGTATTTAACATTTTCAAATTTGAGCTAATAGTCATTAACTTTCACAAAAATCAACTTTAAAGGACCAAAAAATTAGGTTAAAAATGACATTTTTGCTGATTATATTTAACATATTAAAAATCAAAATTAGTAATAATTTGAAAACAAATTTTGTTCATAATTGTTTTTTTATATGTAAATTCTAATTTTAAAAATTTAGTACTAGTAAACTAGTAAAAATATCAAAACTTGGATGTGATAGAAATAGTCTAATTACAGATTTGTTAACAGTGCAAAAAGTTGATTTTGAAAAATATATTTTTGATTCCGATGAAAGTTCCTTGTAAAACGAAGTATTTATTTATAAAGTATTGCATCAAACCCTTTAATTTTTTACATGTTTGTCATAGAAGGAATATTATATACTACTTTATAATTTTTTTTATTTCTATGTAAAAATTATATATATTTATTCATAAATTATACTTTTAAATCTAAGAACTTTTAATCAGGATATAAGGAAACAGATAGGGCGATTCTAAGACTTTTCAGATAACTTATTTCGACGAATTTAATATCAGGATTTATTTCAACTATTCTACATGTTACTTGATACAATAAATAAAGGCTTCACAAGATCTTGTAAGGATTCAGCAGGTCCTCTCGAAGGGCATCGTTGGATCTTGATCTTTATACCAAATTACCTAGGTGCGCCGAATTGTTTAAATAACAGTTTTTTTATCCTTTAATTTATGATTGAAAAAATTTGTTTAAAACCTAAATTTAGGTGTATTATTATATTAATAGAACTAAAAAAGGATCCAAAAATTTTTTATCGATAATTGTAATAGATAATTTTATTTTGAAAGGATTTCCAATAAATGACGGAACCGCATTAAGTACTATTGAACTTAAATTGTCTAATTCAATTATGTTTTATGAACAATAGGTAATAAATTATTTTTACAATAATACAATATCACAATTCAATATAATTTTTGAAAAATAATATGACTGGAAACATTGCATATGTATAACACAATACTTGACATAAACTTACAACATACTAATAATTTAATACAATAATGTATATTTAACAATTATAAAATATGGTATTATTTTTTACAATAATTAGATCGATATTATTGGTGAATATTGACATTATTATTATTAAAAATAAATATGGATATAAAGTAAAATAATTATGTTCATTTCTGATTAAAGTCTTCTTTATTAGAAAATAGTAACAAATTTAACAATAAGGCGTTTTAATAAGGTCCTGTTGGTGGTGCGTAAAGTGACTACCTTTACAATATCATTAGCTCCTGGACAAAGGCTTTCGACTTTAACCAACTTTCAATTCATTGTAGCTAATTTATCCTCCCTTAATAGTCCAAAATCTCCAATAACTACAGTTCTAAATAACGTTCTTCATTAAATGAATTTTATTTCTTTGCTATAATTAAGGACAGTATTCCAAACTCTACCTTTTTCAAGATTATACATAACTTCGGACTAACATATATCGTTTTAAAAATTGTCTGATCATAAGTGATTATCAACAGCCAAAAAACCGCCTCAAAAGTCCTCTTACTATTCTCAATTTGTGTGCTATTTCTTGTTTTTCCCTCTTTATAAAGAATTGAACCAAGCACTGAAATCGTTTAATTTGATTACGGTTTTGACTTTTGATAGAAAAAAGGAAAATTCGACTTTTGGAATCTAAAAATTTAGATTATCTACAAGTTTTGTAATAAAATACTTATAAAGTTTACTTTCATACAAATTTTTAATATTTAATTTTATTGATATTTCTAGATACATCATCATATACTGCTTCAACGGATTACAATGAGTTTCTTATTGGTGAACTTAAGAAACACCCAAATTTAAATTTTGAAATGATAAAACAATTAAAATACTTGTTAAATGGCGAAATTGAAGTCAAAGGTAAACTTATTTAAATGTATTATAAATATAACACATTATTATACGTTAAATATTCTTAATATCTCATATATTATTTCAATTAGATAAAGAAATTATTATGTTTCTACATAGCTCGTATTTTGATGTTGCGCGTGCTATTGAAATGCTTAAAGCAAATTATAAATACAGAGAGTCACATAAAAATTATTTTAATGATAGAAATCCAACATCAGAAAGAATGAAAACAGTCATAAATAATATGTAAGTGAATCTTTTAATAAATGTCTGTTAAATTCAGGTGAATGAAATGAAAAAAGTTTCCAGAGTTAATCAATATGGATTTATAAAATGTTTTATATAATGTTTTTATATAAATACATTACGTATATCCCTCTTATTTGATATAAATTTGTAAATATAATATATAAGCCTCTCTACATTTAGCTCACATAAAATAATGATTAAAATTTAAAGTTTATTAAATAAAAGTATGTAAAGTAATGGTAAGTTTTTGAGAAATTGATATTCATTCCAAATGTATATTAAATGGATATTGAGGGTTTCTCCCTCCAAATTGTATTCTGATTCGGAAATAAAATGATCTAACTACGATCAGAGTAATCAAACTTTCTTTAAGTATAGTTGCAAAAATCAAATTATAATAGTGATTTTAATCACTGATAGATTTTATTTAATACTTGGTTTTCTTTGTGCGATGTTTCAACATAACTAATTATTTTTTATAGTTTTACTTGGTATGGTGTGTTATCAAATTATCTAAAAGCAAATAATAACACTTATTTTAACTATTAAAAATTCAAATATTAAAAGTGGTATTAGTATGCAGGATTTTATCTATACTGGTATACTTTCCAATTCCTCGTATAATTTAAAATTATTAAATATTTTTATGTGTTATTATATTTTTAAAAACTAATGAATAATTTACAATTATCTTATAGGCACATGTCTATTTTATCAGCCTGTTCAGATGGATGGCACATTTATGCTCAAATAAGAAATACACAAGTTAAAAATTTTGAAATAAAAGATATCTTCTGCTATTTCTTTATGATGATTGAGTACTTAATAAAAACTCAAGGAGCAGTGGAGAGCGCAGTTTTTACGTTAAATTTTAAGGATTTTACAATATCACATTTTTATAAACTTTTGAAAATTGATACAAAAAAATTGACTATATTCTTGCAAGTAAGTATAATTTTCAAAAGAATAAAAATTTCATATGTTTATCAGCTGCCTTTGTTCAAGACTTCTATATTAAATGGAAAATCAAACATTTCATATGATGAGAAAAAAAAACCAGTATAGTGGGATCGCGGCATAGTGGGGATGTGGCATAGTTGGGTCCAGTATAAATGATATCTGACAGTAATTATAATCATTATCGTAAACAACGCTTCGATGCGATAATGTAGATAATGTTTAATTAAAAAAAATTAATGAATTATTCCAAAAGCAACATGAACTCCCATTTTCTTATTTATACCCTGATTGTAAGTTTTATGATTTATATGTGTAATATATGAATACTAGGCTCTGCCTAGCTGAGGCTCCGCGCCAGACAAGGGGCCCTACGAGCCTTAGTAACTTTGATAATATATTAAAAATGTTATTATTAAAATAAGGAAAATTCCAAAAGGGAATATAGTAAAATGTATTGGGTATAAGGTTAACATTTGTTAATAAGGTATTCCCTTTAGGCCTATTAAAAAATTATTTAATTAGGGTATTTAATATTTTTTACTTTGTTAAACATGTTATAGAATTTTTTTTTGCTAAAAATTAAAGTAATGATGAAAAAAAGGACATTAGGTTCTTATTTAAGAAGTTGCCTAAAATAATATTGATAGCGCTGGTTCAAGGGGAGCCCATATCTCCCATAAATACATCCCTGGTATACACAAAAATTATTAATATTCTAATTATAATAATTGTGTTTATATTATAGAATAATTACAAAAAAAATTAGCAGGCTATTTTACGTGACACTATGTAAAAAATTTTATTTTGATAAAAATATTGGTAACTGCGATTTAACGTTGGACAGCATAGTTGTTATAGATGAATTCTAATTTAAATGATAAACTAATAGACTCATATATCATATATGAGAAAAAAAAGATTATTAATAATGTACTGTTCTGATAAACATAAACTGATAAAGAAGAAACTTATATAACTATAACAGTCTTAAACATATGAGCAGNAAGAAACTTATATAACTATAACAGTCTTAAACATATGAGCAGAAATGAGTCAATGCGCATATTAAAACTTTGCGCGTGGACTTAAAAAAAAAAAGCTCGTAAAACGAAGAAAAATGAAGGAATTACGCTAAGTAATTTTCCCAGAAAAGCGTTTTTTTCCTTGTTCTATTATATAATAAGATATTTATATAAAAAAAGAATTTTTTTACAAATATCGTATTTTTTTTATTAATTTTGTTTTTACCATGAAAACTAAACAAAGTCTAAAATGGAAAATAATATTTTCCAATAATAACGTTATTAAAATATTATATCATTTTTAAAAAATGTTATTAAGGATATGATGACGTCTGATGTGTACATAGATGATGTGTCAAGTTGAAGTTTAGGATAAGGGTGGCCGACCACAAGTAGTTAGAATAAAAGCGAGGAAACATAATAAATTCTGGAAATCCATATTTAATATATAGACTAGATAAAGCATGCAAAATTATAAGTAAATTGATAAGTTTATCTAAAAATTTAACATAATTTAAGACCTTTTTCAGATAATATTCATATGCAACATTGCTTTATACATTTGTATATATGAGAGTACATTCATTTCATTTCACTTTTAGATTTACCTATGTACTTTTTCTATAAAATTTATAATTACTAAAATTTGCCTACTGTTGATTGATTTATCATTGATCATTAGATTTTTTCAAAAATCATAGTTATTTCAAGAAATATTTTGAATTTCTTTATTAGTAATTATCTCTGAATTTATAAATGATTAAATAAATTTTATGTCCACTCTTTATCTTTAAAAAACGGTATCACAGTGCGGTCGAGGCACAGTATAGACGTGGCATAGATGAGATAAGTATAGATGATATCTGACAGTGATTAAAATCACTATCATAAGAAACGCTTCGATGCAAATCTGTAGATAGTGTTTCCTTTAGAGAAATTGGTGAAATATTTTAAAAGCAACATGAACTCTTATTTCTTTAATTATATCCTGATTAGTAGTTCTTTGATTTTAAAATATAATATATGAATAAATACTAATTATAGTTTTTAAATTTAGTATGAAATTGTG